>NW_026623290.1:1246726-1347102 GCF_030028575.1 Malurus melanocephalus
ATTGCATATCTCTGTGCTGTGTTCCTGCCACAGTTCACATGGAAGAGGACAGATTTTTACCTTTATCCAAAAAAATGCAGTTGCTTTTCTTCAGATGCTCAGAAAATCACTGACCTCCTCYGAGAACCTGTAACTACATCCACGCCTTTCCTTTCTGCTGCTTTCAACCATTTCCCAAATTCTGCCACTTTAAAATAGTATTTTAAAAATCCCCAGATATTCAAGGCTTGTGTCATCTGTACCAGCATTTCCTGAAAGCTGTCTCCACTCTCYGATGCAATAAATATTGCTTAGAACATCCACGACTATAAATCAGCAGGAGAATAACCTGAACCCAGTGGCAAATTATCACAGGCAAAGTTACAAATCTGTAGAGACTTGCAAACTTCACTTGAACCCAAACTCAAATGTTTAAAATGTGGGACCTGTGCGTGGGATCAGCTGGACAGCAGACCCTTTCTCTGTAACCCTCTAATAAATCTGTGCCGTAATTTTTAGTAGCAGCTTTAGCTGCCAAGTTATCTGTCATGTCTGGCCTGTCTGGTCTTCTTCACTGTCATATCAGAGTGCTCATATTAAATAATAAACTGGCACCATGTTTTTGAGAGAGAGGGTTTGATAAGCAATAAAGGGAGAGTCTGRTAACATTGCCACAAAACTCCTGTAAGGAGAGCTGAATCCTCCTGTTTTGTACCCAAATTATCTCTGCCAGCGCCTCTCCCAGAACAGCTGGCTTTGGTGGCTGTCCCAGCCCCAAATTCCTGGAGCATTCAGCAAAATTCCCTTCCTGCACTGTGCCTGCTGTTCAGGGGACAGGTGCTCACACAGTGACCCCACAGCTCTGCCCACCTCTGTATTCCCTTCATCTATCTCCTTCTGTGCCCAGAGTGCCAAGAAAGAGAACAGTGGGATATTCCCTGCTCTTTATAAATGCTGACAGGATTCAGAAGGCTGAGCTCATCCCCAGTGCAGCCTTGAGCAGGTTTGAGCCTCCATCTCYGGCGCTGAGAGTTTTAATGCCTCATCTGCTGCCCTTTGCTACCTGCTCCAAGGTCACACCTGCTAAAGAGAGGATCTGCATTCATTGTCATGGGAAAGAGGAGATTTCAAGGTAATTGTCACGAAATGGGAAGGCTGGAAACATAGAGAAAATAAATTAGACTACTTTCACCTCCCCTCTTGGTTTTTCTATATAACCCATGTGCTGGAGGAGGATTCCTGGGCTCTGGAAGGCCAGGGGGAGTGGTGTGCTGAAGCACACAAAACCATAATTGCTTTCAATTTTCTCTTTTGCAGTGAAATGTTGTGATCAGGGTGATCTGCAAGACAAGCTGGCAGAGGTTTTGGGCCAAACATAATTTGGGATCGCTGCCCCAGAAATCCTGGAATTAGACAGAGACATAAAAATGCTCTAAATGCAGGTTGAGAATGAAGCACAATGTTTGTTATTCTGTCTTAGAGTGGCAAGAGACTGGAATAATAAGAGGTGGGGAAGCATTTTTTTTTTCTCCTGTGGATACAGGGCGATTACATTTTCCTGGAATGTGTCTCTTTTAGAGGAGATGTCTAAAACTGACCAAGGCACATTCCCAGCAAAGGTCTGTGAAATTATGGGCTGCAATTTCCAGTTCTCCAGCAGTGATTTGTAATCTCCCACCAGATGAATTCTGACAGTGGGGAGTGAGCAGGACAGGAGGGGGGCAATGCCTCGGAGGAGAGAGCTGTTATTTATGCACAAATACATTAATAATCAACAAAGATGAGAAATGAAGGAGAAAATTCGTGTGGCAATTTAGCAGGGTTTGGGAACTTCTGATGTACTTATGAAGTTTTGTACGAATCCAAAAAGGACTCCAACAAATTCCTTTTCCCMGTTTTAATGGAGGTTAAGCAGATTTAAGCAAATATTAGGGCAGATTTATTAAATATTATGTAGATTTTTACAAACCCATTGGAGACTCAATAACAGTTATTTTTGAGTTAGCAAATCTTTCCTGGTGCTTGTTAGAGATCTTGGTAGATTAAACAAGGARCCAGGTCTAGCAAATGTTGAAATTTAATATTTAGAGTCAGTCTGAATAAACCATGGGTGGATTTTGCAATGACGTGTTCAAGATTTAACAAATATTGTCTCATCTCAAGAAAATAAATGTTAAATAAGGRTGAAGCTAATAAGGTTCAGCAAGACAAGAGCTCCATTTACAACTCTTTTATGTATTTAATAAATACATTTATTAAATGAAGTGCTGTGCTCATTGGAGATTGTATCAATGTAAGAAATTCATCTCYGGTATGACTTAATCAGACTAATTCCCCATTTATTAAATGTTCTTGAGGCTTAAAGAGTCCACATCAAGGTTAATGTGCATCTGGAAGGCTCTGTAAAGCGTTCATAAGGAATGGCAGCAGTGGCAGCCTTGGGCTTAGGAAGCATCCTCATCCTTTATTCTCGTGCTTCACCCCAGGAAAGGCACAACTGAAGGAAGGAGGAGGAAATTAAAGTGTTTATGACATTAAATTTGTGGGAGAGGGGAACTTCTRGACACAGATAGAGAAGCTCATAGCTAGAAGGAGGAGGACAATGAGTTAACTGGGGTGGTGGTAGCTGTGAGATTCTCTAGGCTTGACACGCTGGGACACACACCAAGGATCTGGAACACTGAATATTCAGCATTTTTAGCATTAAGGAAAATATATCTCCTGCAGATTGCAGCGGGCTGACCCTTTAGCCATAGTCCAGGTGGAATAGCAGGGCAAGCATCTGTTAGTCATTTGTCTTTCTGTTCTCTACCTGTGATTTCTATTCCTGGCCAGCTCAGCTCTGGCTGCCTYGCTGAGACAGAGAGGTGATGAGTTGATCTGCTCATTTTATGAGTGGCTCTGTCCCCTGGGAGCTGCAGAGAGGCTCTCAGGTYGTGCCTGTGACCCCTGGAGAGCTCCTGGATGATCTCAGGGCTCAGCAGCTGCTGCTCTGGAGAATGCTGTGCTAAGAATCTGAAGGATGTGCACAGATTTGAGCCCACTGATGGCCCCAAGTGTGGTTTGRTGACCCAAATTCACCCAGTTCAATGTCACCATGATCTTCCCAGTGACAACAGAGCAGCACACTCACTGTCCCCAGAACATTATCACTTCCATGAACCCCTACTGCACATGGTCCCCTCARGAACTGACCTCATGAACACACCAGATATTTGGGGTGTGATTTGGTAGGCCTKGGACAAATGTATTGGATTTCTTTTCACATCTAGCAAAAGTTTTTTAGAGAGAAACTCAGTGATGGCATTTGCAAAGTGAAAATCTTGACTTYGACTTGGCACAGCTCGTTCAAAAGATGATATAAACTAAATGTGGATCTTTGCTGCCTGCAGCACATTTTGGGGTCTCCCATCACCTCTCATAGAGAGGAACAAAGCAAGGGGACATCAACGAGGCAGGGGAGGCCAGCAGGAGTGCACRCCTAAATCAACCAGGACTATTTACTGCTGCCTGCTGCTGCTCCAGAGCACATTTCCCAACAGCACAGAAAACATCTCTCAGAAGAGATAATAATCATAATTGAAGCCAGAAAACCCTCGAGTATCTTTGTGTGTGTGGCAATAGGATGACATTTCGAATCACAGTGGGATTAATMACAGGGAGCAACATTCTGCCCCTCGTGGTGGGTTTTTTTGGGGGGCAGAGGGATGAGCTGTGCTGCACAACCCCCAGGGATGGCTCTGGAAGGAATTCTCCCCCTGACCCTCACTGAAGGTGGCACTGGGTTTGTCATTCAGTGGAGGAATGACCCGAAGCTGGCACGATGGCACTGAAGCTGTTTAACATTCTGGCACTCCTCTCAGGAAGAAAAGAGAACCACAGCAAAGCAAGGCTGGCAGTCAGCTCACACCAAACTGTGCAGGAACAATTACAAAATGCAAATGCTCTGGACACTTGCTTAACRAAGCAAATCTAGCCATTACCTGCCTCTGTTCTTTTATCAAACATCTGTTTAAAGAGAAAATTCTCTTCTATTTCTCCCTCTCCCAAAGTCTGTGATGTTAATGCAAGTTGTCCAGCAGATTCCTCAYCGTACCACMACACCAAAGGAGTCTGACTCCTATTAAATGCTTCTCGTGTCACATCAGATAACCATGATAACTCTGCAGGGCAGCTCCTTGTGCTGAGCAGCTTTTTACAGCAGGAGGGTTTATGGCAGGTGAGAACTCCTCAYTTTACAGCAGGAACACAGAGAAAACCTCACTTTTTGCCAGAGCAACTCCCACATGTTGGCAGGAAGCCACCAAGCGGATTAACCCATACGAGCAAGTAAGATGTGCTAAAAAAACAGCCATTGCTGGAGCTGGTCACTTTTATTTCTAAACCAACCTTGACCTGAATCTCTATCAGTTCTGACTACAGCATCATCTGCTGCTGTTCCCTTCTCTCCTGGCCAGGGTCCAAGGGCAGCTCAGTCCCATCTATTTCAGAGCCTGAGACGGCAAAAAAAAAATCTCAGGTTATCAAGATGTCAAGCAAATATTGAAAAACAGGCAAAAGACCTGAATACCAGAAAAAAACCCTCAGGTTATCAAGATGCCAAGCAAATACTGGAAAACAGGCAAAAGACATGAATACTGGAGGGAAAAAAAAAAAAAAAAAAAGCAATATACAGCTGGAGAGAGCCTCTCCTCCCCCACACAGACAGCTGGGTTAAACCTGCTTTTTTTCCTCCCAGAGTGGACACACTGACCCTCCTGCTGTGAAAGGTGTTTCTCCCTTTCCCAATTCCAGGAATTCCAATTCCCACCCCATTCCCAGTTTCCAGGAGGGTGTCTGTGCCAGGCAGCCCCGCAGCAGGTGTCAGCAGTGACGCACAGAAGCAGACAAATGTCTCTGTATTCCCTCTCATTTACACCATGTGCAAATTATTAGAGCCTTTTGCTGCCTTCGACAGGATTTTTGAAAATAGATCATCCAAAATTAAGGTMACTTTTCTCCCTTTTCTGATTAGCGTTGAGCTGCTTCCAGATCTCAGGGGTGGGGTATAAAATTTAAATGAGTTTCMACAGTTATTAGGAAATTTTCTTTAAGATGCCATTACGTTCTTGCTTCTGAGATCTATTTCTTCACTGCAATCAGTTTTAAGAGTCTCTATTTAATTTGGGTGACAGGTCCAGGGGAGTGAGACGTGGGCAAATCTGAGGTTTAAAGTTAGAATAAAAGAGAAATTGAATGGAATTGGGTTTTACACTCTGTCTTTCACACTGGGCACATTGTTATTCACATTTATCATCATCTATAAAAGATGCAAGAAGAGGAGAAAAAAAGCAGGAAATGAAATGCCAAAAAAATAACTGTCTTTAAATGATGAGCAGCTGAAGAGAGCCAGAGAATTCTGACTGGAAAGGACACCCTGAGATAAGGCCCTGAATTCTGGATTTGTTAAAGGGAGAGACGAGCTGGGAGATACAAGGATTGATGTGGGAATTTACAAAACTCTTCACAGTGAGAACTCAACTAATTCTTAACTCACTCAATCTGCAGACCCAATTATCTTCACCCCATCAAAAAGTGCTCCACAACAAGCAAAAAAAAAAGCTCAGAAAGCAACCCAGCGTAACATTACCTTTCCATTTTTACCAGTGTTTAATAGCAGAGTGCTCTGCTGAGATTTCCCAGCACTAAAAACCCATTACTTTTAACTCAATATGCCACAGTACTTTATGAGCACACTAACTAGCACTGTAAATAATTGAAAATAAGTGATACTTGTTAAAATAAATGAACAAAGTGTATTTTGTAATGCGGTACCTTTGATTTTTTTATTGTRTTTGATTGCTAATTTGCAGAATTCTCCACTCCCAAATACATCTCTTAGTCATTAGTGGAACTTGTTCTGATCTGTTTCATGAATAGAAATGACTACATGGTTTTGATATCAGTAAAACAGGGGATTCCTTGGCTGTGGAATAYGTCAGTTAAATAAAAGGAAAGGACAGAAGCTGCTGTTGTTCTGTAGTTTAGGAATTTATCCTGCTTGTTTCTCATCATACTAGAGCTGGAGTGCTCTGTAAGTGGAGGCAACAGGAGAAAAAGGGGTTGGAAAAATTGAAAGTCAGAGATATTTCTTTTACATAAAGTACAAATTTAGTTTAAAACTGAATTTTTCTGGTTTAATTTTTTGTGGTAAGGGTTGAATGAAAGAACCATCAAATGAGCTCCTTTTATTTTTTTTTTTTCTGAGTTAAGGAGCAACAGGCTGRACTGTTCCTTCCCTRTGCCAGTGAMTCCATCACCATCAGGAGACCCCAGSGTGAAGRTCTCACAATCCACCCTGGCCAAAGGATAACAAATAACCTCAAGTCAAGCAAATTATATCAGGAAGAATTTTCTGGCTGTACCAGCAGCAACCCCAGAGCCTGAGAAAACTCTGGGCATCCTGACCCAGCAGAGCCCTGCACAGACAGACACCAGGCTACAGCCAGCAGCTCTGCTGGGTAAAAGGTTTGATGTGTATTGACTCTGCTGCTTGACCAGGAKGATTTTTCTTTTTTTGTACCTTCATTTACATCCAATGTTGACTGCTGCTCACCTTCCATGTGCTCATGCCTTCCTTTCAAAACCTGCCCATTATTTTAGAGCCGTTCCCGGCTTGCTGGTATCAAACAGGAGTGCTTTGCCCCATACAATTATGGGAATCACATTTAAAGGGATTTCAGCAGAGCAGCAGAGCCATTTCCCTGCCCCAAGGCAGGATGAACTGTCCCCCTCTCATCCCTGACAGATGTTTGTCCCATTTAAAGACTGCCAGAGGCAGCGACTCTGCTGAGTTCCTGGTGCTCTGCTCTCTTCATCACTTTGCAAGTTTTTGCTGATTTCTCTTCTGAGACTTTCCTGCAATTTATTCTCGCTTTCACTCACCCCACTAACTGAAAGTGGAGGACAGATTACCGCCTTTCTGAGTGTCTTTCATGTTATTCAAAACTTAAGTTCCCCACTGAATTTTCTCTTCTCTTCGCTGAACGATCCCAGGCTGTTCAGTCTTTGCTTGCAGGTCGTGTTTCAGTCATTTGATCTTCCTGCTTTCCTTTGGTCTCCCTCCAACAGCTCTGCCTGTCCCTTGAAGTGTGCATTAAAACCTCACAACGATTGCCTAGGAAAGCCTCCAACACACCAGGTTTCATTGCTGCTTAAAAGAGGCTGGATTCATACCTCATGGCCTAGGATTTCTATTTTCCTAGGATTTTCATTCCCACATTTCAGCAAGCAGGTACAATGGACTGTCTTTCCAGAACTTGGTTGGCTGCACTCACTCGGTTCTGCTGGAGCAGAAATTATTGAGGACTCCARGATTTGATCTCCTGTCCCAGATCATGCCAGCGACCTCAAGATGCACCAGAAAACAGTTTGTTAGCTAAACCATCTCTGCAGTTTTTAAATAAAGGACTGTTTCAAAGTGAAAGTCTAGCAGTGTGTCAAATAATTTTTCCTTATGCATGAATTTGTATGAGCCATATGGAAAAGAAGAGGCGTAGGGCACCAAATTTCCATACAAACCCTTTTCACCATGATAACAAGGATTTACAAATTCCTTTTGCAGGCAGAATCTAAAAGGTTAAACATGCCAGTAGAGCTGCCACTGTCACCCTCCCCAGTTTTCCCCCCAAAACAGCTCATTTTTTTCGACAAAGCCAATTATCTGAAAATGACAGGAAATGATTAGTCATGTTAATTAAAAATAATTTTCTTTCCCACTCCTAAAAAGGTCAGAACGTCAGCTGTATGGAAAATTGAGCCTTCATGCACTTTCATTTGATTTCCCATTCAAAGTCTAATTAGTTACAATTTGTTGTTAAAAGAGATCATTTTTTTGATAAAGCCGACATTTTTTATCCTCTCCCTAGTCATTATGAGGTTGATATTATTATTGTACTATATGTGTGTATGATTTCATCATGCAGGCTTATCAAAACAGCCTCGTGCCATGGGCACAGAGGGAAAAGGAAGGGTGGAACTGGTGAGCACTTTGCAGTCATTTCTGACCAACAGGAATATTTCTGAGCAACACAGGGCAGTTTCTCCAAAGGCCTCACAGTCAGAGGGGTTTTGTTTTGCCATTTCTAACTAAAAAATAAAATGGAATTTGGAAATATCATTAGGGCTGCCCCTGATGTTGTGTTTGAAGGCTCCAGAAAGCAGAGCCAAGCAATAGAATGGATAAAGCAGCAGCAGAGAATGGTAAAAAAGGTCTRTTTTAATTTCTGAAAGAAGGGCTGGGGATTTCCTGGGCTCTGCCATTTGATCAGTCACCTGTAACCTCACTCACCCCGCCTTGGGTGGCCTGACTGCTGCTCTTCCCAAATTTTCTGTGACAAAGACATGAGTTGAGTCAAAAATGTGAATTCTTCTGTCTTCCATAGGGAGTTTTCTTAAAAAAAAATTTCTTCCTTTTTCTTCCTTTTTCTTCCTTTTTCTTCCTTTTTCTTCCTTTTTCTTCCTTTTTCTTCCTTTTTCTTCCTTTTTCTTCCTTTTTCTTCTTCTCTTTCCTTTCAAGGAAGGTAGTCTTGTATTAGTGACACGACTAGTGACTAATACACAGAAAATAGCGCTGAAGAATGAGCACTCTCCAGTTGTTTATGTGCAAACTCTACACAAAGAGACAATGCTGACAGGAGTGAACAATTACAACATCATCCATAAGGTATTGGCACACTCCCTAGACTCACAGAGACTCCCTGACAGGCTCTGAGTGATAAATACCATTCTGGGAAAGTCCTCAATGGGAGAATTGATTCATTTAAAGATTTCCAGTCTCAGCTCGGCTCGTACTGGAACCAGTGCTCTGACCCTTTCTGGTGGCCTTGAGGTAGTTTATTCCCAAAGGAAATTGCTTTTTCTTTTAATGAGAATTTGTGCTTCCACGTCTCCTCCCTCCTCCTGTGGGCGCGGCGAACCTGGGGAACAAATAGAAGTGTTATTACCGAAAATAACAGCTTCAAACAGCTTCAGACCAACTCCCAGAGACTTAATAGAGCCCGTCAACATGGGAAGACCATTGAGCAGCACAAGTCAAATGAGAAACCACTTAGCAGCCCAGCAGTGTGGGAGATTAAAATGCTTTTTTTTGCAGAATATAAAGGTCAGTGAGGCAGTAAACTCCTTAAAGGGGACGACAAATTTTTTCGTGCATGAAGGACCAGGATGTGTGTCAGCCACGTGTCAATAATCCCTTGTCAAGGARAATGTATTAATAATTTTAATTTGGGGGTTTATGGCACATGGAGGCAGTGACAGCACTGTGGTCAGTGCCAGGCTCCCCAGACTGGGTGAGAATACCCAGAGTTTTGCCTGATTTTCTACACCCCGCAATAAATCCACTTCTGATGTTTAGGAAGCAGCTCGTGCCATGAGACACCAACCCACCCTGCCCCACTCTCATTCTCACAGCCYTGTGTGTGTGCTAACATCCCTCCTAAAGGGTTATAAACTGCACTTTTCATCCAGATATTTGAGACAATCGGCACAGCTGGAGAGCAGCAGTGGCCTTGTCACCCTCTATGAGTCCACTTAGCTGACTCAAGTGCTGTCCAAAGTCTTCCTTCTCCTGAACATCAGTGTTACCTTTCTATCCCATGCAAATAGAAAGAAAGAATAATGGCAAAAGCCACAAATGGAGCATTAAAGAGTTTTTTTTGATGCCATGCCAGGCAGTGGTAGCATGTGAATGGACCCACCAGAGTGGAGGAGTGAGCTGAGAGCACCTGATGTGCTCAAAAGTAAAAACAACGTCAAAGAGAGTTGGACAGAATTCTGTAGAGGTGAATTCTCCTCTCCTTTGGACCTCTATGAATTCATATTACTAGTGAGCACAGAAAGCTGCAGCAGAATCTATCCCCTTGCCTCTGTTTTCCAGCTCCATTTCCTCTGCATATTATTGATGATAATAATAACAATAATAATACCCAGCTCTTAAAGCTTTTCCAGAAAAAGCTGATGTCTCTAAGCCTGCTGCCAGCAGGGGATATGGAACAGCTTGCTATGAGAAAATGCTGATCCTGAAAATCTCAGTGTTTCAAGGGACAGTATCAATTTCATCTGACTTTTATTTAACATTCTGCTTGGGTAAGGTTGAAGCACTTTGTTTCAGCCTCATTGTGTTGGCTCTCATATGAATTATATTATTCACCARGAAACGTTGCAATGGGGCAATTTACAAAAGCAGTTTAGGAAGGRAAATTTCATTTAATGAGAAATTTCAAAATGCTGGGGTCCTTCTTCAAAAATCAGGGTTTTTTTGCTGAATTTTCTCTGTAAAAAACAGGAACTGAAATATTTGGGGAGCCCTGCCTGGAAAGCAGAAGCTCCATAAAGATTTTGARGGTGAATTCACCTATTCTAAAGGCCACAAAAGTGGGGATGGGGATGGTGAAAGTAGAWTGAAGTTGCTGTAAAATGCAGGAATCAGCTTTCCTGAGGAGATGCCTATGATTGTGTTTTTCACCACCTTTTTTCAAGATTCCAAGAGCCTTTTAGAGCTGGCTCAAGGTTTTCTCAGCAGCTTGGGCAGCACTGAGTGATGCCATTCCACAGACAGGACATTGGGACATCAGCAGGAACACAGAGGAGAAAGCGTGCTTGGAAATGATGAATTGGATCTCTCTCAGCATGGGAGATGCAGTTGTACAAACTCCCTGGAGCTGAGCAGTTGGGAAAACCAACCAAAGGCACTTTGCTTTCTGGAAAACACCGTGTCMACAGCCAGTGTCACCCTGAGGGCACTGCCACCAGGACAGTTATCAAATTATATCAATAGTTAGCAAATGCAGGCTCACATCTGTGCTACTGGCCTGCTCTGCATCCCTCTGTGAGTCCCTGCAGCTCTGCCTTTCACCACCTTCTGGTTTTGTCCAATTTAGCTCTTCCTGAGGGCAGGAACTCCAGGTGGCTCTTTAGTGTCTGCCACAACCTTGGTTAGCGCTTTCAGGCGGGAATGTGTTACAGATAATAAACCTGAGTGCCTGGATGATGAAAATAGCCTGGGGTTTTCATTCAACACTGCACTCAATGTGAGCATATATGAGATCAGATCTTGCATTATCTTAATCTGTGCAATGGGTTTTTGTGGCACCAGGAACTCGATGAAAACCATAAAACCCGAACATGAAGCGCTGCTGCCTTCATCCCCACGATTTTGACTCAGATGTTAAACCACGTGGAAACTGCACACTCACTATAAATACATTAGGGAGGCATAGAAAAAAAAAATCTCAAGGAAATGGTAAATGGGGAAAAGGCTTCTGAATTTTTTAATAACACATGCTCCGATTGAAGGGTTTGCTGGGGATCTTGTTTATATCCCTGCAGCAAATAAAGTACTCTGAAATAAAAGCTGCTTGGTCCTTTCAAGCTAACAGCCCTTTGTTCACAGCACATTACTGGAACAATTTTTAAATAATGACTTAATTATTTTTTTATTCCTTGAAAGATGCTTTTTTTGCAGTCAGAGTCTGGTTCTTTGTTTTCCCAGYCTGCACTCTGATTCATTAGTGTTACTTGCATCCAACTTGTAGAGGTTTATTTGTTCAGCTAGAAATGGAACATTAACATTTTAAGAGAATGATGCATAGCTTTTAGAGATAATATTCTCTCTGTCCCATTCTGCTGATGCTCTCTTAGAAAGTGTAGAAAGCCACATTCTCTTGYTCCAAAATGATGTTTATTTTTAACAGTCATCACTTGGGAGATGTTTTTTTATTTTTCTCCCCCCTACACTTTTTTTAATAAAAACACTTAAATTTTTCTACATGCACTTCCTGGGCTGAAAAGTGAAGACTAGCAGTTTTGTTCAGGATCAAGGAAAAGGCAGGCAAGTCATGAATTTTTATCACTCCACTTGTGGAGCCTTTCTAAAGGCAATTCAGGGTCCCCCTGCCTCTCCTACCTGTGCACTTGTCCACATAGGGAAAACCTTGTATTTCTGATACAGGAGGATCTCCCCACCAGCAGATTWCATTCCTGCACCTGTTTGCAGATTATGTGGACATAGAATTTTTCCATGAAATTCCTGCTGAAATTACTTAAAATCAGTAAAATGCAGWATTTCTACCACTTCAGGTAGTAACAAATGACCGGATGATGTGCAAAGTAAATCTTCAAAAATGAAGAATAAAAATCACAGATAAAAATCACAAAATTTAAAAAGGCAAACTYATCTTGCATGAAATGAGGCACCTAAACAGATTGTCACAAAACAATAGTTTAGGAGTCTATTGCTTTACCTGCTTGTGCCTTTTTAGCTTCAATATTTACCAAAATAAAGTATTGGCTTTCCCTCCTCATTTTGAACACAAAGTCGCAATTCCCAGGGTTCTTTTTTTCAGCATCTTGAATGATCTGATCTCAGGAMCTGCAGGAGGGGAGGCAGTGGGCTGTGACTGAATAGTCAGAGCTGGTAAAACACGGGGCAGTTGAGGTGTGAGACTCAAACCCGTGAGTGGCGTTGAGACACATCAGCTCCACACCCTGAGCTGCCAGCACGTCCTTGGGTAAACCACACACATTTTTTTATCTGAAAAATCTCTCCTTTATCACTTTAGGTCATGGGGTATCATCCATCTGGCTTTGGATATGGAAAAAATGTGGCTTTGCTTCCTAAAATAATGGGCACASACGTATATTGACAATTCTGTGGCTGCACTTCATGTCCAGCAGTCACAGCTGACCATATTTTAAAACAAAACCATCTGAGGGCTGTGATCTAAATTTGAGAATGATCTGGAGTAGGAGGAGGAGCAGGGCATCGTTTGTGTGAGCAAATGGGGTATTTAAATTTGTGCTCATTCAGAGTGGCTCAACAGCAAATTAAATTGACYGCACCAGCTACCTGGCAACAAAGGGACACTGAAGCTTCACTGAGACCTGATTTGTCAGACTGGACAGATTCAGGCAGAGTAACAGGAATAAAAATGTGATTCTCATGAATTTCCTGGCTTTTATCAGCTCGTGTCATGCACAGTCCTGGTATCGAGTGAATCTACATTTGTATTTATTATCATCTATTTGGGTGACCGAGACTAGAAATTAATAATAACAGCAGCAGGAATAGCACAGCTTTCTGAGCTGGGAAATATCTGACACTGATTAAACTGTGAATCTAAATAATTGATATTAATTACATGAAGTTTTTAGCAATAATCTGCACAAAAGAACTCTGAAATTAGAGGATTAGAAACTAGAGATAATGCTCAGCAGCTGGTTCAGAGGCATTATGCAGACACGTAGTTGACATGAACCCAAGGAGTACGATTCACAGAGCTSTTCCATCTTCCTCTGCTCATCTTAAACTGGCATTTGCAGAAGTAAGATGCCCAGGCTGGCAGAGAAAGGATTACTTGGTCCATGCCATGTTAAAAATAAAATAYTTTTAATTTCTTTCTTTCAAAGAGCAAACATCCATGGACCATTTTTAGTAACAAAATCTTATTTTAATATTTTCCACCCTCCTCTCAACTCCCAGTTTGTAATTTCAGGAGGGTGTCTACACAATGCTTCATTCTGTGGAGATGTGAGCAGACAGTGAATTCAGATGTCACGGACATAGCTTGGATCTCAAAATCAGCAACCCTTTTTTTTTTTTTTTTAAATATATACATATTCCCTGAAAGACAGTGAATTATGCTAAATCTGCAGCAGTAAGAATCTGGTGGATAGATGTCAGGCACCAGCTGAGCATCTGGCCCAGTATTGTATTTTAAATGATACACATTTATAACTGTAAAGCAGACAGACAAGCGATACTGTCTAACATCACCATCACTAATAGCTCTAATAGCTCATGTATCCACAGCCTGCCTCGTCCTGTCCTAGCTCAGAGCAATTTTGAGACAATGGGCCCAGCTCTTCTCAGATAGATATAAATGAGATGTGCAGAGGAGGCACAATTTCATCTGCAACAGCCCAACAATGCTGGTTCCCCTGGCAGGCTGAGCCACCATCTCGTTGTGCCCCAGAGACGCAAATGTCACACAGAAATCCGGGGGAATTTTGCCATTTCTTTTTAACTCATTGCAAACCTCTACAATGTTTCAACACTAATTTTTATTATTGGTGGTGCAGCCTTCTTTAGGAAAAGAAACCTGAAATGTGGAAATATGTAGTCCAAGGCTAAGCAAATCCAACACCAACCACGCCTTCCTGGTGAGGGTGCAGCTCTCCTTGAAGCCAGCATGAGAACTGCCTTTAGCAGAACCACAGAATTTGGTTTGGGTGAAAAGGGGCTTTTAGAAGTCATCCAGTCCAGCCCCCACTGAGCAGGGACATTTTCAGCTGGAAGGGACCATCCAACCTGTCCTTGAATGTTTCCAGGGATGGAGCRCCCACCACCTCTTTGGGCACTCATTGTAAACTATTTCTTCCTTATGTATAATCTAAATCTACTCTCTTTYCTTCTAAAACCATGATCCCTTGCCCTGTCATAGCAGGCCCTGCTAAAAATGTGTCCCTCTTCTTTTAGAGGAGGTGCCAGAGTGCAAGGCAGCATTAGCACACCTTTCCCAAATACCTGGGGAGGCAGCCTTGGCCCTTTTGATTCTGAAAAATCACTTCACAGCTCATAAAGGGAAGTGAGCAGGCCTTGGGTTTGCCAGCTGCCATAAAAGTCGTGCTCTCCCAGCAGCCAGCTCAGAACCTCAGCACCTACATGGGCTCCAGAAAGGGATACACCACTGCAGCCCTTTCTCCTTGGGACGTTGGAATTGGCCTCCTCCCAGGAAAAAAAAAAAAGGTCTAGAAAAGCTCTTCTGGAAGGGAAAGGGAGGAAAGAGAAAAGGGGGTGAAGTAAGAAGCGCTGGGAACCCATGGTATGACATGTTTTGGCTCCTTCCAAACTTAATGCCGTTTTTATACKTAGACGTAAAAGACCACATTTTCTGACTCCCCTCGAATAATTACCTGATAAACCCCAACTTTTGGAGTTGGTCCGAGCCATCCATTGCAGCGCTGCCATGAACTTTATTTCATACCACACCAGGGAGGAGACAGAGCAGTTGGAGTGTGCTCAGACACTGCATGTAATAACTGGCCATAAAAATCAATGTAAAATTTAATGCAAAAGGTCTGTGGGCACCCAACCATTGGAGCCCAATGATGAGGCAGATGGAGAGCACCACTGTGCTTTCCAGCAAGGGCTGTATTTTCTTTAATCTTCCTGAATCATAAATGCTGTTGCTGTTTTGTCCATCTACATGCTATTAAAGTGATATTTATGTCTCTGGGTGGTTTTTGGTTGCAGTTTCCTGGACACAGGATGTGTTTTGTATTCTGCATGTATTCTGCATGTATTCTGCATCGCAGGACCTGGAAGAGACAGAAGAAATATCTTTCCACTGTTTTTTTTTTCTTTTTTTTCTGAAGCACCCTGATTGATATTCAGCCTGTAGTCCTGCCCTGCCCTGCTCTTCATGGAGGGACTGGGAACAAAGTTGCTGCTCTTCGTGTGTGCCTGACCCTTGCATTTACATGCAAGCTCATTGTCRCTGGTGTCACTCAGCTGGTCTTCAATGAACTTCTGGTGCTCRGATGAATAATTTTATTTTAAATAGCACCTGTCATCAACCAGAGGATGCTTCCCAGCTCACTGGCTCCTTGCAACATTCAGAAGGGAAAGGAGCACGAGATCTCCCTGAAATATTAGAAAAGGAAAAACGATAGAAAATAGTAGAGGGTCATTGACCTTTGCTTCCAGCCTGACATGAGCAGGCAGTGGGATTCTGAAGTTCCAACAAAGGGATGTGCTTCCTCAGCTCCTATCCATCCTTGTCACTCAGCATACAACTTTTCACATGCATTCYCCCAGGAATGAAGAAAGGAGGATGGAGATTGTTTGGCTGAATCTATTTTAGCCTGAATCGGTGCTCAGACATGAAGAACTGAGACCAGAGAGATTGTTGCTGCTCTAATGTACCTGTAAAGGCAAAGAAGCAAGAGTTCTACTTTGGTTGTAATGCCAAAAATTACATTGTTCTTAACGATTTCAGCAAAGGACTTATTTCAAATATCAGTAACCTGTAGAATGAGCCACTCTATCCATTTCCTTTTGGATGTACAGCTGCAGTGGCTGTGCATGAAGTACATTAAGTCTGGAGCATTTTCTCTTTATTCTGGGAGCTGCTATTGATTTTACCCTAATAGATATTTGGGTCCAACACATGATGAAAAGTCATTCAGAAGAGAAAGAGAAAAGAATTCTTAACTCCTCACACTTGTGATTCAAAACATCTTGATTTAGGGATCACTACAAAATTCCAAGGGGGAAAAAAATGGCCAGATGGACAGAGAACACTGCAGGTAGACTGGAAGAAGCAGAAATGRGATTTTGTGAAGCCATTTTACAGTGCAGCTAAAGTGTTCTGAAGTATTTATTAAAGCAAACAATTATGCTATTCTCTACTGTTTAAGGTTGTTATAGGACTTGTATTAAACGAGTAATTGCCTCTGGATGAGCCTATGGCTTCGTCTGCTGGTAAAAAAAAAGAGAATTTCCACAGGCTAACGATTTCTGTGTAAGAACTGGACAGCAGTGATTCAAAGAATGCAATAGCTGATTCTTCAGGCATAATCTGAAGATGATCAGATGTAAGTTTGTCTCCTATGAAAACTCTGAGATGCACAGCAGTGTTTGCTCTTGGCTGCAGCACACGAGGGAYGTCACCAGTACTGATGTGTGTGAGTGTCACCATTCACACGTGCACTGATGGAGACCACCTTCCCTGCAGGTACACACACCTACCAGGCTTTGCCCACAGAACCCAAACAAAATGATAAATTCTGCACCATCTGCCCGCCTCAGTGCATYCTGCTGTGCTTCTGCTTGGGGGAAAAAAAAATCAGTAAATTTTGCCTATTTGTAATATTGTCTTGCACTCTTAGATGGGCTGAAGCTTCTTTAAAGATTCCCCTGAAATCACAAGATTAGTTCAGACCACCTCGTTTGACTCACATGTGAGGTATTTGATATTCTCACAAATGCTCATTCCATCAATTGGAAATCTTTGGAGTGCCAGGATTGTTTATATTGAATCGAGCTTCCTTGGCTCTGTTTAAAACAGAACGTGGTTCCCTTCTGTTGCTTCATGATTTATTAGCAGGTGAAGAATTGGCTGAGCTCATGAGAAGCCAGTTGAGCTGTGAGGAAGGAGTGGATGAAGGCCAGCATCTGCTGTGGGTTTATTGGAATTCCCTTCTGAGGGGTTTTAAACAGGATTTAACAACTGGAGATGCTGAGCCTGGAGCCGTGTGACAGAATAAGCAAACGACATTCCCATTTCACAGGATGGTAAAGGAGCTGACTGRGCTGCTGGTGATCACACTACAGGGTGGGAGTAGAGGTAGAAAAGAGTGTGCAGAGCAACCTACAGCCTCATCAGAGACCTCCCTGGATGGAGCATCAGAGACAGAGGAAAGGAGGAGCAAAGAGAAGGAGCAGAGGAATGACAAAGAAAGTGAGGAGCTGTCCAAGTTCCTAAATTGTGCCCGGTTTTGGGACACAYTGCCAAGCACCACAGCTATCTCAGGAGCACCGTGTGAGCAGCACATCGGGGTCACTGCCTCGGAAGGGGCTGGAGTGATGAAAACTTGCTGGAGGGYTGCAGATAGAGGGATGCTCTGGGAAGGAAGCCAGCACCTCAGGCAGAGGGAGGCTGGAGGCTGTCCAAGTGACAGGGACRGTGAGAGCCAGCGGGTGTCCTGTTCATGGGGCCGTTTGTCACACTAAACTAGGAAATAAAAGTCCAGCCTGCATGTTTATAAATCCTTCCACATCCCAGCACAGGTGGCTCTGAGGTTCCTGACTCATGGCAAACAGGGCTCCATTCCCCGGCTGGAAAAGGGAAAACTGTGGGGGCTGAGCTCTCCTTGCAGCTGAGCTCTTCCTTACACATCCCTCCCCCTGATTCCCCTGATTTGGCTGCAATTTTTCATTTACAGGAACCTGCAGAAGCCAAGGCTGCTCATTGTGGCAATCAGTAAAACCTTATAAAACAAGGGCCTTGTTACCCTTGTAAAACTCTTGCTCTCTCCTGTTACTTCRGCTAACCAAAGAAGGATTCTGGGAATGATTCATCTAAGTTAGAAATGAAAAACAAGTGACAAAACCCTGGGAGACAAGGGATAGAGCTGGTGAGAGCTCACACTGTGGTGTGTGGTGTTTGGTTCTGACCATCCCATGTTCCTGGTGTGATTTATGGTGTTTGGTTCTGACCATCCCATGTTCCTGGTGTGATTTATGGTGGTTGGTTCTGACCCTCCCATGTTCCTGGTGTGATTTATGGTGTTTGGTTCTGAGCATCCCATGTTCCTGGTGTGATTTATGGTGGCTGGTTCTGACCCTCCCGTGTTCCTGGCATGATTTGTGGTGGTTGGTTCAGCCATGTGGTTAAGGGAAAGAGTTCCCAGCACAAACTGCAGGTTAAAATAATATATGGAACCAATAACACAATATCACGAGCATACCAATATCAGAACCATCAGCCTCACACACTAAGCTTTGAGAAATCTGGGATTTTAAAGCATTGAAAGGGACTCTACAGCTGATTATCTGTATAACGACGGCCAGAGAGACTACACAGAGAGACTACATTTTTACATCTGTGTAAAAGTCCCACTGTGCAGCAGGAGACACCTGAGAGCTTCTGAGGAGGGCAAGCAGTTCAGGACAGGGGCTGAAATAAAACCATTCATTTTCTTTTAGATATCAATACAATTTTTACCCAATGCTAGACTCTGTGCCAGTGCTGGACAGAGACTGTTGCTTGCATTGCAAAGGACTGCTTTATACCTGAGCTGACAAGAGGACTTCCGTTTTCAGGAATATATATAAATATATATAGAGAGAGTATAGTATTATATACAGTATAGTATTATATAGTATTATATATATAAATACATATATAGTATTATATATAGTATAGTATTATATAGTATTATATAGTATTATATGTATATATATATAAATATATATAGTATTATATATATTCTAAACTGAACTTGTCTCAACCCCAAGCCCTCCTGAAATGAGGAAGGAAATAAACAAATTAGCTAATTTGATGATTTATCTCGTAGCATTTGGAATTTGTCCCCTTSAGCAAGAAAATCCATCAGCCAGTTCTCACTGGTGAATGGTGAGGCCTAAGGGTTGCTACAAATCTTGTGCTTCAGCACACCCAGAAKGAACCTTCAGGCTTCCAAACCTCCAGGAAATGATCCCAGAAAAGCCAGCTGACCTTTCAGAGGCCGTGCAGATAACACAGAAATACATGATATTRATGAAGTAGTGGAACTGTCACAAATTGTAGGGATCGTTGTAAAAATAMGCAGCAAGGAGCTGATCCATTGCATTAGAGTTGTTGGGAAATTAGCTGGATTTTGCTCCTAGACTCTAATTTATTCATTTTAATCAAAGCCTGTCRTGGTTTCCAACCCAGATGTGAAGCAGGGGAAGTCTGGAGAGCCACCTCCACTGCCTGCAATGCTGTAACACAGCCCTGAAGAGTCAGCTCTGCAAACCACAACCAGATAAATCTGACAGCACAAGGTCCTACAGCCTGGAGCGTTTGGAGGAATCAGCTCCATGGGCCAGGCAAGSAGGCAGAGCAGTGAAATTTTAATTTCTTGATTTGTCTTGCAGCATTGCAAAGCAARCTGTCCTTAGGTCCTGTGGAGGCGCTTTCTGTGCTGCGATTATCCAGCTCTGGTGAATGAAACAGGATCAGTGTGTGCAAACAGAATTCTGTCATTCAAGGGTTCAAGACATGATCCTGCATTTGCCAGAGACAAGCCAACACTTTCCTCCAGGACCAGGAAAAGCTAACCTTTTCTGAACTGGCGGGTTGGCTGAATTTGCTCCGTCCCTTTTCYCTCCCTACTCATTTTCCAGCTGCAGAACACACACACATCCATCTCCAGAGACTTGGAATTGCACTGCACTGGTTCATCTCAGAAACTGGGCCAGTTCACATTTATTTCACTGTCACAAAAACCTCAATTAATCCTCAGGACAAACAAATTCTCACAGAGTGCTGGCGACTGGCACCTGCTGAGCTCAAGGCTGGGCCYTGAGGATCACCTCTCTCATATTCCTTCTTATTTCAAAACAACACCCAACTGACAGAAAGCCATAATTTCTCCTCCCATGAGCACCATGAGTCTCTGAAGAGCTGTTTGAGTGTCTGATAGTCCCTGGGCACTGTTTTCCCACATTTCATCCAGCTAGGTTCCCTTCCAAACCCTGACTTGTGGCACCAMACAAAATTTGATCAAGGCAAAGGAGGAACCAAGATGGCAGAGGACCAGCTCAGAGTGGCAAAACGGGTAGAAAATTATCAGAAGGAAGAAAAGATTGAAATGAAGCTGCCAATGATGCAGTTTCCATGACAACTGCCCTTCCACCTACAGTTTTAACCCACTTTTYCAGGCAGCCATTCCAGGAAGTGCAGGAAACCACACAACAGCTGCACATATCCTATTTCTAACACATCTCCTGATTAAAATAATTATTCCACATATAGAGATTGCTCTGAATGGCAGTGGCTGAAGGTTTTGGAGAGCCTGGGGGAGGTGATTTCTCCCAGTGTTAGATGCTTTCTGAAATAACACATGTGGATGCAAACCCTAGTGTTTGCTGGAGTAGAGTGAAGGAAGAACATCCCAAAGCTGTTGCAATGGGATCTGTCCCGCTGTCCCTACAGAACTGTATGTGCTGTGCATGTCACCCTGTCAGATATGTTCAAAACTGCCCTGGTCTGTGCCACAGCTTCCAAACTGCATGTGCTGTGACCTTATTTTAGCAGAAGTAGCAGGGACTGCTTTTAAGGCCAGAGCACACGTTTTGCTGTCACACTCTGTGTTCAACCTTTGTGAAGGATCGATGACAGCCCCAAAGCTGCCCTCACCTTCAAACCATCCTCTCACAAGTGCAAACTGATGAAGTATTGCAAAGGTTAATGAATCATTCCTGTAATCCTGGTGGTTGGCTCATCAAACCCATCCCCAACCACTTTCTTGCTGATGATGAAGGAGAACAGCCTTGTTTTGGTTATGCTCACATGAGACAACCACAGAGCCAAAAGACTTTTTGGTTTTGAGGGGTCAAGCACTCAGGCTACCCCTTTTCCTGTGCTGTTCCACTCTTATCCTCTTGTCTCCTCCAAGAATTCCAAAATCTCTGCCAGTTTGTCCCCCTGTTGACTCGGTGGTGCGTTTGTGAGAATTCTTCCTTTCCCATCTCCCTAGAGTTTATTGGAAACAATTCCTGCCAGCTCTTGTATTCTCTGCCACTAACCAGGGGATTATGTGGACTGACATCAGCAGACAGCGAGTTGCCTTTGCARTCCTGAGGATGGTATTTCCCATTGTCATTGCTGCTGTTGTTACCTCTGCTTTGGTTTCTAAAGACTCCTGCAAAAATCTCTGCTCCCCTCTGCTAAATAACCTGACAGGATGAGACAGATTACACCTAAGAGCTTGTAATTTACACCAACACAGTAGAAAAAAGTGTGGTGGGAAAGTAAAGTTTTTGACAGGCAGACAACTAAGGAATAGGGAAATAAAATGGTTTTTCTTAATGTCACAGACTAAGTTTGTGGCCAGAGCTGAGTCCAGATCCCTGGGGTCCCACTCAGGTCTTTTATCAGCGTGATGGCTCTTCCTTTCCTGCTCTCCCAGGCTGTCACTCTCATTTGTCCTACAGAAATATTGAGATAGTTCTGGCAGACGCATTACCTGAAGGGGAACCTGTCTGAAATCATCCTTTCTTCCCTCCAAGGAGTGCCAAGGGAAATCTACATTTCTACACAGTAACCATGTTAACCACTTAATTCCAAAGGAAGCAGATAACAGGAAGATATTAGTGTGGGAATGGGCAAGTAAATAAAATAATATTTCTCTCCAATAAACCTCARTTCTCTGGGAATTATTTTTTAAAGACTTACGAAGAAGTCTGCCAGAACAGGTAATGGGTATACTTAAGGGAGAGTCAATTGTCCTAGAAAACTCCATGTACTATAGTTACAGTGCCGGAAATAAGAATTTAACCAATATGGGAGGATCTCTGGGTAACAACATCTCAGCCAAGGACTTCCGGACAAACTCTGGCATTTCTGTACATTTAATATCTAAACAGTAAGGACCAGATTATGAGTTCTTGATTTTTTTGTCTTGGCACAAGTTTCAGTGTCTTCAGGAGTCCAGGGGGACTAAGAAAACTGACWCAAAAATCCAACTGAATGGTTTTGAAATTTAATGCTGACAGAGATACAACATCTCCCTTTCTCAGAGATCACTTGGGTTGTAATCAGTGTTTAGTGRTAGAGGATATGAGGACAATGTTGGATTTTCAGCCAGGCAAGTCCAAGTTCATGCGTCTTTCTGGCTTCACAGGGATAATCAGGGCTGTGTGAGGAGTGTCATGTTTGATAAAAATTAATAATGAACAGGAATAGACTTATGGGAAGGGAATGCCAGAGATGGAAGGATGGCTATTGTAAGGCCATGGATAAGGGAAATTCTGGGGGCATTTTTGTTCAGCTGTGTCTGAGACGGACACAGACCTCCACAGAGGTGTGGAGGACAACTGCTGGGTGAATGTCACTCCACCCAGTGCTATTTGCCAAGTACAATGCAGAAAGGAGGAAAAACTTATCTTGCACTTCCCAGTGTCCCCATTTCATAAATATGATGCATTAATATTCATTATACCACCCGCATTATCATTTTGGAAGGAGATTACTGGGGATTCGCTATTTTCTCTCCATCATATTTTCCAATTAGGATCCCCTCTTTTGCAAATAATAAGCTTTTTGTTGCCAGAGGCTTTGCAGCAAAGTCCCAGTCACAGCATTAGCATTCTGCTCAGCCTCCATTTCAGAAAGGAGTGCAAATTGAAGAACAATTATATTTTTAATGACAGGTTAATCTTGCTGTACTAAATATGATTAGAGAATCACCTGGCTAGTGTCAGAGAATACAAGAGCTGGCAGGAATTGTTTCCAAAAAAACTCTAGGGAGATGGKGAAGGAAGAATTCTCACAAATGCACCACCGAGCCAACAAGGGGTCAAACTGGCAGAGATTCTGGAATTCTTGGAGGAGACAAGAGGATAAGARAAGAGTGGAACAGCACAGGAAAAGGGGTAGCCTGAGTCCTTGCCCCCCTCAGAACGAAAAAGTCTTTTGGCTCTGTGGTTGTCTCATGTGAGCAGAACCAAGCAAGGCTATTCTCGTTTTTCAKCAGCAAGAAAGTGGTTGGGGATGAGTTTGATGAGCTCTGCTGAGCTGTGCCAGGCAGGCCAGGACCAGGACATCAATTTTGGGAGTTGCATCAGTAATTCCCCCAAGCTCCTTTGAGGAGGAGAGACAAACCCAAACACTGACCTTCTTCAAACAGGGAAGAAATGGGGAAGTAAAATGCAAAATAAAGCTCTCAGATGATTAAATGACAGAAGGCAGAACTTTAAAGAATGCTCGGGATGAACACTGAGATCCCACATGCACTGTCTGTGCAGCCAGGAGCACATCACACTTCTGGAGAGGGCAGTGCAGGCAAAGGGAATGAGGGAAGAATGCAAACTCTACTCACAGTGCACAGGAGCACCAGCAAACCCTTTCCCCATTCCCAGTCCTCCACTGCCTCTCCTCCCTGTCCACCACCACAAGAATTTTTGCCTCATTTTTGCGTGGCAGGAGGTGTTTCCAGGTGCTTCGAGGCCAGGCAGGCAGGCAATGCCTGCAGTCCTTCCTGCCCACCAGAGCAGGGGCAAAGTGCTCCAACCTCCTTAACTGCAATTGACCCAACTCTATGGATTTCACCTTCCATCACTACAAATTCATAAATTAAAAAACAAACAAACAAACAAACAAACAAACAAACAAACAAACAAACAAACAAAACCCAACAACCTAAAACCCACCAAAAACCCAAACAAACAAACCAAAAACCAAACCAACAAAAAACCCAAAGCACAAAAAACAAAAAAAAAAAAAAAACCAACCCACCAAATAAATATTAAAGAAGAAGAGCCAAAACAAACCACAAGAAATACAAATTTAACCAAGTCTGTGAGAGGCTAAGTATTCCCTACGCACATATACACGTGCTACTAAAACAGCCCTTTAAAGTTGTTGGTGTTGTCAGTTACAAGAGCAGCATTTACCATTTAATGGTTGTTTTTGGTCAGAGCTGTTACGTTTCATTGTTTGCTAGATTTGTTCCTTAAATTTGCTTGGCTCTGTGCCACGCACTTCCTCTAGTTTTGTTTTATATCATGCTTGGGATTGAAGGGTTTTTATATTTTTCCCCTCTTTGAAGGCACATTATGAAATGATTTTAATTTTTCTTGCCTAGTGCATTGTCCTGTCATGTCTGATATTTATCTAGATATTTATCTCAAGCCCTGTTGGAGTTCCAGCTCGTAGTCAAGAGMCACCAATTGCAGCAGGCACAAGGATTCCTAAGAAAGTTTTTAGGTTAATTATTGGGAAGTTTTCAGAAAAAAAAAAAAATAATACCTGGTCTGCTGATGCTGTAGCTTTCACRGAGTCTAAAAGCAAAGAGACAGAAATTAAATGATGCCTCTACTTATTTTCCATTGTAATAGGCTGGATTAGCTGTTCAATTAAAACAAATACAAG
The DNA here is from genome assembly GCF_030028575.1 of Malurus melanocephalus. Classification (NCBI taxonomy): domain Eukaryota; kingdom Metazoa; phylum Chordata; class Aves; order Passeriformes; family Maluridae; genus Malurus; species Malurus melanocephalus. The sequence continues at coordinate 1,271,389 of NW_026623290.1, forward strand.
GCAAGGAAATCCTGCTGTGCATCTTGACCTTTTTYATAAACTGCTGCTCATTCCTATGAAGTGACCCATTATTTGCCAGGTCTGTTTCAATCAAAAATTCAGGRAGCCAGAGGTTTTCACAAGTGTTTGCCAGAAACTCCTTGCAATTTAGAAATTGTGACCGGTCAGCAAAGCCGCATGATCCTGTGGTCTCCATAGYTCTTATTCCTGATTCCTGGGGAATGAAATTTTTTTTTGGCAAGATGTTAAAGGCAGGGCAATGTGATTGAGCTGTTGGGGTTCATTTCCAGCCGAGAACATGAACAGTGCATTCCCATCCCAGCAGGTTGCAGTGGGCACCCAGCAAAATGACCCTGGCCAGAAACTTCACCTCCCTGTGCATTGAATGTCTTTTCTCTGCCTACCCAGCTCCCTTCTCAGCTAAACAATATTGACCTGTAGGGTTTTGAGCTCAATTTTCACTCCTATTACATGTTTCTTGGCTTGTTTATAGCACTTCTAATTAATTATTTCTAATTGCTGGTGTTTTTCTCCCCCTTTTTCCATTTTTTTTTTTTTTTGTGCCTTTGTTTCTTGTTTCTCTCCCAGCCTTGGTAACAAGATGTTACCCTCTTGAGGCTATGAGGGTAAAAGTCTATTAATAAATAATTAAGTGATGAGGCTCCAGCAGAGTGGAGTCACGTCTTGCCATCACATGGCTGTAGTCTCCATGGTGACTCACGAGCATGGATGAAGGGATCTCTTCCAGAGAAGGCAAGAAGGGGTTATGCAGGGCAAAAATATGTGAAGTTGAATTTTTTTTAAAATACTAAAGGCACTGTTACACTGGCTAGTTCCCTAAATAACCTGGAAAGAAGGAAATCTATTGCCTCTGTWGTACCGACATCCCTCCTTTCTGTCTGCACTGTCCCATGGGTTTTTTGTGGCCCAGAGCCTCCAGCACTGAGRYTTTCCACCCTGTGGGTGATCCTGTCTGCCAAGCAGCATTTTCCCTGTACCCACTGCCCCCCTGACCTTGCAGATCCACAGCAACCCTGCTGCTGAACTGGGCAGTGTCCATCCCCATGAGGAGAGGGACCGGTCTGAGAAGAATGAGCGCTGAAGAGTTTTCCATGTGYCAACAATTCAAACCTTAAGGCCTGAATTCCACAAGTTCCCACTTCTCCGCTCCTCTGTGCACTCCTTCCCGATCACAACAGCATGTCACCTTTCCCTGGAGCTGCCCTGCAACCTTAGAGCAAGATTTGGAGAAGYTTTAGCTGTGCTTTTCTCTTTTTCTGGCACTCCGTYGAGGCAGTTTCATGYGCTGGCACACCAAATAGCCCTTCTRKTTTTTTCCCATCACATAATCCACCTCCAAGTACAGCAGAGACATTTCTTTCCCACTCAAAGCAGTAGTTTTCAAAGGGAAAGCAGCTAGCTCCAGCATCTGTAAAAGTGTGTCCTTGTGCAGCAGCRGGAGCTGAAAGCCCCTCAGTCTGTTATCAGCTTTCCATCCCCACGAGTGTCCCCATCCCTGCATTTCAGCCAAAGCAATTTTCCCAAATCCCCAGCTCTCCTCTGTTTCATGGGAACACCAGAAATGTTCAGCTTCCTGCAATGCCAGGGATGTAAATCACAYTAATTATCTCCCAGACTTCAGAAACATCCTGGGCTTTCATTTCCTCCGCAAACTTCTGGAGCATTTGCATYAAATTCTGGCAGGTGAATTGTAGGAGGCCAAGCCATCCATCACATTAAACTGCATTGAAAACACATCAAATTTGGAGTTATGAAAGGCCAATAGGTGTTTGCTCTGAGAGAATGAGGGTTTTGATGTCACAGATCCCTTTTATTCACAGGAGAACAYGATGTGCAAACCCAGGAACCTCCATGATTTTCCAACTGCTCAGCGTCYACAGCTCCACACAGACACAACACCCACGACAGCACTGCCAGCCTGGTGTTGKTTTTGGTTTTCTTGAAGGCTCTAGGACAGGATCTGCTTGACAAAAGGTGGTTCTGGCCTTGCAGAACTGAAATCTGCTGCAAATCGGTCCCTGATGAAGAGAACAGCCCCCAGTTCACCTTGAGAATGGGTTCGTTCTGTCTGCTTACCATCAAATTTCAGGGAATGACTGGGAAATAGAAAAGTCTCTTCCATCCCTCTTCACTGATCTGTTTTCTCCCTTTTATATTTTATTTTATTTTTTTTTTGGTGGCAGTTCTAAAGTGGAGGTGAAAGATGGTTTGAGTGAGGTTATCACAGGGATAAAACAATACTTGGAGCAGCTTCAGACCTGTTTTCACACTGTTCTCCTGCACAGATTTTYGGAAATTGTTTCCCTGCCCTTTTCACCTTCATGTTCCTCTCCTCCCAACAGACTGAGACCAGAGCAGAAAAGGAAAGTGGATTAATTTTACTTTTCTTCAGAAATCTGCCATCCTATCTTTGCTTTCACACTTCTTGATATTTACCAGCACCAGTGGAAAAAAAAAAAAAAAAAAGGAAGCAATCTGAAATTCAGAGCTTGGTAGGTAAAACAAAGAATAACAAGAATAGCTATGACAATTATGCTGATTCTGAGGATAAATATTTTCCTTTTTTTTATTTTTTTTTTGTAGGACTGCCTATGGATTCTAACTCTGACTAGGGATTTAAAATCGTTCATCTCTTTTTAAGTGATGTTGGCAACCTAATTTTGACTCAATATTTCCATGATGCTGAAGGAAAAAGAGAAGAGGAATAATTACAAAACACAAAATAAGCAGAAATGGTTTCAGTGAGGTGTTTTGATCACCCCCGTGAGCTGTTTTCTTGCTGTGCTGTGCGTGACTGCAAATCACAAAGTGAATCTGCCTATTACCAAATGGGAAGCTGACCAAACTCGTTTCATCAGACTGCAACAAAAACAGCAAGCAGGGGAAAAATAAACGTAGGTGATTAGAATTATTTCCATTCTGACAAAGAGACTTCATGAATGATAGGGGAAARGCTTCCTGAAAGAGAAATTAAAAATTGAAATTGAAGTTCTTTGAACGGGGGGGAAGTTGAACAGATTCCCACCAGCGTGTCAGGGATTATCAGGGAATGAATGGATTTTGGATCTGCTCCCAGGGCAGTCCCTGGGAAGGGGCTCCATCCCTCCCCTGAACCATAACCTGAGCTYTCTGTATGCTGCTGCTTGCTTTTGGAGTAAATTTCAACCCTGCACAAGGAGCTGAATAAACAAATTACTGCCTGTGCATGTGTGTTCATTAGGAAAAAAAAAAAACCAAACCCAAAAAACCCATACTGATTATTTGGCAGCCTGATATTTCATAATATCACAAAGGGTTTGGAGAGATGAACAGCTAAAGCAAACCCTCTGTGAAAACCAATATCTCCACCTGTGGGAAATGCAAAGATAACAGGCAATTGTGACTAAAAATGCAATTACTACAAGAAAAAAAGATTCCGTTTCCTTCATATGCATAAAAATCATGAAAAGATATTTTCATCCTAAGCAGAGAAGGCCTGAAGCTGGGTTTTATTCTGCATTTAGAACCAATAATAATSTTTCACCTATTATACATCTTCCTCAAAAAAATTTATTCTTCTTCATCTCACCTGGAAGGTTCTCCACTTATAGTCAATTATTTAAGCAGATGCAAAGAAACAAGATAGAGAAAGTAAATATTTGACTTTGAGCCTTTATAAATTCTGTTTTCTCTTTTCTTTCTGCCTTTTAAGATTTGTACTGCAACCTGAGTGTGTGCAAGACTGTCTTCCAAGTTAAAAAAAAACCCTTATGTTTTAGCCACAAGCAAAATTTAAGAGAAGCACAAGACTATTCAATGCACAAAGAAGAGAGACCCATCCTGAACCTTGTGGGATGTTTGGAGCTGGTAAAACCCTACATAAAACTTAGCAAAGTGCCTTCTCTCTCACACTGAAGAGGAGTCAGATTTCAGGATTATTTACTAAATTTTTGGGTTGGTAATTAAGTAAAGTATGAATGTAAATCCCAAAATTTTTCTGCCAGATCTGTGCAGGTAGATTCACTGCACCATGCACATTTGCAGTGGCTCAGAGGGAAATTGCAGGGGAATRAGGAGCCATCTCCATGAGATGGTTTCTCCTTGGTTTCACATGGAAGCCTGGGGCCTCTCTTGCATAATCTTTTTGCTGCATTTCCTCCAAATTCAACATTCTGACCTCCAAATCCATCGTTCTGGCCTTCTGTCTGCAATCCAGAAACAGTGGTGACCTCCTGGGACTGTCCCACGAGTGGGGTCAGCTGAGGAACATCTCCTGAAGGTCAAGTGGATGGAGGACATGGTTTGGCAGAAGGGACAAGGACTCAGTGCAGCACAGACAYTGTCACAGAGAGCATTGCTCCGGCACAAGAGAGACAGAGAGTGCTTCAGCATTCCTGAAAAGCCTCTTTGTCAAGAAGAAAATGGCTTAGGAATGGAAACTATTGCTGGAATCTGTCACTGAAAAAAATACAGAGGATGAGACTGTTGAAAATGGTGCCAGTTCTGGCACTGGGGTTTTCAGTGCTAGGCTGAGCACCAGCAGAGGTGAGGAGCAATGYCAGTGTGTGAATGAAGCAGTGGTTGGGATCAGCTCCCCAATTTTCCTTAGGGTGCTGCAGGATCAGGAGCAGCCACAGCAAAGAGGACAGTGAGACCAGGGCGTGGCAGGTGAATTAAAATAAATTTGCCAACCTGCTTTTCAATCTTTGTCTCAGCCCAACCCCGTGCCCACACCTCTGGTGGGTTGTGAATAACAGATTATCATCGTTTTACAGCAGCTACAAATCACTGCATCTAGAGGGGAAACACGGCTGCTTTCTGAGCAAATAACAGCCCATTGATAGGCAGCCCTCTGACTCAGGAGAGGCTTGACAGTGTATAAAGCCTTTCAGCAAGGAAACTGCTGTAAATCTTTCCCGGGCAGGCTGAAGTATCTGAGGAAATGCTTACACCTCACTGATCACCGAACCTCAGATTTGTGATGAGACAGAAATCACTGCTGTCTGATCCACTAACCTGTGAGATATGAATCAGGGAGTCTGTGCCCTGTCCAGAGYTGACAGGATGTATCAACACAATGAAAACATCATCGGTCTGGCACCTCTGCTGTCAGCCTCAGGAGGAAAAAAAAAAAAAGGCTGGTGGAGTCCAGGCTGTCCTTTGGTTCCTCCAGAGCAAAGCTGGACCTCSCTGGCAAGGTAAGGACATGCTTGGTAGTGATAGCCCAGAGATACTGGAGATCTTTCATGGCAATGCTAAAAGAAAATTACGTATTTAGCTGATTTTAGTACATCATCCCCATCAGAGAAGTGTTTTGTACCAAATCAGTCACACTGTTTGTGCCTTTGCCACCCTCAGCCACAGCTGGTGCGGTAATAAAGCTTGAAGAATACACACAATAAAAGAGACAAAACACCCTCCCTGCGATAAGATCTTTAAATACACGGCAGTTCTGAGTTCACCTTTCACATCTGAAACAGTGCATGCGACTCTACMAAGCAAACTCAGCCCTTTCTGCTGCTTTTGGAGAGAAATTTTCATCCACACTTAAACATATTGCACCGTAGCATGTTAGCCCAGGGCCGCTGGTGGTGTTAGTGCCCTGACAGACACTGCCACCTCCCAAATGACAGCTATTCTGACCCCATCACACTGACACTGAAATGCCTTTAAGAGGCTTTATCTCAGRGGTGCTGCACATTCACACATGCACACAGACACACAAAATTGTATCAGCCATTTAAGTCATCTTTGCCCAGCTGTCTTTTAAAATGCCTCTTTCGTCTTTTTTGTAACCGAGGGCTTTAATATTCAAATGTTCACAAGAACCAGCTTTATTAAAATTAGGGCTCGGGGAAATGGTTTCAAAAAAAAGGAGCAACGGATATTACCCAACCATTTAAAAGATGCTAATTAATGGAGTTCTGAAGCCCARGGAGGCCATTTGAGGGAGCAGAGATTCTTCTACCAGACAGATTTGTAACTCAGTGCTTCGAGTGGCAGAGGCGGAGAGAAGAGATGAGAGAAATAAAATGCAAGTAGGTTAAGAAGAACAATCCTCCAGGTATCGTGAACACTCCAGAGTTTCGTTCTGTGCCAGCGATTTGAGTTGTCTGCCCAGGAGCTCTGCRCATGAAGATTTTTCCCTGGCCCTGACACAAACCAGAGTTTGTGGCTCTTCCCTGCAGATCTGTGCTGTGTTGGGAAAGAGCGAGTGTAACCCACACGGCTGCCAGCTGGGGCTGAGGGATGCATTTCAGGATAAATCTCATCTTGAGGTGGATGGGCACATTCACACTCAAGTGCACAAGGAAAGGGTTTCATACTGGGACAGCAGAGAGACACCAGAATGGTCAGAGCTTTCTGTGGAGGCTCTTTTACAATTATTTGCACCTGAGTGTGCAAAATCAGCAGAACCCCATCTCAGCAGAACCCCRCTTTCTCAGTCCCTAGAGGCTGAAAATCACTTTTCTCGGCAGAAAAAAATCCGTATTTAYATCTGCACCACTGAGCATAGGTACTAATGTCCTAATTTTTGGKTTTTTTTCTCTGTCTCCTGCTCCCCACTCCTTTCCTGTTCTTCTGTCTTATACACAGACACAACCCTGGGTCAAGAACTGAAAATACTCCCTGGACCRGAGGAATACACTTTTTTCATGGGCCTTGTATATACATATCAGTTCCAGCTCCATTGTAGAAAAAAAAAAGCTTCTCTGGAGTCTGACAGTGATTTGTAGCTGGATCTTTTTCACTGATGCATTTCTTGTCMGGTCACTTGCTGTAAAAGATCCAGGGTGCACTGGTCATTTGAAACCTGTGATCCAAGAAGGAAACTGAAAGGCAGCAAAAGGGGCAGATGCTGGGAAAAGCCTCGTCTCCAGCYTATCCCAGCACGCAGGTGTCTTGGGAGGAAGGAGCATTGCATCCCAGAAGCACAACTGCCCTCAACAGCTGCTGCTGAACCAGATGATGAAGGAAGAATTTTCTGACTCTTTTCTGTTTTAATTCTTCTGTATTTAATCCATCACTAGGACCTCAAAGCTCCAAGTCAGGCCTATTCAGCAAGCAGATGAGGGAAGTTACCTGTTCTTCCAGGTGGGAGATCTGTCCTTGTCCTCATTACCCACCAATTTGCTCCCATTTTCCTGCCTGCTGAGCAGAGCCACTGAAAGAGGTGTTTTTCCAGGTGTACAATAAATAAAGCCTTCCTTGTCACCCCCTGTACTCAGCCAGTGCTCAGGTGCTCCTCTCACACGACTCAGCCCTCCAAGGCCACACTGATCCCACCACAGAGAAATTGTAATTTCTGTAATGGAACTGTCACCAACAATCCTGCCCTGTCTGCAGGAAGATGCCAGTCTCTGATAGCCAMAACAAATTTTTAGTGAAAATTAGGGCAACAGCAACACACGCAGAGAAATCTAGTCCAAGCCTGGTGGAAGGTGTCCCTGCCCATGGCAGAGGGGTTAGAACAGGATGRTGTTTAAGGAACCCTTCCAACCCAARTCATTCTGATGCCATGAATCTCTAGCAGTACACAAATGGAGCTCAGAGGGGCTCAGCCCTCTCAGCTGAGACTGTTGCTGCCCTAATGAACTCATTTCTAATGATTTTCCATTTTCAAGCWAGCATGTTCTCTCTTTTCTCATCCCCAAAACAAACACTTGTGGTTCAAAGTWAATTCCCTACATTTTCCTGGGTGTTCCTTGCAAGCCTACAGAGTGGCATTTGCTGGGAAGAACTCTCCAAACAAGTGCAGGACAAAGGCCATTTAAGTCTGTAAAAATCCTTTAAGGTTTGTGAAAAGGCTGAAATCTGGACATTTCTATTGCAGCTGAGSTCTCTTTCTGTTGTTTCCATTGGGCTCTGTCTGGATTAAGGTTTAGATGACCTCAGCATGGACATRTGAGTCTGTCCTGTGGCAAATTGTCTCCTTGTGTGGGTGGAATCCAGGCTGAAGTTCTGCCCCTAGCTCAGTGCAATCTGTTTGCATTCCATTAATCTGCAGAGTGGGTGGTGAGCCACTGCTSCCTTCCCCTGACAAACCTCAGCTGAAGAATCCCTTCTGGGCTGATGCAGTGAAAGCTGAAGRTATTTGAAGCAAGGAGATCTGAGGTTTTGGATAAAACACCGGGTCATGGAGGCTTAATATGTTCCYGCACATCAGCAGAGCGAGGTACCTGTCCCTACATATGCTCTTTGCCTGGAGCTAATGCAGAATAATATAATGTAGCTTCACTTTGTTTCACTGTCAGCCAAGTTAAATTGCATTATTATATCTTTGTCACCAGCCAAGAAYGTGTGCCCAGACTGCTACCTCAGCTCTTCTGATGTTTGGTGACTTGTTAAGTCACTCTCRCTTGATCATATGTCAGAGCTTGGAGTCCTTCACAGCTGTCACAAAGTCCTTGGCAGTCCTGGCTTTGTCACTCTGGGATATATTCTTATTTGCAAGAGCTTGTGGCTGTATACAGCACCRATATTTTACCCAGATGATGTTTTTTACATGGGGCGTGACAGACTGGATGTTTTTATCGATCAGGGAAAGCATCTCCCAAGAGAACATCACTTTCCTGACTCAAGCCCTTTCAAGTCCTTTAATGAGAACTAAAAATAAAAAAAATAATAATAACTGAAAACGGTTCTTAAAGAAGAAAAAGATTCTGTCAAATAATTGATGTTTGCAAAGTTATAAATGAGAGAGATACTTTTAAAGTCCGCAGAACTTCATTGTTTTCAGAGAGCTATGGGGAGGAGCAACATGAAAAAAATGGAGYCTGTTTCTCCAGTGCTATAGAGATTGACCCTCCTAAATGAAGACAGTTGGCAAGAATGATATGATCTGAGAAAGAAAAGCAGCARAAATTCAGGATTTATATAAATGTATCTATTTAATTTATGTCTCAACTCCAGCAGCCTGCCATAAAGAAAATGAAATGCAAGCTGGAAACCCAGGCTTGCTCTAATAGATGCAGGGGGAAGAATAAAGCTAACAAATATATTTGTTTCCCTAGTAATCCCTCTTCATTATAGGGCATAGCTGTTTTGCTTAATGGTCATAAATGAATCCAATATGAACTCAAACAAAAGGAGGTTTCTTTTCTGTTTGTAGATTAAATCATTTGTAAAAATATTTCAAGTGCATTCAGCRTCAGCGAAGTCAAATAAAGCCTCTGATCCACACAAGCAAAAATTTACCATAGCTAGTGTCTTTGTATGACAAGTGGTAAGAGGTAATTTTTCCCTGGAGCCAACTTCCATTGGATCATTGTTGTTCCAGTCCATAGCAGAGAGAGTTTGTGTTAGAATCTGTGTACCAGCACGCATAATAATGAATCACACCCTACATTGATTCAGTAAACCAATAGTTTTTATTAACTCAACAATGAGATTAAAATGGATTAAAACAGGAGAGGGGCTCYATCACTGCTCCAGTAATTTACCCCAATTCTACAGCAGTGCAATTCACTTTGGTTTTAATACCTGATTAGACTCCTCTCAATGCTGCCGAAATGTTTTCTCCAGGGGGAAAAGTGCAGCAGATATAGGTGAATCCTATACCCACATGTAACTACAGAGAGGGCGAGCAAACAAGCCAACTTTAATCAGAGTTTGGACCTTTCAGTSTTATCCCAGGCAAAGAAGTCGATGATTTCTCTTGGCAGGGAGTTCTGCAGCCTCCTGGGCTAAAACACACAGAAAAACACCMATRGAGCACCAGTCCTGTGGGGAGCAGCTGARGGAGATGAGAGTGTTTATTCTGGGGAAAAGGAGGTTCAGGGGAGACCTCATCCACCTTTASTGCTCTCTGACAGGAGGCTGCAGCCAGGTGGGTGCCAGGCTGTCCTCCCCAGTGACAGGATGAGAGGAAATGTCCCTCTGTGCCTGCCCTGCCCTCCTCACCCCATATCCAGCAGTGCCTGGSTCACAAGGTGGCTTTGCTGGAAGCTCTGGCTGTGCCCTGGAGCTGAGCAACATCCTGGAGCTCTAAGATCTGCCTGAGAACAAAGTAAATTATGTCAAACAGAGCTGTGCTGCTCCTGGTACCCGAGTGGGCAGCTCCAGGGTGGTGAGAYCTTCTCCACTCCTTTATCTCCAGCTGAAGATTTTCATTTGTTCCATTAATTCCAGCACATTCAGGATTCAGCACCACCCTCCTGCAGGATATTTTTTTGGGGAGTCCCCTGGTGCAAACCAGTTGTTTTCAACCCCCAAAGATGCCTGGGGACCTGGGGGCTGTTCCTAATGGCTCTGCAGTGGGGAGCCAGAAATCTTGCAAAAGGTTAAAGCTTTTCACAGTAGGCTTAGGCTTGCTGGACAGGGCTCACACAGGGAAAGCATGCAGGTTTGAGAGGTGAAAGAGTTTGGAAAAAGTCAAAAAAACACTTGCATTTAACTGATCCTGGAGTCTAGGGAGAGTAGAGCAGAGCCTCCTGCTTTGCCTGGCCTAACCATGGACCCAAATTCTCTTTGGACTCAAGATCTCAAAGGAAATTTCTGTCAGAGCCCAGATGGCTCTGAGCCCAGCCCAGTAAAGCCCAKTTCAGGAGGGATTGGCCCATGGGGTATGGGAGCATAGAAGACAGGGCTGGAGGAGAGCCCAAGGAAATATCTAGTCCTTCTCCTGAGCCAGGAAAACTAACATAATGAGTATTTAATTGCTTTAGTATGGGCTTTTTGTATAAATTGCGTGTAATCATCGAGTTATGCTGTACATATGCAATAAAATTAAGCAAATATTCAATGTTTTTTCGCAGATAAAGATAAAATAAATCTAGCTCTCCCTTCCTGAGTTAATCCACCATGAACAACTCGATCAATAACCATCCTTTTAAGCCATCATCCACCCACCTCACTCCTTCCCACTTTCTCCTRTTTTCTCAGAGCAGTTTGATTTAAATTGCCAATAACTATCCTCACGACCGCTGTAATTATGACATTCATTATGATTGCTATTTGTTATTAGATCAGCAAAGGAAATACTTGCTCTCTCTGTGGGAATTTGTAAGATTTTGCAATTGTTTTCCCTATTCTGGATTTATCAGTGTTTGTGAACCAATAATCTGAAAAAAGTGCAGATCAGATCAATGCATAGTTCATTTAGATACCTTAAAAATATTTCATTTAGATGGTGGTGAAATTTCTGAAAMAAACAAAYAAACAAACAAACAAACCCATAATTAGTTGTTGGAAGTGAAGATTTTTTTGCCATTTAAAAAAAAATAAGGTTTCTTCAAATGAGGAATTCCTTTAAACCAAGTTCTTCTGCAAACAACTTGTTTTGACCTACATTCACCAAGAGGAAAAAAAAACATTTAATCTGAAAATTGTCAGCTTGCCATTTGCTATTAAAAGTTTATATGACACATACGAAATTGCGTAGAAAGTTACTGCTGCTGTTGGTGTTCTCAAAAAGGAAAACAGAATGGCCTAAAGGAGTTAAGCACAGTCAGGGATTTCAAGTTTGAAACTTCTTAGATRTTTTTGATACCATCTCAGCCTCCAGGTCACACAGAAATGACCTCTAATTCTGAAGCTCTAAGAAAGCTTTGCAGAGCTCTCAGAATTTAATTGCAGGATATACAAGTTTGGGCTTTATACAGTTATTATATAATCACCAAACCCTTATCCATCCTTTTAACTTTGGCTGTATTTATTTAGAACAAATCTGATGCTATTCCCTTCACCCCAGTTTTGGCAGTTGTAGTCAGGGGCTGTTCATCTCAGATATCCCAAATCCAGCCTCTCGAGCATGCTCTCGAGCATGGGCAGCTGCTGCAGACTCCACTCGAGACCAACTTCAGCCTGTGAACTTGGCAACTGCATCAGCAAGTGACTCATGCCCCAATTCGTGTTTGTCTCTTAGCTCAGACACATTTGTCTGGACAAGAGCTGTGGAAATAATTGGGTTTGGGAGGTAGTGGCAATTCTCATTGCATAAGGATACTATAAATCACATCCAAACCTGATGCCAGCTTCCTTTACCATCCTGCTTTAAAAAGGTTACATCTAAAGAGGTTTTCTTCTCATTGCTGGCATCTTGAACTTCTCTGACCCTTTGTCTTTGTCTCTTTGCCCTAAAACCTTGGGGCATGTAAAGTCTTTATCTATTAGCTGTTGCTCCTACACTGCGCTGCATTTGCCTGGTCTGGCTCCAGCCCGATGATTTTGTGGATTTTGTCTGTACAAAGCAGGGATGCTCAGGCTCAGTAGCTCCTTCCTGTGAGCCTCAGCAACATCAGCAGCTCTGGGAGGAGAGCCTGCAGACCACCTGCTTAACATCCACTGAGGGACTCARTGATGGCTTCAGCAGCAGCTCCAASAGCAGCAGAAATTCCATTGTCCTGAAGAGCATTTATGAGATGTGGAGATTTAGGGATGCCTGTGACAAACTGCCTCAGTTCCTGCCTGAAAAGGAGTTAAACTCCACCAGAAGGTGATGACCAGCTAATGTGTTCTGCTGGACACCCTGGGGTCAGTGACTTTGCTGTCACTATGATTTTACTGGCTGTGGCACGTGGTGGAGCTGGGCAGAGTGCAGGAGCTCCTTGTGGCTGTGTGACAAATGCAGTGCACAAAGAGCCCATCATGGAATATTTTGGGTTGAAAAGGACCTCAAAGATCATCTGGTTCCAACCCCCCACCATGAGCAGGGACACCTCCCAYTAAACCAGGGTGCTTAGGGCCCCGTCCTACCTGGGCTTGAACACTTCCAGGAGTGTGGCATCTAATCTGATAAAAAAAAGGAGTGGAGCTGGAATTAATATAAAGCAAGGAAAAGCTGAACATCAAAGGGAGAAAAAAAAAAAAAGTAAGCTCATAAAATACGGTTCCCAAAGAAATTATGTAATCTGAGTAAAGAAAAATGACACAAGACTCCAGCCTGGCCATTTCCTTGCCCTGGTACTCTGCTGCCACATTAACGTGGGGATTCAACATAGCCACTGTGGGAACATTTGCCTCTGGTGAAGAACAGCAATTAGAGTATTTCCAGCATCCATTTCTTCTTAAGTTATCTGAATTGTCCTCTCTTGAATAAAAAGGGTCAATCATATAAAGAGGTCTTTAACCCCGCTCCAAGCAGTAAGAGGAAAGGGGAATATTTCTGAACACACACGCAAAGTTTGTGGGAACAGCCCGGGGAAAATCGTTCCAACAAATGTCTGGTTCATAGCTAGGTTCTCCAGATGGCATCAATATATCATGAAGAGTCAAAGAGAGCCTTTCTGAATGCAAATTGCTATTCACATTTTACCTAATTTATGCAAATTAGCTCATTCAGTCTTCTACCTAATCCTCCCTGGAGTTCCTCCAAGGTTTGAAAGGAAAGATATTCTTCTTGCAAAATATATATAATCCATATTAATTGCTTCTGATGGAGATGAGTGGGATGGACAGCTATTCCAGCAGTTAATATTTTAATCACTTCACCCCAGCAGTAGCCCTGCCTTAGGTGAGCAGACCCTGATTCTGTCCACATTGCTGACATAAACCATAAAAACTGCACGCTGGGATGCTCCCAGTGGGGACTGACAGGAAAGCAGATTTTGGGAGGAACTGATCAGCACTGAGCTGGTGAGGACAGAGCTGGTGTGTGGGCAGATCCGATAGGCAGCAGACCAAAATATTTTGGCTACCTAAGCTGGGAAGAGGGCTGCAGGAGAGGGATGAGGCTCGGTGATGGAGCCACACGGATCTCCCTGGGATTCTGGGTTTTGTGTAGGGATGCACTGGCAGAGCTGTGGGGTGGGTCAGACTGAACCAAGACAAGAAATGTTGAAATGCAGCTTCTGAGGAAGGTGGAGATGGAGGGATAGCAGAGGAGAATGGAAGGGTCAGCACAGCTCCTCTGTCAGAGCCAGAGGTGTGGGATTACTCTGGGATCCAACCGGTCAAGGGATATCAACACATCCTGAGCCCAGCCAGCACCTGCACTGGTATTCTCAGCACCTTTCCCCACTCTGTCCTGAACAGAAGAGGRTTTGTAGAAGATGACTGAGTTGGGAAGTCTCAAAATTATCCACTTATTAAGAAGCAATTAAAATATGTTTGGGCATATTGACTTCAGTCTGTCCTTGCTTTAATGTTTGTTATCTGGAATTGCTGCTCTCTAACCACACACTTGTGCTCATGGATTTCTTGTCCCTGTCCTTTGTGTCTGGATGGCTGTGATCAGATACAGAGATAAAAGAGTAAGACTAATTCTGAAATCAATGGATTAGAGATTTCATGCATTGATATTTCATGGCTTATCTGTGTAGAAAGGCGAGATTGATGTGCAAGCAGCGAAATGCTCSGTGCCACTTGTGGTGCCGACAGAGCAGGGAACAGCTCCCTCAATGATGGGTTCTGTCAGGATCAGCTGAGGGCACATCCCAACCCGTTACAGCTGTACCAAACCCACCCAAATCGCAGTGGCTGAAGCAGATTCCAGGTGCAACAGGTGAGAATTGTGTCTGGTTTAGATTATTTTATTGATACTGCCCAAGCCTGTAACATACTCAGCTCAAGGGTGGACCTGCATTGAATTACACAACCTTTTTTCATTATCTGCTTTCCAGACCATGGCAAAAGCACTGACTGATGTTTTTCAGCAGGTATTTKTTTCCTATAGCACTGTCAGTAAGAAGTCTCCTTCTGCCAGTCAGGAAAACTTGCCTCTGAAGCATTTTGAATTGACGTTTCAAATACATTTTTTTTGTGTGTCAAGTCTGCAGGAAAAGACTGAAGCAATTGATTGGTGACTTTCARGAAATATGTATTTTTTACTCTTCTGTAGGGAAGACATGGGATTTTCTGACAATGCCTARGGACAGGTACATCACTGCACTGCACTGCATGGCTGTTATTTATACAACATGATGGATGCTGCATTTCAGAGGGATCCATAAGATTACAAAGTGCAAGGAGGTGGGAAGAACCAGCTACACATAATATGATGGGGTTTTAATGTACATAATAGCAGAGCAAAGTACATTTCAGTAATTTACAGGTTGTATCACCTGAAATGGAGCTTTGAACAAAACAGGTTGATCACTTCGATTCTAAAAGTGGCTATAAATACGTAATTTGTACAAAAGCTCGGAAAGTTGAGTTTGCTTGTTTTTTTCAGCGGGTGTCTGAGGATGAATCTCACACTTCTCAGCAAAAACAACTTCTCGTTGCAGGTGCCTACAGGAGCTCAGCAAACCATTCATGAGCTGAGCTTGGTCAGCCAGAGCAAGCCCTGCTCTCAAGCTGCCTGGAGAGCACATCTCATAAAATCAGCTTTAAGACGACTTCCAGAGGAGCTTTGGATGGAAGGTGCTTAAGCAGATCTTCATCAATTTCTAAACCGATTTACTCCAATCAATACAACTGCTGACCATTGCCAAGCCACTCTGCTTTAAAGCTGAGGATGCTTCCACCAAACGGCTCTCAGCACCTCCCCTTCCAGGGCTCAGGACTCYGTCCAACAAATCACTTAAGCTTGGGCTTAACTTTAAGTACATGAATACCTCATTAACATCAAGGAGACTACGTTAAGTAAAGGATATGTGCAAAGTGCTTTGCTGGATTGGGGCCGTGGGTGCTGCAGTCAACGTTGCTAGGTAGAAAAATAAGCCAGACAAGGAGTTTCAGCAAGTATGATCTGGAGAATTATTYAACAACAGAAAACTGTGAGAGCAGGAAGATGATTGACTGATTACTTTTCCGATTCATGGSAACCCATGGGAGCATCGAAATCAACTCCTTTTGAATCCTGCAGGGTGACTTCAGTCCGGCGATTAGAGTTGACTGAAATGTTTTGATTGAGAATAAATTAATTCAAAAGCACTGTTTTGGCTAAATGGAAATCTTTTCCTGACCTATTTTGATTTCTTCTAATTTTCCATTTCTGGAAAAAAAATCCTAAATGGAATTTTTTAAGCTTTATGGATGTTTTTAGTCTATTGTGTATATTTTTCTTTGTTTGGTGGGAAAGAATCTTGCTCAAATGAAAACATTGTGGTAAAACATCCTAAGAGAAGAACACATACTTTCATTTTTAGCATTTCCCAGTGTACCACTAGGAAAAAAAAAATAAAATTTCAAAAACCATGGGTTTTAGCCGAAAGATTTGTATGGGTTTTTTTGTTTTTTTTTTTTTTTTTCTTGGGAAATTAAATGACATTTAAAAGAACTTTGTTTTAAAAGTGGCAAGTTTTCATCAAGAAAAAAACCCCTAGAAATTGAGTGTAATGAAGGACAAAGTGCCTCTGTTCTACATCTACACAAAACAAACTTTTTTATTCCCCAATATCTCACAATAACTCGCAGTTATGTAAAGCTATTGAACTGGGAACTCACCTTCAAAGAACRGCAAGGAGACAACAATTTGCAAATGAAGGTTTTCTTCCTGTCCCATATCCAAAGGGAGTTTTTTTTTTCACAGATTCAAACAGCTTTATGATCAAACAGACATTTTTTTCCAAAATCACAGGATAACCAGTTCCTGTTATCAGGACATATTTTATACTACAAAGAAATAAGAAAATAACATATAAGCTAACATCRCTGCAAGTGGGTCTTAGGGAGACTCTTCGCTTTCAAGAAAACTATTTCCCCATAAAGTCAATTAACCCAATAATTGTCTTACCCCACAATATTCCTGTTTTAAGATGAACAGTAGCAGTATTTTCACGTGTTCATATTTCTGTCAGAGGTCAAGGTGACACCCTCATTTCCTAACACAGAAAGCCCCGAAACCAAAGATAGAACTCATCTTTGTCCCAGTGGACTCCTCTTAGCTCCAAGCACCCCAGCGCTATTCARCCTACCAGGACTGGATCTTGTTGTTTGTAATTGAATCATATTGATTTTTAATGAGTTTAATTGATTGTGGTTGTCTCGAGGGCTGTGCTGACAGCTTCTTCTCAGAGCCTTGATTGTGTGGTAGAGTGGGAGGGCACATGAGGTGTTAATGAAAGGCCACACGAGTTAATGGGGAACTGGAAAACCAAAGGGAGAGCTAGAATGAATTCCTATGGAAGAAGCCAAGGAAGAATAAAGGCAAACAATTTATTTGACTGGAAACAGGTTCTAAAAGACAATAATTGTTTTAAATAGAAAGCTGTTGAATTATAATTGGAAGTAATTGAAACTCACCGAAATATTGAATAAAACATTAGATAATTTAAATGGCGTTATCTTTACAATTATCACTGGAAATAATTGCGGTGAAGCCCATGAATTGTTGTCAGAAGAGAGTCACCTGGGGGCACATTGTTTTCCACAGGCATTGTGCAGGGTGTTTGATGGGGAGGGATTTATAAATAGGTGGCAGCATTTGTTTCTGATCTGGCGTTTCACAAGTGAATGCCAGTCCCACGGAGGGTGGGAAGGCAGGTGAGCAAGAAGGAAGCATCTGCTATTTTCAGAGCTGCTGCTTTAAAAAACAGTCAAGAAAATGCCTCTCCCTGGAAGCCTTCCTGCCCTGTATATTGAATTTGGAGGTTAAACTCGGGTTTTCATGGCTGTGCATTATCGTTCTGAAATGTTTTCCCTGAATATTTTCAATGTGCACATTGTCCTTTTCCAACTGGGCAAGCTACTTGAAAACTAGGAGCACTTTACAGGAAAAAAAAAAAAAAAAAGGTGTTCACTCATCACAGCACTCAAAGGTTGTCTCATCAACATATGTAGCTATTTTTAGTTTGATGTCTAAAGATGTGACTGCCTGAACTTCAAATGCAGTCGTTCCACTGCAGAATTCATGGAAAAYGTTGCACAGGTTTTCAGCTCTGACCTGAACATCTCCCCGGGTAAGGCCAYGCACATTCCTCTCTGGAGGGGGAAGATTTGAATAATTACTTCATAGCAGGCTATGGCTTCATAATGCGTGACATCCTGACAGAGTTTCAGGGTGATTAATATAATTGCTACAATGGGCTTGATGAATTTTGAGACAGCAACTTTGATAGGAGCAAAGCAGCRTTCCACCTACAAAAACATCTCCGCAGATTCTAATCAGCTCCAGCATGGAAATTAGTTTGTTGAGTTCTCTTCCCCAGTTGCCATGGGCCATATTTTCCCAAGCAGACGTAAAGCAAGCAAGGAATTGAATTGCAATGATTTCAGGTTATTTTTGGTCGCATGGAAATAAGCCATTTTCCATCCCCTTGATATAGAACCGGATATCCAGATATTAGTCTATTAATGCTACATTTCCTATGGACTGAACTGAGGAAAGGAGAGGAGCATCATTGAAGCATCAGTTGGGGAAAATCACTGAAATGGAGTGGCAGATGAAAAGGACTGAATGATGGCTTTATCTATAAGGAAAGAAGGAGAAGGGTGAATATGGAACAYGCACAGAGGGAAAAGCAGCTGAGCTATGAGAGGCTAACATAAGCTATAGCAGCCTGCTGATATTCCTGAAGGCTCTRTTAACAACAGGATGATTTTTTCACAGATGATCATCTGTTCTGTCTTAAATTAATATCTACCCAAGTCATATGTTGGGCATCTGGACTCTTTGTGCTTCTTCTCTAGAAGGACAAATTAGAAGAGGGCTTTTGCTTTCTRATACAGCTTACAAAAGCTTTCATGTTCCACTTGGGCAGAGGACACAAATGAGAGGCAGCTGAAGGAACAAGGATTGATCCAGATACACCAGATCTGATTCATCTTCCTTGGGAAACTGGGAGGCATGGAGAAGAATCYGATGCAAGGAGCCCATGCAGATGAAAGTGATGCAAAACTGGTGGAAGGATCTRTCAGGAATGGGAGAAGTTAGGAAATCATGGTTGATTTTTATGATACAATTTCCAAATTCGTCCACCCTTGTCCTCCTCCTTTTTTGGATCTTTACGTGCTGTGTAATATATCTCTCTGAATATTGTGCAGGGTGAATGGGGGGACACAGAAATGTAAATTGTAAGCACCAGTAAGAAAGGAAAGAATCTCTTTGCTAAAGATGTCTAGACATCACAAWAAGTAATTAGTCAGGTTTAAGATTCTGCCAGCAAATATACACGGCAGGAAACACAAACAGAAGGAGAACAAGAGCCACCAGGCTTCACTTGGCTCCAGCCACTTCATCAGGGCTAATTAAAGTGTTCTTCCAAGTCCTTAAAGAGATTGACTGTGACAGCAAACAATTTCAAATAAAATGCACTAGGCTGAAGAGGTGGTGGTGGAGCAACAGGGAGGMAGAAATGTGCATTGTCAAATCCCCTTCCGATGTGTTCAGTGGAGAACATCCAAAGCCAAGAGAGGCAAGGCCAAAGATGAAGCCAACRGATGCTGTCCAGGTAATTTGTTTTACCATATAATTTGGTAGGAAGGTCTCAGCTGTCTGGAGTGTCCTGCCTGTGCTCCCCATGCACATCTTACTGCCCGTGCCCTGGGGTTTTGCTGCCACCTGATACAGCCACSAGGGATCACAGGACACCGGTGATTTGGAGCAACAGTCGTGTTCAYGTCATGAAATATGATCTAAAATTCCAGTTCCACCAAAGAGGCAAATGAAGTTTGTGCAGGCAATCCTACGCTTTCTGAGGTTTCCCCTTTGAAGCCAATAAATGCAAATATGTGTGTGTATAATATAGATACATCAAAACTAAAGTCACAGGTCGGGCCAAAATCAGGTTGGCAGCTTCCCTTTAAGCAGTTTTATGGATCATTAAGTACCCCATAGGAGGCTGACTGCACMAACTATGTGTTATTGATAGTTGAGAGTTTCTTGCCTGAAACAAAGCAATTATTCAYGTTAACGAGAGGCTGGAATAAACTGCCCCAGACCAATGTCCCCTCCGAACACATGCAGACTCAAAATTCAGCCTCTCRTTTATTCATTGATGCATTTTTCTGTTCACCCAGGATTATAACATTCTGTTGGATGCTTTCTTTAAACAGGTTAGCACAACTGTTTTCCTGGGAAGGTCTTTGGCAGGCAAAGAGACAGGATTTTTCACATGTGCTCCAACAAAATGTCAGCATATTCATGTAAGYAATAYATATTCTTCRAAGAAAATCCATKRAAACAAGCTTATCTCACCAGAATAGCCAACTTTCAGAGTATGTCAGAGAGTCACCCTTTGACATGAAGTTCTAAGTTCAGGGGCAAGGTGAATAATGCATGATATTTTTATTTACTGCCCTCCATCTCAGATRACTAATACACCAGTAAAATTTGGGAGATTCAATGCCACAAATCCCAAAARAGCCCTTTAAGTATTGAAAATACTTTCAAGGGAAACAAAGATGAGGTAGTGTATGTAAAATGTGTAAATTCACTTGGTGCTTAGCTCATCACTGAATACAGAGGAGGTAGCTGAAACTGGGTCTGCCAAAATAATGGTYATTAAACCAGCAGATGACAAAAATTTTAGCACTCAATGCAGCCATAGCTCATTCTAAAAATCTTATCATTTGGCCAGTGTTAATCCTCTACCATCAAAATGAAAATGGTCATCCAGTACTAAAAGTTTTAGTGAGGTATGTGTGAGATTTATTGCATCACTATGACATTCCTCACAAAGCCAGGAATCAGAAAAAAAAACCCTGGACAGGTGAGTGAAATGTAAAAAAAGGCTCCCCTCAATTCAGCCTTATCTTAATATTTTTCTCCTTGYATAGAAGCCTTCATGTAAAGAAGCTAAATCTGGGAAGCTTCTAAAGTGATAAATCAGTTATGRAATGGGAACGTTCATTACTGGCTGTCCACTTAATTACTTGACAAGTTAATTAATCTCCCAAGCAACTGTAGAACTGCTGTTTCCTCAGTAAGCAACGGAAACAAACTTTGGCAGATCCCACAGGTCTTGGCACTACAGTATCAGTAAGATTCCTTAAAGTTATGCATAATAGACATTAAGTGAGGTCAAATTGCCTCTGTAGGAGTAACTGGAATTGCTTATTGCCTGAAGGTGTTTATGTTGCTAATTATTCCGCTGCAGCTAATTACGGTTTGCCAGTTTAGCCGCGGCTCAGCTTTCAAGTGATGCCTCTTTTCCCCTCAGAAAGCCATCGCATCATGGTGGGGAAGGACAGAGCCTCCTGCCTCCTTAGCACAATGCCACTGTCTGCCTCTCCTCAGGAGACAACACAATTACAGCTGACACAATAACGGATGATGAAGTTTTCCAGTGAGAAAGATGGACACACATTATTATCCCATCAATCTCGTTCCACTCGGCTCCTCGTAGGGATGGTTTCTCATACCCTGGCAGCAAATCGACTGAAGGACGCCGAGCAGTCTGTTTGTGCTCCCAGGGGTGCCCCGTGACGGAGTGAGGGCATGGCACAGGGCACGAGGAGAAAGGTGAGACTGCAGAAAAGATCGTTCTGTGGGAAYTGAAGCCAAATTTACTTCTTCACCTGCTTGTGTCTCCATTACGCAGCGTTGATTTCCAGGGAAGCAGGAGAGCATCCAGTGYTGGGGTTAAGGAAAAGCCTTACGGGATGAGCTCCTGCTGGATCCAGCTTAAGWCTCACGGTTTGGGAAGGGTTGAGGCTGCAGGTCATGTCACATAGTGTACAATTGACATGGCCCTGCCTGGTGTGTCAAGCTGTGATTGTTTAACAGAACCCCTAGACCCCGCATACCCAGAGATGTGATTGGATAAGAAGGTGTATGGGTGGTAACCCTGAAGAGCAAACAGCCAATCGGTGCTCAGCTCATGGAAATTGAAASTATAAAGAGGCACAGCTTTGTGGGAATAAAGGATTTCTTTGAGCCAGCTGGAAGAGTCTGTGTGCTCTGTTCCCCACATTGTCACAATCCAATGTTTGTTTATGACATGTGAATTGCATGAGCRATGTTCCATGGCCATTAACAGCCACTGCCCCTCGTTTGTACCCTGTTCTACCCCATTTTATTCACAGATACCTGCCAGGTCTGTAAGTACCTGGAAACTCCAATGTAGATGTGTTATGTATCTATTAGACACCTTTCCAGGCATCTAAGTTTAAGTTTCCAGAGAAGAAGAAGCTCAAGAAAGACCTGATCACTCTCTAAAACCCCCTGATGTGAGGCTGTGACCAGGTGGGAGTCAAACTCTTCTCCCAGGYAGCAAGTGACAGGACAAGAGAACTGCCTGAAGCTGTGCCAAGAGAGGTTCAGGTCGAACATCAGAATGARTTTCTTCACTGAGAGGGTGGCCAGGCCTTGGGATGGACTGCCCAGGAACTGGCAAAGTCATCTGCCCTGGAGGTGTTCAAGAAATCACTGGATTTTTGTGGATCTTTGTGCTGTGGTTTAGTGGGAATGGAKRTGTTTGGTCAAAGGCTGGACTCGAAGTCTTGGAGGTCTTTTTCCAACCTTAATGATTCCCTGGTTCTTACAATCTATTTCTCTTCATAGATTCGTGAAAGAGATGTGATTCTGACCTGTCCACTGCTTTTCTGAATACCTGAGCAGAAAATTATTTTCTTCAGTTGATGACAACAGTATAATTAATTGACAAATACAATTGCATCTTTTATTTTTAAAAGTTAAAATCAATAAAATCAATAAAATACAGTGTTTGGCACAGCTGTATTATTCCTGTAATGAATAATCTCTAAAGATGTTATTGTGGATGCAGTTACCATGCAGCAGTGTGAATAAAATTCTTTAGATGGAAAATTGTACTTCAAGAAAATGTATGCAATAGTACAACTGTATTATCGCCCATTAATATGTATTAGCTCAATGAAAAATGCCTGACTGAGCTGGTTTACATAGATTAGGATGGCAGGCAGTGAAAGGAAGCACTTGGACTTGGTTAAATGGGCTGTGAAGATAGGAGGAACTCTAATCCAAAGCAGAGGAGCAAACCACCAGGACAGGCTGTCCAGTTCCGTTGGTATGATTTGTTCCTTCCCTCATTCATATCAGAGTTTTTATTATGATAAATAATCAGCATTCTGTGCTCCTGGTGCATTAGCTCTACTCAGTCCTCTTGAATTTGTGTTTAAAAAGCTTTCTATTTAAAAATAATAAGATAATTCATCCCAAGGTGGCTACTTAGCAGAAATCATCTCATTTGCTTTAGAGTTTCCAGGAGGCAGAATTGGAGCTCCTGACAGGCTTCTCATTGTCAAGACAAGATTATTTGCCCCTAAAATACTCCAAAAATTCACTCCTTCCTCTAACTTCTGCCCAAGATATGCAGGGTTTGTTCCAGCCCTCCAAACTGCCCCGAGTGGGGCATTCCCACAGCCCTGGGGGGAACTTTCACTGAGACACATCCAGCATTTCAAACTATGCCAAATGCATCCTTCTGTCCAGGCATGCTTAGTTACACATATAAAACCCAACAATTTTGCTTTCCCTTCTGGCTAACAGCCTTGTTATGAGAGAAACTATTATGGCAGTCATATGCTCAGCAGAAGATGCAGTTTTCCCTGAGTTTATTTAAAAACACTCAGTTTGGTGCCTCTCTCAGCCCCACCATGGGCACAAAGTCCCATTCCTGGCGTGGCTGACACCTTCAACTTCCCCTGCCTGGGCAAAMATTGGTGAGGGTTTAGGTGAGGAAAAGCAGAACATTCTCTCCAGAGGTGGCTTTGGGTGGACGACAAGGTGGCCTGGTGTTGAAYCACCTGCAATGGGGTGTGAGGAAGGAAGAAGAACCAAAAAAGCTTGAGGGACCTCTGGGACTATCAATAAGCAACAGAAATYTGGAGAAAAAAATATGCACATGATGGTTTTTGTGGACATAGAAATGTATCCTGTGTGATTTTGACCCTCAGAACTTGTTGCACAGCACTTTCATGTTGGGAAACCAGGATGTAAACATGCTTTAAAGACAAAAAAGATATCCTTGTGTTTAGAAAAAGATCTTTGTATATGACCTGCTATGTCACAAAGGTTAYCCTAATCAGTGAAAAATGATATTATAAATGACTGCAAAAGATTTAGTGTCCTCATTGCCCAAACAGCCTCATAAATTTTATGTCTAATCCCCTGTCTTGACCACATCCTCATCCAATTTCATCTGCCTTGCATARAGCTTAGTAACCTCTCAACAAACACAGCTGACCAACAAGAATGGGGTTCATGCAGTGTGTTAAATCCCTTCCCTCCACTAAAATGTGATGGGATCTTTAATGACCACTCCTTATCTGGGAATTTGTGAAATTATGGGACTGGGATGATTCTTTCCACCTATGTTTTTATGCACTTTGTTCTCAGGGCTCTAGTGACATTCTAATAAGTGTATTGAATTTTGAGCCATTCAAGGGATTTTGCTATTATTTATGAGAATGGATTGATTTGTCTCTCATGAGAAAGAATATATGTAAAATTGAGTTTGGTTGTGGTTGTTTCTTTGTTCAGTGTCTCTGATACGATCATGGCTTCATAACAACTTCAATATATTATTGCCAGAGGTATCATAAAATAGGGAGGCATTATCCTTCATGTCATAATTCTTTCTCTGCTGAATAAACACAAAAGCTTATTTTTGTTTGTTTGTTTATCGATCCTTACTTTGGAACACAGTAAATTAATGTTGTTAAACAAGAGGCCAATTTCCCTTGTAGTTTCACCAAAATGGACTTCAATTAGCTATGCTTCCATGGCTGTGTTATGATGCTTTCATAAGTGGGTTATGACATTGACAACAAATCAGTGAAACTTAAGCTCCTGCTATTACCAACTCGAGATAAAAATTGCACAGGCCTTTATCCCTACATAATGGGAGCTTCAGCCAGTGTGGTCAGAAATAGCACTGACATGAAATACCTGCAAGTTATGTTGGCATTGTAAAACAGACCAGTTACAAAGTGAGTCTGGAAAATGGAGGGAAGAGGGAAAAAAAAAAAAAAAAAAAGAAAATACAGGGTCTTTCAGATGTCCTAATTTCTGCCTTCCCGTTGTTCCAGCTGTGCAGCAACGGGATATTTGTGACCCACTGTCTGATGTGCCCTCAAAGCCAGTCTGTCGTGGTCAAAATTAGATACTGATGGACACACGAGGAGAGTGTTTCCTTCTGCTTTTCCACTGTAGAAAATATGAGCGGGGAAGTATCACACACTGACTCTTTCCATAAGACAATGAGGGGTTGTGGAATAAATTCAGTTGATGGCAAATTCAAAATGTACATCAAGAGATCACGCTGTACCCTTGCCACGAGGTGTTGTGGATGCTAAATTTTTATATGGCTTTTATAAGTGTCTGGATAARTAAGGAGAGAAAACCCTGTGAAGAATTATTAAATATCAGGGTAGCAGGCCTGGCTGGGGAAGTCTCTCACCTGTGAGGTGCCTGTCAGAATGAAAGGTGCTCTGACACGATTCACAGCCAATTTGTTGCTAATGGCCAGGCTTAAAGAGTGCTTGATGGAAATAACATCTCAGTTAATCTTTAAATGACTTCTCAGTTCCATAGCAGGGACTGTGAGCAGCGAATTCATCCTTCCCTGATGAAAGGCTGAAGTTGCTGTGAAATGCAGCCGCGTTATTGCAATGTCTTGATCAGCTGTGACTGCAGGGATAGAGCCCTGTCCCAGTCCTGCGGTCCCTAAGCTGGCAGCAGACCATCCTGGTTTAATTTTCCTTGGGTTGACTCTATTTTCACATTTACACTGTTCATTCTGCGTTATCCTCATGTCTCCTAAGTAGCTGCCCAGTTCAGGGTGTCAAATTCTCATTTTATGGAATGGAATGGAGGATGCATTCTCTGAGTCTATATAGTAATCTCTATTTACTTCTCTGATGCCAATCTCCCGTCTTGTCCCCTACCATTCAAAAAAGGTGCTCTTTAAAGCTTTTTTTTTTTTTTTTAATCCTATTCTGAAATATTTTGTTGCTATTCAAAGATGATTCCATTGTCTTGCCTTATTTATTTTTCTTTCCTTTCTTCAACTAATGGCTAAACAGCTGCACCAGCGTGCAACTTCGGAGCTCCCTGCTGCTGTTCTCAAGAACGAAACAATCTGTACTTAAACCAATTTGCTTGTAAATTCCTGCTTCCCTGCCTCCAGCCTGCTAAACTGCTCATGCCCATCATGCCAATCTGTTTTTCCGATGCAGAGATCGCTCTATCAGTGCCAGCTAAACCCCCTACAAACCAATGCTGCAGGCTATGCCTAGGGAAGGAGAAATAATGTCTCTGAGCTCATCAGCTAACTGCATTTTATTGGAGCAACACAATTTAGATTGACCACCAAGGTCTGGATGAGAGGCAAGGTCATTTTAAAGGGGGAATATYGTTATTGGGGTGCAGGATTTACCTCTGGAGTGCATGTTAAAGGGAATGCCACAGTGCTAAGGGAGTTGTGAATATTGTATTTCAGCCTGAGAGCAATGTACCTAACTGCAATGCAAAAAGATCTGCTAGAAATCAACTTGAACTGGGAAGAGATGAGACACTGGGAATGAACATAAATAATTCTAAGCCAAGGCACCAGCAGGGGACTGACAAAACATATAACCAAGAGACTGGCTGTTTGCTTCCTTTTTCATACTGTTTTATGATTTCATTTCTCTGTGCTGATTAAAAAGGGACTAAAAAACAATGCTGGAGACTGCTTATTTTGGGCATGTGCTGTTCAAGTCTCCCCCAAACAACTGCCACAACCAATCTCTTTCCATCTTTAAATTAGCAGGTTTTTAGAATACATTTCCCCTAACTGACATTCAATATTCTAGTGGAATGAGATTGTGCTCCAAAATCTAAGCTGAATGTGTTTATGAGTGTCTTTTACCAATAGGTATCTTCTTCAGGTTAAGGTGCTCTTGCCTTTTCCTGGTGTTTACAGCACCATGTAATTGTTCAATTTTTAAGGCTGTGGAAGCCACATCTTTCTAATCCTGACAGCAGAACTGGCTCTCCACTCTCCTCAGCTCCATTGTCCTGTTCTACAGCTGCTCCAGTTGAAATCCCCCCTTCCTGAGCAGCAGACAGCACATCAGGAGAWCTCACCTTGCACAGTGGAATCCACATTTTCAAGCAGAACTGCCCCAGCTGCTGCACTCCAATCCCACAGGGACTTTTTCATGGTGACACCTTATCGATGGGTCATCAGTCCTTACACCTCTGCTCTTCTCACACGTCATTGCCCCGTGACAGATCACAGTAGAGAATATKGCTACTCTTACCTAAATATGTGACACTACATCTGTGACACAATACCTAGTCTGTACTAGTAGATCTCATCCTGTTTCTGTTATTCGAGCTCTCAAAATCATCTAATTCTTCTTACAATGTTCCAGCACTTCTGCCTATTTGCAAAGTTTTCCAGATTTGCACACACAGGTACAAATGTCAAATGCACTTTTATACGCTGAATGTATAACAAAAAGTATTCATGGAAGTTTAAACCGGTTTAGACACCAGAAAACCCTTTTTTGGATTGACGTTCCTGTCTTATTTTCAACCTGGTGCTTCTCCCTTTAAACAAACCTATTGCTGTTTCCCCTTCAGCTGGTTCTTTGTTTGCCTCACAGTTCCTGTGCTAAACCCCAGATTTGCCAAAAAAAAAAAAAAAACCATTTCTCATGCAGCACCGTATCGAATGCTTTACTGAAATCCAGATAGATTAGATCTACTGCATTTCCTTTGTCTAGAAAATCAATTATCTTATCAAAGAATGATATCGAGTTAGTCTGGCACTCTCTGAGCCTTTGTTAAACCTATCTAACATTTTACCCCATTTTGCGTTTACTTCCATGTCTCTCTAATTATTCTCTCCTTCAGAATTTACTTGAAAGYCTCTGTGTGAGCATCTCTATTTGTGATCCGAGTGGTTTTGACCTTGGTTTGCAGGGACCCTGCTCGATGTGGTTCATTGTTCAGATTCAGTGCCTGTTCAGAACCAGGATGTGCACTCAGAAGTGTCTGTGCAGGAGTGCAGAAGGARAACCAGAGCAAAGAAGGGATAAAACCATCAGGGATTCAGGAAGATGTAAGGAAACAACCATAAATTTTCRCCCTATTATGCTCTTCTTTTACATCCCTGCCAAGACAGCTGCCCCTGTGCAGGTATTTTAAAGGTTTCCTGATGAGGATGTTCTGAGGTTGCCCTGCTTCCACCAAAGTGTGCATTGCACTAACAGAAAAGGGKCTCAGAGGGTGAAGGTTCTGACACAAATAAGCATCTGCAAATCTACTGAGACCCACTGAGTTATGTCCTTTCATCAGCTCTGTCTTTGGTGCCCTATCCAAGTCCCACAGGGAAATTCAGGTGTGACAGAAGCATCTTCACACCCTTCAGAAGAACAGGACCAGTAATTGGTTTTGCTTGGGGAACRCCTCATAGATAAATATTGCTGGTTCTTTACCTCTCCTCTCTTGTCACTCTTCTGTCCCATGAAATATATTGCCATTGTCCTACCGAGGCTGCCATAAATGAAACTCTTTCACTGCTGCCATTATAAGCYCTGCTTTTAAACAGTTTATCATTCAAAGGCAAAGATTAATTTTCTCCCCTCASCACAATTGATGCTGGGTGTAAAAGTTCAGGCACAGGCTTCTGTCAAAAATAAACTTCCTCTGAATTTTAAACACAGCCATGAGTATTTTTGGCCAGAAATGGGCCAAGAAGATTCAAATATAAAGAGACACTAGCATTTCTTCCTAAGAAGTCAGGACTCAAATTTGAGTCAAAAATACTGAATATTGTAATGATCCTTTATCCTTCAGTCTTTACTGAATTCTCACAGTCAGGCTCCTTCGGAGTTTGGGAGATACATGAACCAGATCTGGTTTTGTAATCTGTGCTCATAGAAAAAGAAATTATATCAGCTCTTTCTAAAGCAGGCAGATATACAAGAATTTCCAGGAACCACAAGGAGACGAAGAGCAGAACACAGTGTCAATAACTCCACATAAATTTAAATCTCTGCACAAACCCTTGGATTCTATTGGGACGAACAGGGGAGAGACAGAGATCCAGGAATGAAAGGGAGAAATTTGACCTGCATCATAAATGGATGATCTGGTGGTAGAAAAGTAAATGTGAGATAGTCCAGTGGCACTTAACCTCCCGTGTCTGGATTTCTCATCCCCAAAATGACAGTAATGATACTTGCCTTTGTGAAGTACTTTGAGATCTGTGGTGGAAAAGTGAAGTATAAAGGCAGACATTGTTATTTCAAAGGGACGGGGAATAGCAGGTATCACAGATCTGGAATTACACAATAGACAAATATTGGAAGGGGAGCAGTGGGAGTCAGCTGTACCCTGTAGTTTGTTGCAGCTTAAATAATATTGGTGGCTTTCCTGTCCAAGTGCAGTATTTCAGGTAATTACTACACTGCTCACTTATCAGCGAAGGCATTAGAAATAAATTATTTTGCTGGAAGGACATTATTAGAGCCAAACAAAGTAACCTGTGTAGAACAATTAGCAAATTCTCTCTATTCTTTCCCTAGAGAAATTCCCAAACTCTCTTGTTCATTTGGAAGATTTACCGATTTTTTCAGGCATCGGTGGCTTTTCCATACAACCAACACAAGTTGCCCTGTGGGATAAACACTTTTCCTTCCCCAAAAAATCTGCATATTTCCTTGCTGAAGATGCTGCCTTTCATGTGATTCCTCATCAGACTGAGTGTACCCATATCTGCCTCTCACACATCACTTCCAGACTGTCCCAGGAAACACTTTGGGGCAGCCACAGCCTCATCCTTCCTGAACCTCTGCTGCTCCCAGGGCTTGTGCCTGGTTTTATATGATTTTTCATCTCCCCCTGTGCTCCAGACCTGTGCAYGCTGAGGAAAGCAGGATGAAGCACAGCTGGGCAGATTAATATCCCTCCTGAAGGGATGTGGGGAATGTGCAGTCGAACAGACGGGATGTTGTGAGGCTGGAGAGGAAAATCAAAGTGAAGAGCATCAGAGGGACAGCAGCAGCGCCCTTTGATTCGTCCCTRCAGAAAATCAGAAGGGATTTTGTCCGAGCAGAGGCACCGAGGTCAGGCCACAACTCACACCAGTGAGGAGCCCGAGCAGAGCACAGAACTGAGCAAAGCTCAGGGCAACAGGCTGATGGCCCCAGGTACAAACCCACATCCCTGCAGGAGGTGTAGGGCCGGGAAAATCACTGCAATGCACTCAGTGCAGCCTTGTGAGGCCAGAAGAACTTCACCAGTGGTTGTCTTTATATCCCTGACCCCACGGCCATGGCTCCAGAAGCCTCTCAGACGTTTGGACATCTAAAGGCAGGCAAAAAATATCCACCTTTGAAGGTGTTGGGAGCAGCAGAGGAGGAGGATGCACACACGCAGGTGAGCCGCCATCCCTACAATCCCTGCTGTCCCTGCTGTCCCGTGCCATCCCCTGCTGTCCCCACTGTCCCCTGCTGTCCCTGCCATCCCCTGCTGTCCCCACTGTCCCCTGCTGTCCCTGCCATCCCCTGCCATCCCCTGCTGTCCCTGCTGTCCCCTGCTTTCCCCTGCTGTCCCCTGCCATCCCCTGCTGTCCCCTGCCATCCCCTGCTGTCCCGCCGGCTGCAGACCGGGCCCCAGCTGGCAAATTGCCACCTAACACCTGCACAATCACGGGCATTTCGAGTGGCTTTGGAAATCCCTGTCTGGATAATGAGGGAGCAGCACGCCAGGCCAGGCTGCCCAGCTGAGCTAAGTACAGGTCTGAGAGGAGCTGGGGGAGAGGAGGCAGCTGGGGAAAGCTGCTCCATCCCTTGTACATCAGGATCCTTCCCTCCACCTGCTCCCAAATCCTCATCCAGCCAAGGTGCTGTGAGGTGTCCATGGTTGGGGGGCACTGAGAGATTGGCTCCTCCATCTCCAGGCTTTTCTCCTCCATATCCACCCAGGAGAGGGATTGATAGTGGTGTTCCCTCCACCCTGCAGTGTTCCCTCCACCCTGCAGTGTTCCCTCCATCCTGCAATATTCCCTCTACCCTGCAGTGTTCCCTCCATCCTGCACTGTTCCCTCCATCCTGCAATATTCCCTCCACCTTACACACTGGGCAATCAGCATCTGCCATACTTTTCTAACTCATCCCCACTCCTCCTCTGCAAAACCCGTGTGGTTCCTCCATCTGAACCACTTTTCCCCCACYCGTGCCCTTCTTTCACTTATATTTTACACAAGGAAGTAAGAAACACTTGGGATRAAATAGAAAACATTCTCATAAAATTTGTATTGCTCCCTTCAGCCCTTCTTGCCAGATTGAAACTAAATATAGCAGAAGCCAGTCTGGTGGTTGGAACAAACACAAATAGCTGAAATAAAGGTACGATAAATCAAGGCCAGGTTGCTCTCATCCTGCCTTCTGGATGAGGTGAATGTTGTCTGTCTATGATGGCACTAGCTGGATGTTTTTATGTTCCAAATTGCAAGGGATTCGTGATCACTGAACAGAGAATTACTGCAAAGCCTAGGGGTGACTTGCTGAAACTTTAGCTRAAAAAGCTCTGCACTGTGTCCAAGAAACAGCTGCGTGATCTCTTGCATTTGTAGAATCATTTTTAGATCAGAAAKACATTTTGGGATTATTTTCTTTCAGTGGGCAATGCAGATTTGGTAACAGCAACTTTTTTCRAATTTATATTTGCTTCACTGAATCCTTCTCAGAGGCTAAAAGGGGAATTTCAAAACTTGGTTTTGACATTGAATATGGTACTCAGATCCAAATGTTTCATTTTRCCACTTTCAAGGAAAATGTTTTGATCTTCCCCTTGCAAATTTAGTTTGGTTAGGATTTGCCTTACATTTTGTTTTGAAAATTGTGCTCATAATCCAGCTGTTACTTCTCTTAAAGAGACAAAAGAAATGTTTTTTTTCCCAAACCATGATGTTGGTTTTTTTTGCTTTACTTTTGGCTTGGAAAWGAACAGTCAGAAACAATACAGAAAAGAAGTGTTCATGCTAGTGAACCAAAAATTCAATTATTCTCATTTCAGTAAAGGTCTTGCCTGCAGAGGGAGGTGAGTGCTCAGTGCTCTCCTGCACACATTTACTACCCAACCTGTTGTACAATGCCTCCCCCAGATGGATCCCCTCCCCTGGGGGCAACATTAAAACATTAGAAGATAAATTTTTCCAGTCAAAGGCAGATTGAGGCTYGGATTCCATCCACTTCCCTTAGCTCACCCGAGATCTGAATTGCCATCTGGACACGCCTGTTTCTCYTCACCGGGTACCCAGRGATTCTGGGCCAACTTTATCCCAAYCAGGCACTTTGGTGAAGACCCAGAAAGGAGGAATCCCAAACTTTGGTGCCCATAAAGAAATCTCTGCAGTTCTGGGTGACTACATGATGGCATTTTGGACCAACTGTGAAAGCATCAGTGATACTACAAAACAAACCCAAAAACAATCTGCAGATTTTGGCACAGCCCCTTCCTATGAGGTTAGGCTGCCTCAGCAAGGTTACGGAGCAGTTTCTCATGAGCTCCTTGGACACTTAAACCAGACCAGGGGGGATAGAGGATATGGAGAAGGTTCAAACAAATTTCCACACAACTTTATCTGAGYTGGACTTGTTCCATTGCAGCAGACTGAGAAAAGTCTCTCAGGAAGATGCTCCTGATTAAAAGGCCACTATCATGACCAAGGTAACTCTGTGAGCCCAAATAACGACCCTAGATTTGCCATTGGGGTGTGAGTAGCATCTTCTGCAGTAGGATTAAATGTAATATGGCACGGCAGAATTTAAGAATCCCATAAAATTAAGGATATTTTTTAAAATTACTTAATCCATCTCCTGGTCTGAACAATTCTTGTTTGTGCCTGAAACCTTCCTGCTCCTGACTCATCTCCTTGGAYGGATGATCCACCTTATTCACGGGATGAAACCTCAGCCCCATCAGGCCCTGCCACCCAGGATGAGTTCTGACAGTGGTACCAAAGCTCCYGGGGAGGCTGTGAGCACAGGCAGCTGCCAAAGCAGCACAAACGATGGAAATCCACACTCTGCCCTGCACACATCAGCACATCACCCTTCCCAACWCACAGGAGATGCTCTTCTGCTGGTCTGGCTGAGGGAACACCAGCACCCTTCCCTGGCAGAGCTCTGAGTGCAGGGGGGTGAAAGGAATGAGAAGGCACTGTCTTTACAAACAGACTGATTCTGGGGTGAAATAAAGCTGATATTGGGAGATAGAAAGAAACAATAGGAAGGATTTTCATAGGAATTCTACTGATTGGTTTACCCCAGTCTATGTTAATAGACTACCTGAGCAGAGACACAGAGATGKATATYGAAAGGGGGCAATGTATGATAGAAGGGGGGTTTCATCAGGTGTTTCGGGGAGTCTGTATCTCTCAAGTACCTCAGCCAATGGGGAAAGAGAGAAGGGACTGTGGCTGGGAAATTGGGATAAAAGGAGGCTGCGTCCTCTATGAATTTGAGAGACCCCATGGGAAATGCCCATGACCTCTCCCTTTATTCATGAATAAAGTTGCGGGACTCCTCTGTCTCCTTTTTGGACATAAACCTCTGGTGCTTGTGGATTAATTTTCCTATTGGGGCAAACAACAGAGGTTCTGCCCCCCTGCTCACAGTCCCATCCACAGCAGAACCTGCAGGAGGCGAGGGTGGATCCCCTTTGCTGAGCTGCATCGTCCCCATCAGGCTCAGACGGCAGCAAGTCCCTTGTGACTGGCACTCCTCACTCTGATTTTTCCCAGTAGCTCCCACTGTGCCAAGCCCTGATCCCACTGCAGGCGGTGCCGGGCTCCAGCTGACCCCGGTGGGGCTGGGATTTCAGCAGCACCATGTCATCTGGTGCAGTTTATCAAGCATATGTGCACTCTCTCCCTGCACGCTTATTTGACTTTCACACTCGTGATGGAAATGTGTCTTTATAAATTTACAAATAGCACAGCAGCTGCGTGTTTATGTAACCTCATTTGAGGGCCACATGTATTCTCACCCTTGTGCTATTAATATTTATGCTGCCACAACTGCATACACACGGATACCTCACACAAATRCACATGCA
This sequence comes from Malurus melanocephalus, assembly GCF_030028575.1. Classification (NCBI taxonomy): domain Eukaryota; kingdom Metazoa; phylum Chordata; class Aves; order Passeriformes; family Maluridae; genus Malurus; species Malurus melanocephalus. The sequence continues at coordinate 1,305,251 of NW_026623290.1, forward strand.
TGCACTGGAACAATAAGGAAAATAAATTAAAACCTCTTCTGAGTCAGCCATGCCTTCCCAAAATTCCATGGGGAGGCAGATCTATGWTCCTGAAAGAGATTAGGAAGGTTTTGCTAGATCCTGGGGACTTTGTGCAAACTTCTGTTCTTTTGCACCAYTGGTTTCCTCACAGCAGCACCTCTCCATGGTTTCAAGTGACCTGAGTCCAAAACATTTTGTGGAGCAAAGTCAGATATTTCAGCTGGTTGGGAGACAGACAATTTACAGGGCAGCCAGGACTCCAAGTGCTGCAAGCTATTGATGGCAGGGCAAGGGACTCCAGCTGCTGCTGCTTCCCAGCCAGGGTAATAACATTGTTCAAAAGGCCACAACGGGAACAGTGGAAACAGCTTTTCATGAAAATTACTTTTTTTTTTTTTTTTTAGGCAAAAAATGCTGCTTTAGTCATTCTGCAAATTACCCAGCTTGCTTCAAATGCAAACACGGGAAAAACCTGCAAAACATACAGCCTAGACGTTTTATTTTGACAACTCAGATGAAACATTTTGATTTCCTCATGCTGAGAAGCTTAGCATTCTTGAATTTACCTCCATTTAATCTTGTCTGTTCCAAAAGATAAAAACTAGTTGTCCTATCCTAAATATTAATTACTTTTTAAAAGTTTCTGCTATGCTAGAGAAATCGGTTTAAATTATGGTTTAAGGTTGGCCAAGTGCAATTTCTTCTCTTCCCWGTTCCACACTGATTTTCCAGCTCAGTTCCCTTTAAGGAGCCCAGTCCATCCCAGATTTTGAGACCAAAGGGCAAATGTGAAGGCGTGAGAGTAGGACAGACTTTGTGCACCCATTTGCACAGGGAGAAAGCAGCTAAGTCTTCTCCTTCCCTTTTACAGGGAAACTTCCCTGCGAGCCCACATGGCTGTTCTGATGCCAGCAAGTTCCCTGCAGATGGAGAGAGCAAATAAAAATGTGCATATTTACATTATACATGCAGATTAGATAGTGTGCATTCCTCACAGCCTGTCCCTGAAACACCCTCCAAAAGGAGCGTGGGGGAGAATGTAAAGGAGTTGAGTCCAACTCTCATCTCCTATTGTCTCACTCCCACACCATGGGAATCAGACAATATGTACCCCCAGCTGATTAACCCTTTCCAGTGAGCTGCATCACGGATAAAACCCTCAGGTCGCTGGCAGTGTCTGCCTTAGTGCAAAAGGAGGAAATATTTGCTTTCAGAATAGTGCTGAATTCAAAACTCAGTAGAATTATCTGCAGGGTAGCAGTGGTAATGATGGGGAAGTTAATTACTGCATTCCTGAGCCTTTGCATGACCTGGGGGAAGAAGGGAGTGGGAGTGGGGTACCCACGAGTGCACGTGAAGAGTTACCCTGACAAAAAGCACTGAAATAATTTGGACTTACAAAGAACTTTTGCAATCAGGGTGATTTCCTCTGATCACTTCATCCCCTGACCCTCTCTGAACATCCTTCCTCCTCACACACAGGCCTGCTCCTCTCAAAGCTGCTTTCAGGCTCTGTGTGTTTGCCTCCCTCCAGACTCATTCCTCTTCCAGACTCACCTTCCTACTCTCAGTTTTGGGAGAAAGGAGTTCTTGAGGGAATTAAGAAGCAAACTAGTGTTGGGCCACCCAAAGTCCGCTCCTGGGGAAGGCCAGAGAAAGCTCCCCTGAAAGCAGYAGGAGGACAAATGGGAGAGCAGCATCAGACCCATCTTTCCCCAGATTATGSTGGAAGATTTTTGCACTAAAATCTCTTTCCTTCTGCTGAACCAGGTCTTGGATACCTGCCTAGGACTGATCTGCCCAATCCCATTTGGGTTGAGAGCAGAGCCTGGTCTGTGGTGAGATGCTCACCTTGCTCCAGGTGTTCCCCTCCTTAAAGGCCTGCTGAACATGCCAAAAAAAAAAAAAAAAAAAAAAAAAAAAAAAAAAAAAAAAAAAAAAATTCTGCAAGGAAAAAGGTCTAGGGTCAGGGTTTGCTGACAGACACAGGGTGGGAGGAGCCTGTGGGCAATCAGAAGCCATGCCTGGGCCACCAGGAGCCACCAGATGAGCCCACTGCTCCCTTTCTCCTCYGCCCTCTCAAACATGGTTCCTCAGGGCTTCTTCTGTCTCTTCATCGAGGGAGCAACACACTCACTCACACATGCTCCCCTCACCCTCCCACACAGCTCACAATTGCAACAAAATCAGGAAACTCTGCCCATTTCTCCCCAGAAAATCCTTGCCGGGCTCTGCCAGCTGCCAGCTCACTGACAGATGTTCTGCTCAAGCACACTCTATCACTGTTACACAGTGGCAGTCTGCTTAAATATTTCACGCCTCATGCCAAACTTTTAGTGCTCCCATTTGTAGGGAATGGCATCACCAAACYCAGCCTGGCCCATCCACAGCTTTGGGGTGCTGATTCCCGGACTSTCCGTGGTTTTTCTTGCAGGTTGGTCACAGTTTTGAGTGTGGGAAGCCGCAGTTAACTCCAAATTTTTGAGCTGCAAGAACTGCCTGCACAATACCAGCTGCAGGAAAGAGCTTGGCTGAATACAGGAGAGGGAGGAATGAGAGATTCATGCCATTCCCCAGGCAGATGAATACATCACACTTTTAGATATCTCTTTAAAGGTGCAGTTTTCTAATTTATATCCGTGAGGTATAAATACCTTTGACTTTTTCCATACAGAGTTTGTTTCTGACACTGATAAGCTCATGTGCCTGTATAAGATTAAAAAAAAATTAAAAAAACCAAAAAAGCACCTGTTTTAGGTCCCAAAACAACCCCCAAATTTGCGTGCCGACTTAAAATTAGGAAATTGCTCTTGCATTTGTACAGAAGCTGTTGGAACATTCAGTATTGCCCATTCAGAGCCTCGGAGCCCAGTTTATTTTAGTGTTATATCAATCTGGTGTTCCAGCTCTGTAATTCTCCGSTAGGTCCATGTTGTGTTCTTTTTAGGTGCAGTTCCTCAGTTCACACAAGGGCGGGTGCTGATTTAAGAAATTAGCACAYCGACATCCTGGAGCACAGGAAAACCCATGATCACCCAAGATTTTCCGGCAGAAAGGCAGCCCCAGATGCAGCGTGTGATTGAAGCTGACTGATCACCGCATTTACAGCGAGTAAAATGCGGGTCTGGAGCAATTCTGTTCAAAATTGAAGGAAAATAGTAAAGTCAATGTGTCACAAAGTGCCATGCAAATGTTGTGAATAAAAGCTTCAAAGGGCACTAAAGTGCCATTGATTACCTCTGAGAGGTTCTTTAAGATCTCAAGCCCAAGAAAAAGGACTCACAGACAAACTGTAATGTTAAACCATCATCTCTGCATTTCTGTAATCACCTCTTCCCCAGCAGATGAATCCAGCCATTAGCACCCTGTCAGGGGGTTCTAACTAAAGATACACAARGAAATCACAGCGAGTTATATTCCTGCTAAGATCAACAGTATTATGCCCTTCAAAAGCCACCAGTGGTCACCTCTGCTTCGGCAGYTAAKATTTAAAGAGGGATTAGCATGTTTATTTTAAATGATGTATCCCCAAATCCAGTCGCAATTCAGACGTGGTAGCAAAATGCYTCATCACCTTCCTTTATATTTTCATTGTGCCTCCTGCCACGGCTTGTTTTATAGACACAGAATCTAATAAACTAAGAGCATGTACTTTTGGGGAGAGGAGAAGAGGGGGAAATTACATGCTTGGTTGGTAATGATAACAAGATTGCCACAGGGAGAGTGTCGTTTTGAGGAGGGATTCAGAACAAGGCAGGGTGAGCATGGCATGGGTGAAGTGGTTTTAAACCTGATGGTGCCAAATGGAGATGGGGAATGAGAAGGGAAATCACTGAGCATTTCCAAGGGTTGGTATTTCCAGCTCTCAGAAATACGTGTTGGTGAGCAATTCAGGTTGGCACAGGGTTTTTAGCCCTTTTCATCCCTCTTCTAAGGCAACAGGCTGAGGAGAGGAGGAATGAGCTGATATAAACTCCAGGCACTCTGGAATGCTGTGCCATGTCCTGGTTTTTACRGCTCAGGAAAGCTGTTGGCGAATGGAAGATGCTTCGATGGGGAAAAAAGAAAAAAAAAATAAAAAKCAAGCAAAATAAGTTTTAATAATAATTTCAAAGACAAGAAACATCACTTTAAACTCAAATCTCCATCTGGTACATTACCAGGGGCCAGTTGATTGGCAGACTTGGATACAATTTTGAAATTCTTACCTGAGGAGCGTTGTGGCAATAAAGTCATGCTGGAAGACARAAAAAGCTGGTTACAAGGGCCTGGGATAAGAGCCAGACAGGGCATTTTAGTGTTTCTAGCAGCAAGCATCCTTCCATCAAAGCTGCTTATCTCATCCTTCTTCACCGTTTCAGCCCTCCAGTGGATCCTTTCATTTGTTTTGGACACTTTGGGCTTGTCCTAAGCCTGCTGAGTGATGCCCTTCCCTGAGCAGCTTTACAGGGAGGTGGAGTGAGAGGGAATGACAGCAAGGCTTGTTCTGGGAGCCAGACTCCCATGAGCATTTTTAGGGTCAGACCACCTTCTGAGGAAGCACCAGAGCCCTCTTCTCACCCCCTGTGTGTCCAGCAGCTCTCTGGGCTGCATGCATGGGACAGGGAGCAGCTTGTGTTTGCAAGGAGAGCAGCCTGCAAACGTCACAACTCCTTTCCTTTACAGGTTTGCTCCTGAAAATGCAGGGAGRAGCTGAGTCCAGCCACAGACTGCAGTGAGGAGGGTTCTGCTGTCATGCAGAAAATCTTGGCAGAAGCCTCCGAGCTCTGAACCCTCTCCCAGCCAAGCGAGCGACAGCTCCTAACAGGCCATCCCCAGGCTGGCCCCGATCCCAGAGCTGCCCCAGCCAAGGCTCAGGAGCACCTAGACAGAGTCCAGGTGGCATTGGCAAGGCACCAAGGAAAGCAGCTCATTCCTGGGGAGCAGCCTTCCATCCGAGATGGCACGTGATGGGAGATGTGGTGCCTGTTGGCAGCAAGATCAGATGTGCCTTATGACAGTTTCTGGAGCTCTGGAACTAGTTCAGGCTTGAAATTTAGAAAAATTTGGTTAACTTGTTCTGTTTTGTCTGAATAGCACTTCTTTTGTGTGTGTGTGTGTGTGTGTGGGTTCTGGCTTCAGCTCCTGTTGGGAGTGCTGAAATTCCATCACAAAAGCTGCCTCATCACTTAGCTTTTTATTACAGTCTTTCAGCACCACATGACTGTTAGTGAATCTCCAGCCATGCTGGCAATGGGGAAAAACAACCAACAGCTTTTTTAGATAGTCCAAAAAGTCACTGTGTTTCTGCCAACAGCCACCCCCATTCCCATTTCCCCTCTCCTCCAGCTACCATGAGGTGGGATTAACTGGAGGTCCCCATTAACTTCAGAGTGATTATTTTCAGCAGGAGGTGTTTTTCAGAGCAAGTGTCAGCCCTGTTGTAGGAGGGAGAGACATCCCTTGAGGGGTCTCTAATATTCCTTTTTTGCATTTCCCACTCTTTAGTAATCACTCCTCTGCAGGCCTGTCCTACAGGGTTGGCCTKCTCAGCCACTAATTGTCAAAGAAATCAAAATACAAAATACGGCAGCTGCGGGCATCCAGCAGAAAAAAAATCCCTACATGCACATGCACAGGAGTGAGGGAGAGAGGAGAGAAAGCACATTAAAGRGAATTAAACACTTGCAGCAGGCTGGTGTGTCCTTGACCCAAGGAGACATCAAAGACAGCTCTGGTGATTTACTCGTGGACAGGCTGGCATCTCCGTGATTCACCGAGATCATCAATCAGCTGAGACCTTCCCCTCCACTGCCCCTTCATTTCTGACAGCTCCTTGCCAAGAAATGCTCCAGAGCTGAGTGGGGAACCACATCCAGACCACTCTGACAAACATCCCAGTGGATCTGGAAGGGGGTCAGGACTCTGCTGGAGGGAATTTGTCATTGGGGCAAAGGCAGTTTAGCCCCATCAGCAGCAGATGACACGAATTTCTGGGTYATACAAGGCAGTCTGTGTTATAAAGTTGCACAACCCTTCTATTTAACTGGATTTTGGTCTATCCCTGCCTCACCCTTTCTCTGCAGGCTTTACAAGCCATTCCAGCAAGCAAAGGGRCCTTAGGAAGCACCATTCCCTCTGAACACACACATCCACTCCTCAGGCAGCAAARGGACCCTTCCTTAAGCCAAAGGAACTCCTCAAAACTCCTCCCCTGCACTTTGTGTGCACACACTTRAACATGCACAGCAGTAAAAGATGCWCACAAGAAGTTRGAGGCACTTCAGGGGCATCCCCTCCACACACAGGTACATCCCTCAATCATTTCCATGTTGGTGATCTCTCTCCTGACTCACATTTCATGAACTTCCACAAGCAAACACTCCTCCTCCACAGCACACAGGCTGTGCACCATCCCCAGTATATACACCAGCTTTCAGGGGCTGCTCTGATGACTGAAAATGGGGACAAATTAGAGAAAAAACAGCATTCTTGTTTTCTGCTTCCTCCAGCTCAATCCAGGTGGGATGTAGGGATGCAGAGCACGGCTTTGCCTCTCAAACCAACAGCATCTGCAATAACAAAACCCTTTAGAGCTTCAGTTCGGAATCCTTGACACCTAATCAAAAATAAAMCACAGCAATCCTGCATTTCCCAAGCACTGCATCGAGGGACAGCACTCTCCTCTTCGTGTGAAAACATCATGTTKGCTGTCCTGCTGTAAAATGAGAGCCACTGTCACAGCAGAGCAATTCCCAGTGCTGGGAGGCACAGAGGCTGGGGAATACATCMCTGCAGGCTGCTGGGATTGAGAGCTGCAGCTGGCCAGGTACTGCAGGAAACATCCTGCATTTAATGTTTGTGCTTCCACCCTCTTAATTAGAACCTACAGAAATCTGCTCAGAGTTTTGTACAGTGAGGGAGACAGCAGTTTCAGAGTTTGGGGAATAAACCCCTCCACAAATGGGATTTTCTGAAGATCATGCTCATCCCAGGACAGAAATCTCAGGGACACACATAGGGACTAAACCATTTGGAGGCATAGCCAGAGGCTGAAAGMGTTAGTCAGAGTTTGGGTGCTGAGCCAGCCATATCAGGATTTGCAATGTTTAAAATTTCATTGAAGATAACATCAGAAATCTTTACTCTTTATGGCTGCAAGACTTATCTTTTGAGCATGGCCACTGTAATGTTCTCCATATGAATATGCACAGCTCAAATAGCAGCCTCAAACTGATCAAAATTCCTCAGAACAGAGCCACAGTTACTCCTCAAAAGTTACCCCTGAAAGAAAGGTTTTTCCCTACTTGTCTCAAAGCCCAAGACCTGACAGGAACTATCTCAGGGTAATTCTTGATGAATGTTTCACTGCTATGGAGAGACATGATCCTATCAAAGAGGAGAGGACAACGCTGTGCACTGGCAGAGCACCTTCAGACAGAGCTTTGTTGAGAAGGTGGGAATTCACACAGGTTTTATCCCAGCTTCTTAGCCCCAGAACATATTTTCATGGTGAAGAAATCCTCCCCTCTGGGGTCCGACTGGAGATCTCTCACTCTGGCTCACTGAGTACAGAGAATGAAGGCAAAAAGCTGACGGTCTTACCCCATTCTCTTCCCTTCATATGCCTTGAGCATCCTGGGTGCACCCAGCTGAGCCCTGGCTCCTGGCTGCCTCTGGAAGTTTCCTGTGAAAACAGAGACATTGTTGAATACTYTCGGATTTGATCTGGATGAAACCTCTCATCAGATCCTGCTGCTCTTCATGGCAAAATACCCACAGGCAACAGAGTCCAATTTTTACCCGTTCAGCTTCAGGCATAAATTTGCTGTTTTCAAAGTGGAAGACAGCATCAGATGGCAGAGCGAAGGGGGAAAAAAAGTCCTTCACCAGCTGTGAAAACTGCCCTTTTAATTTTCATGAAAAGATGTGAGACAAGAACAAAAGAAATGTTCTGCTGGCTGTTTCATTCCTCGCTGGTGTTGTCGACAGCGAGCATTTCCTTTCACCATTGAACACTTAGAAGTCATTAGCTGCTGGATCTCTTTTTAGCTTCCCTCCTTTCTCCTTGGTGAATTGCATCCTTCTAGATATCACCTCTTGAATYCACATTTGATTTGGGGTGGGGGGAAGTTTTATCTGTTCTGCTTGTGACATGAAAATTGCTATCTCCTCTTCTCCTACTCAGGATTCTTTGTTGAGGTAAATCCTTTACCTGTTTCTGCACTTTGAGGTCTGACTTCACTTATRAGACTTTCTGGTTTACATCTACACTGGATCTCATTAAAACTGTGYATCAGTCCAGATTTCTCCTCGTTTTAACAGATCTTATAGGAACACAGTTATAATGAGGGCAAAGATTATGGCTCAAAAACCATTTCTAATAGCTCATTAGCAAGAGGAGATAAGTCAGACACCATCATTGTTCCTTTTAAAGACAAAAGCCATTCCCTTCCCTGCCCATGGAGCTTAGCAACATTTAGTTTTCGACATCAAGGCAAATCTGTCTTATTCACTGAGGTGTGTCTCATAGCCTGAGAAGTGTTCTGGACTCCTGTGTGCTATAATAACATCTGCAGGTGTTTGGGAATCACTCCATGAGCTCAAGGCTCATTTCTCACCTTCTCAGGGTTCCCACTACACCTGGAAAAGCAGCRCTACACACACTGGTAACTCAGCTGCTGCTGCTCTTTCCTCCCCTCCTTCAGATGGATCCACTCCTGCCCAGTTCTGTGTCTCTGATGTTCTGCTTCTGCTCCCTCAGAGCTGCTGTGGTTTGTACATCAGCCTGACCCAGGTTTGTTCCAAATATTTGCCAGAATCTTGGTGGGAACCTAGTCTGAGCTGGTGATGTAGTGCAGGCATGGAGGATTTCAGAATCCCCTTKGTTTTATACAAATAGACAAAACCAGAGAGAAGAATTCAAGCTTGCAAACAGGTTTTAAAAGAGCTCACCTTACCTTTTTTTCTCCTTCCCCTTCTGGGTAACATCCAGCAGGAGCTGCAATAGACTTGGAAGGGTTATCAAGAGCTACAGAGTCTTTGAGCTACAAATGAGCAGAGCTCAAGCCACTGCCTAGGCTTTACCTTACCCAGGCAAGGTGGCTAAACCCTCTGGAAAAGCTGTGAAAACCACCAAGCAAGGACCTTAGAATTTACRCACTCATATTATCCCATTGCTGGGACATTTCTCAGAATGAACATTCTCATTGTGAAATATCAGTGCACTAAAAAGCTCAGGAGCAGCTTCATTGCACTGACAGTCTGGCTCATGTGTTCTCATTAGCTGCTCACAGCACCTATCAGAGAAAAAGTCTATCATCAGTGATATTTAATGCTGAACTTTGGGCTCAGTTTGGTGCAGGCTCAAAAAATCACATTTGGAGTCTCACAAGGTGCTGTCCTTCCAAGGAAGAGCTGACACGAAGGGTGCCTCTTCTGGAATGGGTGATGTCTGGCCTTGGAAGGACTGCAGAGGGATGAATTTTGGAGTGTCCCATCCTCGGGAACAGCGTGGCTGTCATCAYCTCTCAGGCTCAAACTCCTCTGCTGCAGCTTCAGGGCCGTTCAGGAGCTGCTTGCTTTGGTCTCTGCTGCCCAGTTGAGGTGGGAAGGTGTCATCTCCCCTGGAGGAACATGCTCCTCAGGCAGAAGAAGGAACACAACTATATYTGAAAGCATTTTATTTTTAGCTTATCATTCATAATTCTGCTTGTGCACGTCACGGTGACTCATGCTTTGTTCCTTCTTCCTTGAGCTGCTGGCTGCAGAAACAACACGATTCTTTGTTTACTGCCGGKTTTCTCTATTTGAGAGCTTGTTGTTGCAGTGAGGTTTGGCACTAGCAAGGATTTCTTTTCAACCAAAAACCACTGTTTTGCCATGAGAGGCTGGATAAAAGCCTTCTTTTTTCCCCCCTAAGAAATGTGGGTTTGGTAAAATGCAGATGCAGTAAATGCAGATGGTTATAAACGCATTGGTTATACCTGAAAGAGAAAAAGCCTCCAAATGGAAAAGGAGCTACAAACACAATGGAGAGAAGCATCAAATCATGTTCCTCACACCACTGCCAACCCCTCAGCAGATGCTCAGTCCAGATGATTTCCCCAGAACATCTGTGCCATATCCTCTACCTGCTGCAAGCCACAAAACGTCGCCCTGCAAGACCTCGCRATAAACGTCAGACCACGAGCAGAAAAAACAAAAACCTCCCAAACTGCAGAGTATTACAGAGAAAAATGAGAGGCCGAAGGGAAAGAAAGGAGCAAACAGCTCCTAATAGTTACCCCATATGTTCTGCCTGCTCTGGTACTGAGTTTTCCCAATGAAAAGCCCATGGCACTGTGCTAACAACTGGCACTTTTGGTACCCTGGAGCTCACGGCTCACCTAAGCTTTCTCTGATCCCTCCAGTGAGCCATTAGTGCACCAACTGTTGCGAGGTTGTTTCAGCAACAGTTTGAAAAGTGCTTTTTATGAGCTGTTTATTACCTTCTCAGATTTATTGTGTTCCATTCAGACTGATTATGTGGGGGCAAAAAAAAAAAATCTAAAAAAACATGAACTAAACCAAACCAAACTGAAAAGGCTATATGTCTTTTCTTCCTTTATTTTTTCTCTTTCCCCTACACATTTGGAATAAATGTCAGAATTAATTTAAGTCAACATTGTGAAAGGCAATAATTGGCTTTGAATATTTCAAAGTTTGAGTATTTAAATTAAGGTTCTTGTGGGTGAATTTAGTTGCAGGAGGTGATTTGTGGATTCATTCCCYGTGATTACAAGGTGATTACCTGCTCCTTCCTGTCTCAGGAATCTGTGTGGCTGTGGCTTGACACGTAAAATTGGATACACCTTTCATTTTCAGAGCCTGATGATGCTGATGAGAACTTTTCCACAGTCCAGACCTGAAGGGCTGCTAGGTGCTGCACCCAGCAGAGGTTGTGAGAAAGGATTTCCTTTCCAAGAATGTGGGGCTGTGCAAATTTACATCAAACTGCTCAGAAGCTTCTCAGCTAGATGGTAAACGGGAGTTCTTCTGTCAATAGCATTTATCTCCATAGCTGAACTTTGGATAAAAGTTGATGTGTTGACAAATCAGGGGTCCTTTTTTCTCCATATTTGAACTTTGGATAAAAGTTGATGTGTTGACAAATCAGGGGTCCTTTTTTCTCCATTTATTCTGTATTTTCCTTTAATGGCTCCAGCTGGATTAAAGCTGCAAATTTCAGCAAATATCCAATTTTTGCTGTGGATAGGAAGTGATTGTTCATTTATGAGATGGGTACCTGGCCATTCCCTCAACACAGCTCCAACAAGCCCAGCACCCATTTAATCCAGCTTCAGCCACGAGGGAATCATCCCACTCCACACGGTGCCAGTGGGAGCCACTCTACTGATTGCAAAAAAAGCTCTGGGAATTGCAAGATGAAATCCTAGGAAATCCAGAGAGACTGTGAGTGGGACACTCTGCTGAATGCTTTCACTTTCCCCTGGCAGTTAAGGAGAGGAAAGCCCAGGAGGATTCTCAGGAATGGGAGAAGCCTCTTGCAAGGAGGAGCAGCCAGTCTTCACGGGATTAAACATCTCCCCTGGCTGTGTGAGGCATCAGTGTGTTTCTGACTCATCACTCCTCCTGTGGATTTTTCTTTCCTTTTTTATTTTTTTCCTGGTCTGTCCATTGACTGAAGAGGCCACAGACAACGAACTCTCCCTAAAAATCAGCCCTAAAAAAATGTGTTTTCTCAAGTCTAGCTGTTATATCCAGACAGAAATGGAGATCTTCAGCCTTCACAGWAATTAATAACCATCCACATGATTTAAAATATGCTGTGTATAATAAATACAAAAAGCTAAACATCTTTCTGCTGAGTTGGTTGTGACCCAGGCAAGACAAGCCTTGGGTCCTGTAGAGGACTCATTCATGGGATTCCTCTAAAAGCCATATGCAGACTTAAGAATCTGAGAATTCAGAGATTTGCCCTGCTGCCTTGTTACCCTGYGTGATCATTTCTGATAAGTGTTCTTGTTTAATAATTTCCCTGCACAAAGCTCAGGGTTCTCTTATGTTTGCCTGTGCCATATTAATAAAAGTCCATTTGGGAGGAYGCTGGGGGTGGAAATGATTTGACCGAGGTTAAGTAACAATTGTACAAAATTGTTTTGACATTATGTTAATATCCACCCATGTGTTATCCTCAATTTAAAGTTAATCACCAAAATTACCATTGCATTTCCCAAAACCTAATGAAATAAGGTTTGTCGAGGTGTGAATAATGCAGAAATTGAGAAGCACGCAGTCACTATAAAAAAAAATAATAACCAAAATAAACTGCTGGTTTTAACTCTCTGAGTGCTCATATAAACTGAGGTGAGTTCAGAAGTTGTATCAGATCTTTAATACTTTATGCCAATAGTTGATTAGGGTTTGGAGCAGTGTGTTCTGCTCATGGGCTTGTGTGTGSACAGCAGAATCCCATTCCTGTCCCAGTTCCAGGGACATTTCAAACYAATAAATATCAATAGGTGATTTAATGGTCAGTGGGTTTGACCACGACCTGGCTGTGCTAGGATGAACATACCTGATCTGGGGAGATGAAGACAGACCATGCTATAATGAAAAAGCTTTGGAAAAAAAAAAAATTACCATAAATCCAAATTAAAAAACAGTGGGGAAATATCAGCGCAAGGAACGAAAAGAGTTGGAGGTGTCTATTTGCCTCTTGTGTCACCCCTGAGTGAATATGGAGAAAATGAAGGAAAAAACATCAATTTTTATGAGTTTGGTCCATAGCCCACTGTTAGCTGATTTAGATAAAACAAATGCAAAATTACTTTTTTTAAAAAGAAGCTAAATCCTTACTCACACAGAAGCTTGGTGAAGAAAGAATTCAAACATGAGTTATTTGCTACAGGGAGAAAGTAATAACAGCTATTTCTGTAAAATTGGAAAATTGGAAATTGTGGTGGATTTGAACCAGCRTTTCAACCACAGCAAGAAAATATATATTTAGGTGTGAGAAAGGGCATCCAAACAGCACACCCAGAGCCTGGCTGTTTTAGATGTGGGAGTGGGATGTAATGGGAAGGGTGGGACAGCTGCCAAGCTTGGCTGGAAGGAGTCAGACACACAGTTGTGACACCCTGAAGGTGGCTCAGGGCCCTGTGTGATTTCAGGTCCAGGGAACAGGCACAGAAAGGACAAACTGGTGATATGAGGGAAAAAAAATAGAAGATAAAGACAAATTAAAAGGATCAAAGAAAGGAATGAATGAGAAATCAAACCAAATTACAGCATCTCTCCATCAGAGTCGCCACAGACACAAAGTTGTCCTGAATTACAGGGCAGTGACATTCTTATGTCCAGACTGAAATACAAGAAAGACAACAGAAGGGAAAAAAGAAGCAGCCATAGATGATCCATTTTTTGATCCTCACTTCACACTCCAAACTGGCTAACTTGCTGGSAGAGGCAGTAAGAATCGCAATTTTTGGTAGAAAACTCCAATTTTCAAGTGCAAAGTGAATCAGTCTGCATTTGCATCTAGTTTTCCTGAGGCTGGGTGTACAGAGATCTAGTCAGTCACGGCCCAGCCTGTTCTGGCACAGTAATTGCAGCCAGTTTTGTGGATAACAAGTACAATTTYGAGTGCGGAAACAAGCTTGAAGGAGACTGAAGACCTGATCCTCTGTTTGCCTCAAAAAGCTACAGAATAGCTGCATTGTTGGCTTTAATAAATTCCCCATGGAGATTTCATATCCTCTCTAAAGTGGTTCCACAAAATCCTGTTTTCAGCTCCTTCACCTACCATTATCTGTAAAATGATCCTTGTTCTTCTGGTGTTTGGGCTTTTGCTGTGACATCCAAATGAGAATGTTTTGATTCATAGAGGTGAAGAATTAAAGATGCTTTTCTCTTGAATTTTTTTTTTTTTTGTTGTTGTACAATGGAGCCAAGTATCTATCAGGACAAAATTGATAGCTGCTGCTAGAAATAAGAGAAAAGTGCCTGGGCATAACATACTTTGTGGTTTTAGCTGTATTTCAAAGGGAAAACTAACAGGCTGAATTATTCCATAAGTTACTGGAATCTGAAATAAAACCACTGCCACAATGGTTAAGAAGGAAGTGAATTTTAGAAGTGCTGGTAGAACAGAGAACCCTTCCTTTTGAAACTTCCAAGTTCTAAGTACCATGAAAGAATTGAGCTAGGGGACATGCCTTCTTCTGTCAAAAAGTCATTAATGCCGAGCTGTGTGTGACAATGTCACCCTCTTGTAGCTCAGAAAATAACTGCAAGTGTAAGCCTTGTAGTGGCACCACCACCTGTGGTCACAATCCAACTCCCTGCAGTCAGTCCWGATCTTGGAGGACAATTAGTCCAGGCTGGGCTGAACTGGAGTGAAAGAAAGGATTGCAGACTCTGAAGGGTCAAGCTGAGAGCTGGGATCACGAACGGAAAGTAAAAATTCAACCATGGAACAACTAACTGAATAAAATAAAAATAAAAATAAATGAAGACATTTGGATCGATTGCTGTCACAGGCAAGGATCAAAAAGAAAGAGCCCCATAGTGCTTAGCAGGGGCTGAATTAGTCAAGGGACTGTATGTTAGAAAGAGCAGCTTCAGCAAAAAAAAAGAGTCAAAAGTGTTCTGGTGACCTTAATCCAGGCAGACACCAGGAATAGTTTAATAGATTTTTTTTTTTATTTAAACTCCCCTCATTTTGTGTGTCACACTATAACTGTCCCAATGCAACTGAAAACGTTCCATGGGTTAATACCCAATTCCAGCAGGGRCGAGTCGGGCTCCTGCAAACCCAACTATTAATGTAGTTAAATCTTTCTGTTGCACGGTCTCTTGGAACAGATTCCATTTCTAATGTGGTTTTGCCAGCGTGCAGCTTTYCCCAACTCCTCCAAATCCAAATGCCCACTGGTTCTGAGCAATTGCTAATTAGGCAAGATCAAACACCGTGGGAACCTTTGCTTTATCCTTGACACGACCATCCTGCTTTTAATTGGCAAAGGCTTTGTGGACAGACTGCCTGCTCAGACATAATTGTTTGTCCTTTTCTGATTAACAATCTCAGCACTCTCTGCATTTTTGTTCCTTTGCAGAGGCTTCTGGGAGCTCACTAAGAAACRTGGGGTTTCTGCAAGACTGTTTTACAATAGTACCTGACACACATAAGATTATTGAATGCATTAAATTTATTTCGTGGGCTTGTAACTAAAATTTCAAGCTCTAACTCCCGTGTAGAGGTGATTCCTTTTAAARATTGCCAGCAGCCAGTGACAGAATTTCCCTGAGCAATCCCAAACTCCTCTGCCTTGGGGCACAGACGGGCTGTTGGAGCTTTACCTTTGAGCAGYCTGCAGTTTGTGTGGATGAGTCTGGCTCACAAAACACATCATCTGCAGGCTGAACCCAGGCCAGGCTCGCAGAACGGTTCACAAAGTGTTCACTTGGCCTGGAGCTGGGATTTGTGCTTTCTGAGCCAAATCTGAAGAGAAGCAGCGAGGGTTTGTGGCGCTGGGAGGGTGCCAGGCAGGTTGTGGAAGTTAYGAGCCTTTTTCAGAGATGCAGACTGAGCAAAGCGAAAGAATGAATCCAAATTCTCACCTAGATGCCCAAGAACTGAAATTACACCTCTCTCACTTTTCCTCGGGGWTCTGGCTGCCACCTGGGGTCCATCTGCACGTCACCTCATGTTTGCAGGTGCCTGTCACAATTCCCTTCATTTCAGCTCGTGGTGATGGGGCTTTAGAACCAAGGAGAAACTGCTGCTCACAGCTCTCCTTGGCCACCTCTCCATGCTACATCCCAAGCTTTATGGCTTCTCCAGAGACCCTGGGCTGCCTTACTGATAGTTTCCATTCCACCCAATGCCCTGCAAAGGATTAAATGTGGAATTAAAGCTCTGCCCARGCACTCCAGTCCTTCCCTGGGCTCTGCTCTTCTCTGCCTTGYCCTCAGCCCTCCTTGAGTTTCTCATGTTTCACCTGCAGGATCAAACTCTTCCTAGTCTGAGCAAAYGAGAGATTGAGGATCTTAAAGCCACAGGAACACAGTGGCCAGGGGAATTTRCAGGTTCAAAATGAGCCAGAGATTTTGTGGCTGAGACAGACAAACAGTGGGAAAAGGCAGCTTGAAACATTTTCAGCCTTAAGGTGAGTCCTGCTTTGCGTCATTGGCCTACTGCTCTGCTCAGGGGAAAAAAACAGATTATTCCTGATATAAATCTAGGATCAACAGTAAAAAACTTTTCACGTTGGATTTATTAATCCATTTTCCCTTGGTCGTCCTGCTCCAGTCTTTCTGAACAAGGGAGCTGTGCAATTTGGCTGGCTGTGGGGGAAAGAGGTTAACACTGGAGGCTACATGAGTTTCTGCAATCAGACAATTTCTTTGTAGCATAAAGCAGGCGCCAAGCTGACCTCAGAGACCTTTTCTGCTGTTGCAGAAGCRAACTGGACACGTTTTCTCAGCAGCTGTGCATTAGTGCTCCGTATTAAATGTGCTGATTACACATTACAGCAGCTTCTCTAAGATCCTCCCATCACTTTGGATTTCTTCACGGCAACTTTGCTCCTCTCCTGCTTTTCCCTTCCCTCCGAGGGCTGTTTTGTGAATACGTGCCATCCGGTGGGAAAGCAGATGGGGGGATAATAGAAGTTATGCTTTATGGATTCCTGTGAAGATCGTTCTGTCCTGTTTCTCAAAAACAAAAAAAAAAAAAAAAAAAAAAAAAACAAAAAAAAAAAAAGAAAAAAAAAAGGTCTTTCCTCATATTTCTTTTCAGAAAAAAAAAGGTTTCCATTTCTATTTTTCTAAGTCCAGTGTGGGACTCACAGCCGTGGGAAGGTGTGCACACACCACGGTATCTGCAGAGGGAAAGGAGAGATTGTAAGAGCTCATGATACAGGTCAACTTTTATTACTGTTGTTTTGCTTCACCTTTTRTTTACATTCTGGTTAATCCCTCTCTCCCAGTTCAACCTGTGGTGTATTTTTGGTTACTGAATTAAAGAGCTCATGGAAGAAATTTGGGGAGAAGCTGTCTGGGAGAGGACACACAAGTGCTCAGTTCACAGGGATGTGCAGAGCAGAGAAGTGACCCAACTGCAGGAATCTCCTGATCCCTCTCCTCGATTTCCTCTGCACACTGAAAATGCCTGTGCAGGAGGATCTGTGGATTAGTGTTGCTGGGGTCAAGAGAAGGGTTTTTTTTTTAATTGAGTTTTGTTATTTCCCCCCTAACTTTATCTGACTTTGACTGTAAGATGTGTTGCTGGCTTCGATCTCCTTCAAATAACTTCTTCTTCTGCCTGTGATGGTTTTCTTTCTCTTTCGTGCTATTTCTGGGGAGAGTTACGTGTGAGGACTGTAGGTCTGGTGTGAGCAACCAGCAAAAGCTGCATTCTGATGAGACACATTTAGTTTTCCAATTGCTTTCTGGGGCTATYTGGAGCGTCTGTGCTTTCTTAACTGAGGTGTGATGCTCTTTGTGATGGAGGAAAAGCAACCCAAGCTCCTCTTCAGCTGTTTTTGCACCCACATCCCAGAATCAGTGGCTTTCATCCCCACTTGCAACACGGGTCCCAAAAGTTTGTGAGTGGCATGATGAGTTTTCTTGTGAGAATTTATGACTTTATTGCTCTCCTGCCTACCTGTTGAGAGCCCTTAGAAGGGGACTGTGGATCCCAGGAGTCCTCAGGCAGCAGAYTGAAAACGTGGTGTGCAGTTGTTTGTGAGCTATGCTCAGAGCCTGAGTATTTTGGCTGACTTCTGAGCTTTGTCTCTTTCTCTTTTTTTTTCCCCTTTTCTCCCCAAATCATGCACCCATCCCAAGGGGCCTGGAGATTCACAGGCTGATTTAAARCAGCTAAACTGAACCGTATGTTTTCACAGTGGTGATGCAAGCTTTTTGGAGCCTGAACCACAGCAGGAGGGCCAGGCTCCTACAGCCCAAAAACACATTTGTTAACCCGGCCTTGGTGTTTAATGTGAGCAAAAAGAGCTGTTAGGATGAGGTAAGGGGAATGCAGCACCTCTGAGATGGCTGAGAGGGCATGAAAGCAGCCCCCTGATTTTGGGACAGGCACAGGAATGGGGCTCTCCAAGCAGAAAAATACCAAAAAGCCAAATTACTCAGGCTGAGACTGAGCCAGAATATTTTAAAGCTGCTCCGTGTCTGTTGTGAGTGCTCTGCTCTGAAGCTGCCACAATGCAGATTCCAGGATTCCAACTTGTTCTCAGTTCAGGAAAAAAAAAAACAAAACAAAAAAAACACAACAGTGCTGAACCTTAGAGGCTTTTCAGACCAGTGGAGAAWGGGATGGAACGAGATCCAATGTCACTGTTTGTCTAGCATTGATTTCCAATTGTGAAACGAGGTAGATGTTTTTAACAATGGGATGATGAACCCCTGGAGCTGTAGCCTAAGGGATGTGGCAAGCTCTCTGTTACTTAAATCCAATATTTTAGGTTCAGACCACTTTTCTGGAAGTGGCAATCCAGCTCAACTAGAAGTTCCTGAGCTCACTATAGGACCACCGGGTGAATTTTCACACCCACAGCTCAGTGGGAGGCTGGATTAGAAGATCATAAGAGCCTTTTTTTACCTTCAGAGTTGAAACCCTTGAGCATATACTTTATAAAAGTGAAATCAAAGCGATGAGAAAGGTTCTAGGACCAAATATTTCCTGCCAAACCCAATTATCAGCACTGTGTTCAAAGGGATCTGGGCCAGAAGCGTTTGACCACTGATCATGGCAAAGGATGTAGGTGTTAGGAGAAGTGACAGAGCTGCAGGAAAACAGCTTCAAGCTCAGGAAACCTGGATTTTCCCCAAACAGAGAAAATACTGGAGAAACTGGTGAATTGTCTGAGGCTGAGCTAGGTGTGTGTTTCAGAGGAGAACCTCCCAGAAGCGAGCAGTGCTCAGGGAACAGAAGGAGCAGGAATTCCAGGAATGCCACAASGATGGGCTCTGAGCATGAGCGAGGATGAAATGGGAGAAATGCCAAAATTTGATGTGGCTTGARGCTTCTGCTTGCCCTCCTAGCAGTGCACAGGTGGACACAGAATAGGTAAAYTCACACCTCCACTATTTCCCCATGTAGGACAAATAGCCCTGGCTCCCCAGAGAGGATGGAGATGGCAGCCCCATCAATGAGTGCAACCCAGCCTGYCTGGGATCAATGCACCACATGCACACAGGTTATGAATGATTTCTTCCCTAAGAAATGAGCCCAGGTTAAAAATAACCTCTGCATTTATCTGCRAGCTGCCTCCTTCCTGCTCGCCGGGCCGGAGATCTCCTGAAGCACTGGCACTCATTTTTAATGTGGAAATGTTTAGAAACCCAAATGGTCTGGCATCTCCTGCCACTTTGGGGAGTTCTGGGGGCAGCTGTAGGGCAGACTGTGGACTCTGGTTTTCCCTTCACCGTGGCCTGGAAGGAGAAAGTGAGAAGTTCACTCTGGAGACAACTTCTCCATTCTCAATTCCAGCCTTGACTCTCTGCTGAGCTTGTTAATGAAGGGCCAATTAAMACTGGGTAGTTTTGTGATGTGATACCTGGAGCTGGATCAGGATAAAATATTTTAAAGCTGCTACACTACAGACAAACTGGACCTGCCATTCTGCCTGGTGAAGGGGACAGCAGCTGTTATCTGGTGGAATRTGTTTGGAGGGTTAAATGGCAACTCTTTCACTTGTTCACCCTACTCCTCTTCTGTGGGATTGCATCTGCAAAGAGCATGCAAAGCTGAAAGGGCTGAAAATTTAGGATCTAAATTGCACTGATGCTTATTAAYTCTCGGCTCAGGGCTTGCAGGAATTTGCCACCAAATGAGAAGCAGGGMCACAGAAATCTGGTAGCACATGATGATTCCCTCATCACCTGCTGACCTGAAGGGTGAATAATAGCCCAGAATGGCACTGTAAGTAATGATACGTTCTTGCAGTTTGCAATGAAATAATCAGGATTAAGCCCAAAGGCATGATTAAAACTACGCAGCTCATACTGTGGTGTGAAGAGGATGAAAACAATCAGGTATTTACTTACTGAACAGTTAATGCAGTGGTTTTTACTCTGACTTATCAAAGCTCTTGGGGTGGGCAGTGTTTGTCAGATCTTGCCTGAAAGAAATGGAGGCTTGGAAGGAGAGAAGGAAGGGGGAATACAAGAATATAAATGATCTCCTGGCACCCCARATGTCAAAATTCTGTGCTGTTTGCATTTCTGGCACACAGATCTCCACACGGACATGATCAGTCATTGATGGATGGTGCTAGGAAGGTGAGAAGTTTGTTTTATATGCTGACTCCAGAAGAGCCTGACGTAGGAGCTGGTTACTGAGACAGTTTATTGGAGCCKGAAGGGAGCTCAGAAGCTGTGACCTTCTATCCCTTTTTTCCCAGGCCAGGGCCACGTGGCAAGGCAGGAGTTGTCACCAAGCAAGCCACTTCCTCCAACACCTTGAAAAGATGCCAGGGTTGTGTTGATTTCAGACTTTATGGGTGTAAAGTTCATCTGTTCCCAGGGCAAACCCGAGTGTGGCTCCCTGCTCATGGAATGCAGCTGTGCCTTTGCTGTGCTGGCATCTGGAGCATCCTTTCCATCCTTTCCATGGTGCTCTCAAGYCCTCTCACTTCTTCCTTCCCTCTGCAGCCACAGCAGGGTGTGCCCTCAGGCCTCTGACTTAGCCCTTCTCTCCTTGTGTCCTCAGTGATTCATTATAAAAAACGATCCCGTTTCCATAAGTCACAAGGTTCTGTGTCTTCCACTTAATTATTGCTTTATTTTAATAAGCAATTATGTTTTGAAGGCACCTCAGGGCTCCAGGCATTAACCACTTATCACCTGCTGAGTGATTTAAAACCAGCGAAGCACATCCCATTTGCAGGTTGGAATAAGGCCTGAATCCTATCAAATGAGATCAGAAACACTCCATGTTTGTAACTCAGTGCTGATGTTTCATCTCCTGCTCCTCAGAGAGGGGCTGGCTRTGTGCTGGAGGGATATCAGCTCCCTTGCTGATATCAGAGACCGTGAAAGGGAGAGGGCTATCTGTTGGCTGGATTGTACAATTTCCTTTGCCAAATATCTTCCACGGGTCTCTGTTTGCTACACACCACGAAATCCCAGCTACTAAATCAACCCACAGCTCRGGTATCCCTGGTGTGAGATGCAAATCTGCTCTGTTGTGAGTTGTGAGAGCAGGAAGCCTGTGAGCCTGAGYTCCAGAGCTGATATGGAAAATAAACCACGGCCTCACAGGGCTGAAGTATCTGCTGCAGTTACTGGTTTCACTTCAGGACTTGTTCCCTACCAAAAGAAATTTTGTTAAGCCCACTCCAACAGCAGGAAACTCTCTAGCTGTAGCAATTCAAAGGAATAAATCCAGAGAATTCAGAGCAGCAGCACCTTGGAGAACAGAGACCTGCGTTATCAATGCTGTCTGGATTTCTCCTGAAGTTTTTATAACTTTGGATTTTGTCCTCCCACATCTCCTTGACTTCCAGGTGGCACAGTTGGAAGCTTKTTTGCAAACAGGAACCCATCACATCTCTGTTTTTATGTTCTGAGCCCAGGCCTGCACTGATCTCCTCTCTGGAGCTGTCGTGGAGCACCATTGTTGGAAACAATCTAACTTTTAAGATTTATTTCTCTAGTTAGGCTTAGTTCAGCCTTGCTTTGGGGAAGGAGATTATTTTAAAGTTTTGGGGTTTTTTTTGGTTTTTTGTTTTTTTTTTTTTTAGGAGATGATGGGTTTAACAGTGTCAACAGACTGGGAGTAGCCAAAAAAAATACCCAGAAATGGCCAAAAAATGGAGCATCACCAGAACATCAGTGGTCATCTGTGAACATCTACCCCAGATGCCTCTGGCAGAGTTGGAGATATCCAGTCTGGAAAAAAACTGATGAAGAAAGTCAAGGAATGAAGATCTAATTAACATCAGAGAAATTCAGATCCAATAGGAAAGTGAASACTGGGATTGCTCAACTCCAGACCAATGGGCTTTGAAATCACATATCCCTATGAGTTTGGACTGTATAAATTTTGGGGCAAAAACCTGTAAAAGCATGTGCATTTGGAATATTTCCCATGGCAAATCCTGGCCAGTAAATAAAGTAATGCCTGAYTTTCTATCACTTCAAATGGAGTGTTAGAAGGTTTTTATTTTCTTTCTGATTTTCAGTGACACCATCACTGACATTATCACCGGTGTCAGTCAGCACGTTGGGTCATGTGCTCCAAGGTGAGAGTTCTCCAGGGGTTGAATGAGTCATTTCAAGACTCAGGGGAGCCTTTAAATGGGTTTAAATGCCAGGGGAGATTTGGGCTGCAGCTCTGGTGCCAGCATAATCCATGGAGGGATGCTCCCACACAGTGCACAGGGACACCCACTGATGTGACAGTGGCTGAGGGGACCCATGCAGGGCTATAAAAACAGACCTTGGGCAAAAATGAGAAATGGAATGAAGCCAAATGAAAGAGAARGTGGTGTCCTCACTGCAAAGAACTGTTTCCTTCCCATTTGCTCCCTGGTGCATCCTTTGGGGGTTCTTTTACATGTTGAAGATGCTTATTTCAAACTGGAGTTTCTGTGAATTAAATAGGGGGCAGAAGTTTGTGGTGAAATGTGCTTTTGTTTCAAAGTTCCAGCCTCTTGGCCCACGTAGGTGATGCCTCCTGGCCACTTTCTTTTCCACAGCCAGAAATGAGCACAGCAGGCTTTATTTTTTTTTGAGAAATACAGCCATTTCGAAACAGCAGCCAGCCTGAATTACATGTCAGAGCAGCCCTTGTTATGTTCCCACCTGTGCATCACCAGGATGGGCCCAATAAAAAGCCTCGTTTCTCTTTATTTCCTTGTGATTTTACCTTCCCTGTCCATCTGACCTCCTGTTGCCATCCTCTATTTCTTTCTGGCCCAGTGTCTGCTCTGATTTAGAAACTGGTGGCTCCAGCACATCTCTCAAAGTGAGAGCAGCACATCCAGAAGAGTTTCTGTGTCTGGAAATTTGGAGTTTCCAGAGGCTGCTCCTGCCCTTCTTTCCTGTGCAAGGTCTGGCCATTGCTTGTTCTGTGCCTGTTTCACCAAATTCCAGTCTCAGCATCCCTGAAGCTGGGCTAGGGTGCCTCAGCTCTTTCCTCCAGTCCTTTTGGTGTTCTTAGTTTGGATTTGGAGCTCAGCTCAGCAATGTTTTCTTGTCATGTCCCCATCAGGCTGGGGACAGCAATGCAACAAATTCAGCAGAGCTCAGTGATAGGATWTGACCCAAATCACAGAGGGGAAAAAGAAGCAGCTCTGCAAAAACTGAAATTCCTCTGGATGGTAAATTCTATTAGAGGCAAATAAATACAAAAACCAGGTATGAAAGGGGAACATTCTGATTTTTTTTTCTTAGTCTTAGTGTCATTTGAGCATAATTTGACGGGGCTCAGCTAAGCAAGCAATGCAGAGACCCTGAGGAATGAGGCTCTGTTTGCTGAAAAATCAACATCATGCCTCCAGAGCAGCAGGAGAAGAGGTGTGAATGAGATTGCATAGAGTCAGATCCCTTTCTCCCTGCTGGAAGCTTAAAGAGATTGGAAACGCTCTTGAAACCAAACAGACAGAGCTGGACTTGCAGTCTGTGCAGGCATTTTGATTTTTCTTAYCCTTCTCCAGAGCAGAGCTCAATGAAGACATCAAAGAAGATGCCCTCAGACAGATCTGTGAGGATGGGACTGGGCTCTAGACCAGTGTGCAGGCTTGCCACGAGATGRTTTGAGGCAAAATTAAGGTAAAAAGATAGTGAACAAACTCAGTTAAAGTTGAGAAGTACCAGGAGTTTCTTAGGTAAAGATACCCAGCTGCTCATTACCAGTACCTACCACGTGTTCTATCAATATTTATGAACATATTCCTGCTTGATGCAGGGTCTATGCATTCTCTCCAGTCTAGTTATTGTGTTTCCCTCCAACCAGAAAACAAAATTTCATCAAAATAAGACATTTTCCTGACAGCTGAAGGAACCCCATGGCTGCCCAGAACTTGATGGGAGAGTGAAATGCTAATAATTCAATTGGACAGGCTTTTAGGGCTGAATTAAGRAGCAGCAACCGCTATCCAAGTGTGGAACAATTATGTCAGTTTATGCCTGAAAAGCCTGAATTTGCTCATGGAAGACAGAGATACAGAGCTTGGCCTGCCCAGTGAAGGCAAAAGCTGCATCCCTGATTGACCCAAAGGCCATTGGAGTGGCCCTTTAGAGCTGTAAAATGCAGATATTGGAGCTGGAGGAGAGCTCTGATGATGGGGAATTATACTCCTTGCCCCTGTCCCATGGAGGCAACACAAACACATTTCCTGGAGAGCTTCCTCCAGTGTTTTCTTTCCTGTTGCTGTCGAAGTGAGGTGACATTTTTCAGGCATAGTCTGGTGGATGTGTCTGAGGCAAAGCTGAAACAGAAGTTCTCCAGCTCATCTGTTTCCCCTGTTCCTATTCAGATCTCGGGCTGGGGGATGAACCATAACTCAGTAGTGTTTCCAAGCCACAGGGGAATGGCTGGAAATCGGAGGGACACCTTGATAGAAGAGCCGTTTGAAGGAATATTAATTATCAGGCAGCTAGTTCTGGACAATTGAATCCCAGCTCCAGATGTTCCCATTTTGACTAAATGCTTTAGCAGAAATGTTTAATTGATTGCTATCTTGTGAGCTCTGTGTGTGTGTGATAAAACCCCAGACTGCTGAGCTGGAGGGGTTGGCTGATGATAGCAACAGAGTGCACTGAGTGYTCCTTCACCTTTCCAAACTTAGGCTTTTTTATCACAGGGAATCGAGGCCAGGTTCAAAAATATTCTTTAATTTATAATCTTTATTGYACTGTCACGGTGCTGATTAAAGTCACTGGGCCCCAGAGCACAGGGATGGCTTTAAATAAAGAGGCATCTGTGTTTGGGCTGAATGGCCTCTGAGTCTTGTTTAATGAGGGACTGCAGATTCAAGGCCTTCTTGATTTCTGAATATCTATAGAACAGATGCAAGGACAGGAGGGCAGCTGAAAGAAGAAATAAGCCATTGAGATAAAATAAAATCAACCTGAGCTTTTACCCCAGGCTGTAATTGTACCAGAGCTGAAGTTCAAATAAGAAATTATTTTCCTCCATTTTTTTTTTTCTTTCTTTTTTTTTTTTTTTTTCTGGCCTTTAATCTCCTACCAAATTCAGAAATGTCAGCCAAGTATAAGGATGTTTTACCTGATATCTTGGGGCCTGGGGGAGCTCAAAGCACCACAAGGGGAGAGAAGATGTATAATGGGTAAAGTGACACTTTGCAATGAGATTATGAAGTCCCAAAGATTTGATTTGTAATCTTGCAGCTGGATAGAAAGAGCTTTTGGTTGCAGACCAAATCCAGATTCTGATGAAATCACAGGTAATTTTTCATTTAAGTGAAAGCAGGTATGACCCTAATAGAGATCCTTCTCACAAAAATGTTCTTTTTGTGATGATTAATAGATTTGTTGTGAGTTGATCCAAGGTAGTTTCTCACTGGGGCAAACACATTGATTTCAGTGGAAGCATCCTTGGCTTTTAGGTTGCATCCCTTTCCCATACTACAAATGCTAAACTGAAAGTAGTAGAGGAAATAAATTAGTCCCATGCTTCTAAAAACATGAATGCTTCTTCTAAAAGTATGAGAAGTACATAATGGACAAGATTTCTGTGAAAAAAAAGAAAGTCATATTGCCATGCAATACTAGTTTGCTGTCATGCTGTCATGAGAACAATTTTACAGAACAGTTTTATTTGTGCCTTTCCTCTCCAGATTTCCAGTGCATGAAATTCTGCTGTGTTAAAAACTTTTATGAAGACCTCAGTGCTGCCCRTGACCATTGGAAAGAAACAGATTTAACAAGGGCAAGAGACAGGAATGTGCTGAAACACCCAACTGTTTACTCCTGTTTATTCCTTGGTGCTTGGTTCTGCTGAATGCTTTTGTTCCAGCTGGGGTTGTTCATCTGTGTCTGCACACAACCTTTGAGTTTCTCCTCTGGCTKTAGAGGGTTCACAGCTCGTTTGACTTGCAGGCACTGTCTGGATGTGCCACTSTCTGCCAGAACTAAATAAATGAAGGGGAAGAGCCAATTTGAGGGCAGCTTTAAAGTAGAGACTTAATTGTTTTAATATTGCAGGAAACTAGGGGTTATTAAGTTCTTCTTTTTAAAAAGAGCATCTATTTTTAGCTGTCAGATGTGGTTGTTTTTGAGGGCTCAGGGACAGGCCATTCTGCCAAGGTGTGTAGGCTGATTTTGGAGAAGCTTCCAGCCAGCCTGGATGGAAGCTGATGTCTCGCAGACTCCTTAGAACGCACTGGCAACGGGACACTTCCTATTTTATTTGGCCTATAAAAGCCATAGATGAGCTGTTGCTTTTCCCAGACAGTCCTAACCCTGCCAGCTCAAAGGGAACAGCAGCTCTGGAGGGATCCAAGATGCCTTGGTACCCCTGCTAAAGGACAAATTGCAATTCTTCCTTCTGAGAGCGCTGCTGCAGGCCATCCTGGCGGCAGGATTTATGGAACAGTGGCTATTTATGGATAAAGCAAAAGAAAGGAATGTGGGATTGCTTTTGCCCACATTCACCTGATCCCCTTTCAAAAGCCACTGATCCTTGGCAGAACTGTAACCTTCCAGGCCATGAACTGATTGWCTCACAAGGGACAAGATCCCAAATATTCAGAATGTCTTGGACTCTGCTCTGGGCATCAAACCTGAGCTTCTGGAGGGGAGAAATCAAATCCTGGGCTGAACGTCTTCGAGTTTGTTAGTTCCCAGGCTGAAAACAACAGACGGTTCCTGCAGCTAACAAACTGCTGCTCTGAGAGAGGGAATCAGTGAGAGCAGTTGGGCACTGATGAGCAAAGCTCAGAGTCTGCTCCACACKGCTCAGAGCTTTGTCATCATAATTAGATCTCAAAATGTGTCAGTTCTGCATGAGGCAATTCATCAGCGTGGCCCAGGAGCGCGTTTGCTTGGGAGAGTGAGTGTCTGTGRCTTGCACGGGAGATGTTTAATGCAGCTGGGACAATGCACAGCCATATTCCARCTTGTGGGCTACAGGAATGGGGTGGGAATGATGAGAGAAGCAAGGATTCTTGCTACCTTCAAATTTCCACTGCCTCCAGCACTTATGAATTTCACCAAAGCTTCCCCTACGGAGCAGCATTGCTGCTGCAAAGGCAGTGAGCATAAGGGTATTCAAATAAGAGCTTCCCTTTCCCATCAGAAAAGTTGTTGGCTGTAAATCGTCATTTGGGTGTTTTTAGAGAGAAAATTGTTATTTCTGTATTATTTTTGTTTCTGCCACTTCTCCTGTCTCAAAGGTTTTCCACTCTGAGGAGAGAGGAGGCTGTTCCTCCTTGGGAAGTGCAGAGGTGACCAGGGATGATTGCAGAGTAGGGAAAGGAGGAATGGTGGCATGAAGGGGATTTTCTGGCCTGAAGTCATGCTCTCACCAGGGCTGCCATGTCTGCAGTATTCCAGACTCAGAGACACAAGTTCTTGGTCATTGTGCTCAATCAAGTCTCCTACACAGCCAGTTTGTGGTAGAAAGTAACTTGTAGAGGCTTGGAAGGTGGAAGAGCAGGAGAGAAGGGATCTGAGGAGCTATTAATTTTATTTGTGGGCTTTAAGTATATTTTCCCACCCCTGTAGAGAAAGACAAAATGCTTGTAGCTTGGGGAGCCTGGAGGCTGCTGAGTTGCATGTGGATTTGAATGCCATTCTCATAACTTGGGAACTCATCAAGCTTCATAACACAAGAAAAATGTTGATTTTTTTTTTTCCTCAGCACTGGAGAAGCCAGCTGTGACAATGAGCCTGCCCCAGAACAACAGTCATAACTTAGCTGGCCACCGCCACAGCAATGCCAGGACTGCCATTTCCACTGTGAGCCAGAGTTCATGATCCGTGGAGCGAACCTACCCAGCCAGGGAGGGGAAGATATGTTTCTGCCTCGGCTGGATTGTAAGCAGATAATCCCATTCTGCAAAATTCCCACGTCATTTATTTTATCTGTGAGGGACACAGCCTTCCCTTCTGGCATGCCACTGCTCTGGGGGCTGTGCTGGTCCCTACTGACCATCAATTTCCAATAATGGCCAGGGCTGCATTTCAAGGAGGAAACCAAGCAATTCCTCTGTCAGCTCATTGTGATACGTCCCTGGCTAAAAGCCTGGGAAACAATTTTCCTACGACCTGCTCTTTGATGATAGCGGGCTGTTTTATGCTGCTGCAGTCTCCCCCACATGCTTGGCTTTGACTGGTAAAGCTCAGCTGAGAGAGAAAAAAGAAAAAAAMCACTGCTGATGTGCATTGCTGATGCTGGCAAAGGCCAGAGCCCTGCATGGGGCCCCCAAAAAGGGACAAGAATCCATCCGATTTAATTCTTCTTATAAAGCATCTTGGCAACTGTCTAGATCTGACAGGTTGATAATAAGACTTTCCYTCAATGCAAAAAGGAATGTAATTTACATTGGCTTCACACCTCTGGCAAGCAGGAAAGATCCTGCCCTAGGTTGGCGTGAATGGGGAGCAGACGTGAGAACGAGAGCAGCGGGGAAACGGGGAAAGCTCGCTCCGTGCTCGAGCAAGCACGAGAAAATGCCATTTGGAAAATGTCAGTGGGGGAGAGAGCTGGGCTGGGAATCAGCATTCTGCCCATGGCAGCGGTTGGGAACAGCTTCCCAGCCAAATCCTGMAGGATGGCTCTGTCACCAGGAGCAGCAGCGCTACCTGATTGCGCTTTGCTCCGTTCAGCCCAGCGCTCCTGCTGAGCTGCTGCTCTCCCTCATGGCAGGCACATGAATATTGACACCACCCTGCACTAAGGTTTTGATTTTGTTTGGTCATTTCATTGATAAGCAGCTGACAGCCTCCAGGGAAGGACTGTGRTGCTCACTGAGTGGAGCAGGGCTCTCCAAGAGGTGCAGGGATGAGATTACCCAGTCTCCATCTCCCCCAGTCCCAAACACACACAGCTCTTGATTCCCAAGATCCTACAAGCCAAGCCCCAGCCTGTATTTTCTTCCAGCCTAACCCTGCTGTCACACCATCTCTGGCTCTGAGCTGGGCCCTCAGCATCTTTCTGCTGGTCTCATACCTCAAAAAAAAAACCAATTTGAGGTTGCCCCTGCATGCCTCATACACGGATGGATTGCCCCATAGCTCAGTGCTGTGGCATGGGAGGTAACATTTCTGGGGTGCACTTCAAAATCCTCAGGTGAAAACATGCCAGGACAGTGCCATGTCCTTCAGGAAAATGAGATTTAGAAGGTTTTGTTCTTCACAGGCCTCTGTCCTTCCTGTCAAAAYTGAGCTGGGAGGTGGCAGTCTGTAGAAATCAGGAATAAGAGAAGTTTTCTGAATATTAGCAATAATAGTATTGGAAGAGCAATGTAACTCGCCGTGGAGATTGCATCTGTATCCTGTCTGAGCTGTGCTGGAGGACAGGGTTCCTTGTTCAGGGGTCTTAAACATTGCCTGCCACCGTGCCAGGTAAATAGGGGACCCTTCGAGGGAGGCTCAGCCCTCACAACAATCCTTACAAATGAGAGATCCTGCCTGAAAGCAAAAGAGATGAAATTAAGACAAGTGCAAAGCACTCCTCTGGGGCAGGCCAAGCAGAATACACAAACACAAACCGGGGAATACACAATGAGGCATCTGGAGAGGGCCAGGGTTGCGCTGGTTCACGAGCAGAATATGAATCAACCCCGCAAGGCTGCTGCAAAACAAATCTTTGTAGCCGAGGTTGTGTTAACGAGAGTGCTCTCTGCCACACCTGGGAGGAAACAATTGCAACCTGCTCGCTGCAGCCAAATGTGGGCATCCAGAATGGATGTGGAGCTTTATCTGCACCCATGAAGGAATTTGGAGCGCCCAGGGTGAAAGGAAAAAAAAAAAAAAAAAAAAAAAAAAAAAAAAAAAAAAAAAAAAAAAAAAAAAAAAAAAAAAAAAAAAACAAAAAAAAAAAAAAAAAAAATCAACAAAAAAAAAAAACTAACCTAACAACAAAACAAGTAAATGATAAGAGGTCAGGCAAACAAGTCCTGCAAAGATTGAAGGCACTGCTGCTGCTCATTGTAAAGGAGAAGCGATGGAAATGGGATGCAGTCAGTCTTCCTGGAAGAAGGAATACTTATGAAAAAGCTGATGATGAATCATTTTCCATGGTCAACGGGTGTAAGAGAAAGAAAGGGATTGAATTCATGGTGAAGATTTAAGGTGTTTATTAGGAAAACCTTTTCAAACCCTGGAAGGGTAAAACACTGAAACAAGCTATCTAGGAAACATGTGGTATCTCCTTTCCTAGAGAGCTTTAGGAATGGGCTAGACAAACAAATATTTAAGTATATTTGACAAACAACTATTATTTAAGTTATTTAAGTACATTTGATCCTGCCTGTGATGATCCCACGGAATGCCTTTCTGCCATATGTATCCATAATGAAGCACAATATAAAAACACAGTCACTTCCTCGAGGAGCTAAAAACCCATCTATAAATAGATAAAGTCTTCATCTTTTAGTGGTAAAACTAGGTTGAACGTGCCTTATGTGACARCTCAGTTCATATATCATTGTGGAGCAAACATCAGGAGGAGAAGGAACTCTTTAAACCAAAGAACAGCGCTGCTGTAACAACATGAGTGTAAAACTGGCCAGGCATAAATTAGGCAGGAAATTGAAAGAAAGTTTCGAACTGTCAGAACAGCAATGTTCTGAAACAGCCTTTCATAATGGGAATGCTAGAGGCAAAAATCAGAACTTGTTTTTAAAATAGAGCTTGCTAAATTAATTCAAAGGATATAGAGAACTACTGCCTGTCATGGCACAGTGCAGGACCAGGAGATCCCTTTTGTTGCTGGATTTTAGGAGCTGAGAGGAAGAGAAGTATTTTTTTGCACCAGTGGGATTGTTTTCTGCTCGTTATTGACACAAATGTGCCTCTTTCATCCCTCTGCTTTTTTTTTTTTTGTGAGGCACTCAGAGATATTCCTTTCAGGATCTGAAGGTCAAATCTCTGTTTAATTGGATTAAGGTGAAGGAGGGAATTCCAAATTTGGGAAGACCTTGGAGGGAACTGCAAATCCTCAGGTGCTGGGTGTCCTCTTGGCTTTTCCAAAGCTGCACTTTGTGCTGTTTGGAGTGAGTGTCACCTGGCAGAAGTGCCTCAGTGAGGAGCTGAACCACTGTAGTCTGATAAACACGAGCCAAACCTCCTGTCCCAGAGGGTCACAGCTTGGCAGCTCAGGTGGGGCAAGGTGAGGTGTKAAAGCAGGGCAAGAAACCCCAGYAAAGCCATGCAGTGTGCCAAAGGCAGCTAACAGGACAGCACAGGCCCTGTGCCAGGAGAGAAACTTAATTTCCTTGCTGACAAATGAAACAAAGATGTGATTGGAAGCGCCACGTTTTTGGAGGTATGAGCAATTTCCCTATAATCAATCATCCAAACCAAATTGTTTTCATTTCGTTGCATTATTTAGCAGCCTTTTGATGGCAGACAATATGAGCTGGGTTTTGTTTTCCACCCATCCCTTACGCTGATGTGATTTGTGGGCTTTGGCAGTGGGATGCCGGGGTGAAGGGAGGCCGAACTGGGCTTCTCTGTTCAAAAAACTTGGCAAAGACAATATCTGTGATTATCAGCTAATCACTCAGGCAGAGACGTTGTTTGTCTGCTCCTATTAGGTCTGTAAAGTATCTGGCTGTGAGAGGCTGGCAGTGAAACACCTCCAGGAGAGGATGTCAGAAGCAAGAGGGAGGCAGTGAGGAGGTGATAAGGTAGAGTTTGATAAGAGCCCCTGACTCCTCCAGTAATTTCAAGAAAGGTGAGACTGATTATTGGACCTTTCAGCTCTCCTGGGCTTTCCCAATCATGTGAAGCTTTTGATGTGGTTGGAAACTGTGGAAGGAGATGATGAATCCTGGGCTGAACTTTATGCAGCAATTCCCTTTCTTCTCCTGGTGGGAAATGCATCTCTGAGATCTCGAGGGTTATTTTACTGTCCCAAAAACAATGTGGGGGATAAGAGAGAGCAAGGTGTTAGTGGGAAGCATCTGCACAGATGAATCCACTGACTGGTTTGTTTTCTAACAGGGATTGTGCAGCTGAGACGCCTGAGGGAGAGCTGCTTGCTGCAAATGTAACGACATGGAAGGCTGTGGGGAGATATATCAAGAATAAATCTTTTACAGAGGAAACACTTTTCATCCCTTTTAAGTCTGATGACTTTGGCCCCATTTCAAGTCATGGCTAAAGAGTCTGCACCACACAGCACGTCAGCTARAGCCTGATTTATACAAGGGCATCCTGCAAGTGTCAGGTGTGGGATGYGTCCTAACACGAGAGAGGAGAGGCTTTTTCCTTCAAGCAGGCTGAGCAGGACATTCTCAATCTCATGCATTGAATTCAAAGCTGCTTTGTAGCAGGGTGTGTCTCTGCAGGCAGCATCCCTTCCTAGAGAAGACACAGATCTCTGTGATGCAGCAAACGTCCCAAAACCTGCAAATGGAGCCTGTCGTGCTCTGTGATGTTCCCAAAGGGATGCTCAGACCAGGAAAATGTGATCCCATGTGTGTTACCGGCAGGTGACACTGCTGGAAAATCTCTGCTCAGCCCAGTTTTGCTGCCCATCAGGCCCAAAGAGCCRTCTTTCAGAGATAATTTTAATATGGTCAAAGCTGGAGATAATGCAGGGATTAATTTCTTCTCTGGCTACAAGGTCTTGTAATACCTGTTTAGATACCACCGGCATGTTTCAGTTTTGATTTAGCTGGCTCTCTAAAAGTGATATCACGGGAGTGAGGGGGCTGTGGGGCTGCTGTTTGCTGTTCAATCTGAACAAACACGAGCCTGGGAGCCACAGAGGCACCAGCACCTCCTGGCACATCGAGTTAAACACCAAAGGCGTGTTGGTTGTGCCAGTGACAGCACAAGAGGACAAGAAATAGGGATTACCATGGTTTCCCTGCTGCCTGTGCCTGCTGTGCCCGTTCAGCAGTGAACGAGGAGCTCTTTTTGCAGAGTTTTTGTACAAAGTTTTGYCTGCCTGCCCCTGATCTCAGCTGGGGCTCTCCAGTGCCATCGGGTTCGAGCGAGCAGAGGTGTCTGAACCCTGCTGGAAGCTGTGCTGCACTGAGGTGCTGGATTAGGCTGGTGCTTGTCAGGCAAACCTCACTGCAATAAATGTTGCTTGTGATGAACCACCGTTCACAGGCACCCCAATGCTTATTTTTCCACTGCTAATTAGTTCTTGATAGGGCAAATGCTTACATCAAGTTGAATGGATACGAAGATTGTTTTCCTGCTTTTTTTTTTTTTTTTTCCCTAAGGGTACATCTTCCCTTCTCCTTCATGTCTTTTATTTTCTTTTTAAACTGCCATTTAAATGTTGAGAAGTGCAAAGCCTCCGAGCACAGGATATTTATGGACAATTCAAATTGAGTGTTTTCCCTCATTATTCTGAGATGGTGAATTCCCTCTCCTTTTATAGTAACTATCAAGGTATAATGAAAACTTAGTTGGGCCTCTTGATGGCCACTTTGYTCAATACCAAAAGYCTTYATMTTTTCTTTTATTTCCTCCATCTTTYTTCTYCTGATCTYTAGAAAAGWATAAATCTCACCTTCTGAWMGTGATGCTTCATATTTCCAGGTTCAGTTAATTAATCCTGTTTTCCCTACATTCTCCTCTTGTCTCTGAGGTCAGATTTGATGGGAGCAGCAGGAGCTCCAAACTTCAGAATTTATTCAGGTCTAACCAACAGAAAATGTGGGCTTTTCTGGAAAGTCTTTAGWGTTACTGGGATGTGGAGAAGTTTCACCATCACTTTGGCTCTGATTTCACTGAAGTCCTGTTGCCTCAGTTTGGAGTTTGCTTTCTTTTATTGGGAAGCACGTGATAGGGACCAGAAATGGGTTTTTGCTGTGTCCCTACTGGGGGCACACACCAGAATTAACATCAGAATGAAACTCTCCATGCTGCAGTAACTGATCAACCAGAATAAGAAGCATGGTAGTGAAATATTGTGCCTTTTGCTCTTTCTTCTCCCATGCTGCCCTCTGTGCTTGGCTGGTTTTTGCTGGCAACAGCACAACAGCACTTAAATACTGTACTCAGGTCATTTTTATGGCTTCAGAATTAAACTTGGATAAAGATGGACTGCCAGAAGTRGAATCAGCATGTGCTGGACACTTAACTGCACGTTCATGTGTGCTCAGGGAGGTGTGCATGTGAGCAGAATGAAATTATCGGCTTTGTGGTTTTTTGTTTTTTTTTTTAAATCTCCCTTCCTGTTCCAGCAATCAAGACCACCAGAGCCAGCACATGAATACAGGTCTTTGAGAATCACCTCCCTCAGATGAAGGGGCAGAAAATCCCACCAGCTCCTGCTGGCAGAGTCATTAAAACCCGCTTTGCTGAGATTTGGTGGTGGAGAAACTCATCCTAAGATGCTCTGTGAGAAAAATTGGAGCCATAGTGGCTGCCAGAGTCTGAGCAGCTTCACCTCCTGGCGTGAGCTCGTGATTACTCGGCACTGATGGAAGGCTTAGTCATAGCAGTGGGTGTCCAGGACGCCTTGTGTGGGAGAATGCTGCCTTTGGGCAGCAGACAGTGTTATCAGAAACCTACCAGGCACATATGCAAAAAAATGAGAGCTTAATTGCCAAATTTCCCCTTTATCTTAATATAATTAACAAGCTGGTGTCTCTGCAGCTCTGGTTTAAGGGAATGCTCGGGAATGTGTGATGGATGTGTTAAGGAGAATGGGAGTTTTGTTACTGTGGTTCCTTTCGTGAATCTCAGATGTCTAAAACATTACTGAATTATTGTGCTTTTTTACAAAACTTGCCAACAAAACAGAAGCTTTGCTATCAAGCTTAGCTGAGCGTTCACTTGCAGCAGGAAATAGGCCCCATCTTTTCAGATGAGATGAGATGAGATGAGATGAGATGCTGCTCATGGCTGGGGCTGGCAGCTCTCTGTGAATGGTGACTCACAAACCCATGGCACGGGTGAAAAATTCATCAGGCGGGTCAGAGAGCGATGAATGGGATGAGTCAACGCCGCTGCTCTGCAGAGCTGCGTGCCAAGAGCCCAGGAGGTGACGCCTGGTGACACCAAAAGGTGGCAGCTCCAGGTAAAGTGACTCAGGAAACCCACCCAGCCTGACAGTGCCCTTGCATCCTGCGGTCACACGAGTCAAGAAGCATTTTTCTGGAAGGGTTCTTCCTCTCATCCTTGGTTTTTGGGCGAGGTGTCGTGTTTAGCCCCAGCAGCGAGAAACAGAGCTCTGGGGTGTGAAAGCGAGCTGGGCAGGTTCAAGAGGTGCTTATCTCAGGAGGGGCTGGTGATATTTCTGAAGGCAATGCACTCCCAGCCCCTTTGAAGCCCTATCGGGGATCTGGCTGTTTTATCTATAATGACTTTTCATGAGGGATGCAGGATGCTCCCGTGTGCTGCTCATGCACCAATCACAGAGCCATAGGTGGAATTGCAAAACTGCACTTAATGACTGAGTGACAGCCATCTGTGCTACGTGCTTTCAATGTGATAGCATGAAGGATAATTTTTTTTTTTCTCTGGCCTGTGAAGCTGAAAGAAGCGGGGGGGGGAGATGATCGCTTGGGTTCATTTGCTTTGCTTTTAATTGATTTTGGAGATTAAAGGTAGAGTGAAAGAATCAGCTTGAAAGCTCTGGGTACTGAGAGCTTCTGTTTTTGTTRAAGGATGTGCATGGGAAGGATAGTGTCAGCTTGTCTGGGCCCTGCCCAGAGGCTGCCAGGACAGTGTTGGTTAGTCCAAGTTATGTCATCATGGGGGATGTTGACATTGTTTTTACAAGCTCAGTGGACGACAGAGGCTCAGAGCTTTAGGTACAAAGCACTGAAGACAAGAAAGACTTCATAGGTTTTCAATTTTTGAATTTGTYCCCCACAAACAGATGCAGGCAGAGCAGGGACCCTGCGGTCCTGGGTTTGCTCTAACTTAGCCTGCAATGGGGTCTCTGCTGTGTTAGAGAAATGTGATTTTTGAAGAAGCAGAAACCATCCTTGTGGCAGGTTTCTCTGGTGTTCACCCGTCTGAATGCTTTGGGAACACRGTGATGGTTTTGCAAGCACATGTGGTGACTGGGTAAGCTCTCCCATTTGTCACTCAAAAAAATCCTGCAGAGACCTTGCTCCCCCCTCTGCCCCACCAATGCTCCAACAGCTCCAATGCTGGAGGTGGTGGCACCTCAGAAACTGCTGAGTATTTGTCTGTGAAATGCAGGCGTGGAGATAAAGCCCCAGCCCTTGGTCTGTCCCTCAGGCACGTTAGGATTTTGTGAGAGATCCAGCTCTAACCTGAACTCAGCCACAGCTACAGCAGTGATCTGCTAAAGGAGGTGGGGGAAATACCCCCATGCATCTCAAGACATTCTGGGGCAGGGTATCATAACTGAAGCTTGATTGTTGGAGAACTGGTCTCTCATCTTCATTTTGCTGTTATCATGGATAACTTTTCTTAAATTGCTTTGAAAGCTGACTGGTTTTTTTTTACACTCTCAACTTACTTTACACCTGGTGCCATAAATCCTACCTCAGTCTACCACGTATTTAATAAATAAACAAAGAGCTGACTGTCTACACCCTCTGCCAACACACACATGCAAAATGTTCTTTTTCTGCTCTGCTGATGATTTTTAACCAGAAGGTTGTGCAACAACAAAACCGAAATGTTTGTCCTTTGCAAATTGTCCCTAAAACTTCCCTCCCACCTGTCTTGACTCYGTTCCTAACCTGCCTGTTTTTCTACCAACTTCTTTGGGCATTTAGAAGTTATTACCGCCAATTAGAAAACCTTTGAAGGGCTTTCTCACCGCTATCAAAGTGTTATTTGCAATAGCATCAACAAAGGCCTCCYGGGGAGAGGATGAATTGTCTCTCGGGCTGTTTTCCTGGGCAAACCGAGCCCTGGCTCAGCTTCAGCTCAGTGACATTTCTGCTCACGCAGGAGCTCTGTGTTTCTGTGCCTTCCTCCAGATGCAGCTTTGGCAGCAGTGAACGCCTGCATCTGCACACCCTGATCTGTGCTCAGGCGCTGAGATGAAGCTCTTTGAGGATCAGAGGGGATGTGTCTTTGTGGCTCTGATTAGGATGGATCCCACGGCAGGCCAGGGAGCRTTCCTGGGCGCTGAGCGTGGAAGGGCAGGGAATCCTTGGCTGACCAGTGTTCACAGATACCATGGAAATATCCAGCTGGAGGGCTCCAAGTGAACCCATCTGTCACCATAATAGGGCAATTTCCCCAGCAATGGGTGTTTTCTCTGTGTTGTGCTGTGGCCTGGAGCTGCTGTGGACAGGATCCAGGATCCCAGCAGTCAGCAGGTGAGGCTGGAATCTGCCTGCTCATGTGTGCGCTGTTTGGAGCTGCTCAGAGAGCAACATCAGGGCTTGGCACAAAGAACAGAGGGCAGGCTCTGTTACTGGTAATTGTTTCCAGGCTGTATGAGAATTTTGGTCAGGCCTGTGCCCTGTCAAACTTGTGACCTGGGTATCCCCTTGTGAGGGCAGCAATTCGTGCTCTCTCATCCTACTCTTGCTCCGTTCTTCTGGGTGTTTTCCCTCATTTCCACTCGTTGCAAATCTTTCTGCTACAAAATGCCTCTTTCAGCCCATCCCTGGTCACCCGAGGTGAGCAGGGCAGGCTTCTGTCATGGGCAAGACACCAGAGTGACTCCAGGGCAGAGGAAATAGCCTGAAATGATATTGCTGCTGGGAGATCAGCACTGTAAAAGTAATGGCTGTAATGACCTTAATTTTCTTTCAGAAGGGTGATGTGRTGCTCCCCCTCAGGAATTTGATGAGTCAAAAAGAAAGAAGAAAAGAAAATKAAAGTAATTTTGTTTGTGACACGCGACCCTTGCTCTGCGGGGTGAGAAAGAATGTTGTCCCACTGGTGTCTGCTCCTGCCACACTGAGAACAGCCTCCACACAGATCCTGATTTAGCATCCAGGAGGCTTTAAAACAACAAATCCTATCCCTGAGCTGCTGAGAGGTCAAGCATTCAGRCTGATGGCTGTGCAGTAAATGTGAGATGTCAAGGGACTTGAAGGCACAATCCCCTCTTGATTCCTGGCAGTTCCAGCCTTGATTAGGCTGATTTCTTTGTGAATCCTGAAAAAGCCACAGGTGATTCTGTTTTTCTGAAGGCCCTCTGGAAATCCATTTGCATGATTAGCAAAGGTGCACATGCAAATGAGAATCCAGTGCTTGCAGGACCATGGATCTCATGGCTGTGAGCAAGAGACGCTCCAAACCCAACCTGCCACCACGCAGCACTTCCCACCTGGAAAATCATTCTCCACTACTCCCAGGTAAGGCATTTCTCTCTCTGCATATCTCTCAGCTGTGACACCGCAGCTGTTTTGGTGGATTGCCTCTTGTAATCTCCCCTCTTTTTCAAATGGCAAACTTGTTCCTGATGTAATTACCGTGATAAAGTTCGGTGGCATGATGGATCATCCTTAACAGCGCTGCTGCTCTTGACTCCAGGCAAGAGGATATTTTATTCCAAACTTTTGTGGAAAGGCTAGTAAACAGTTTTGTTTTCTCCAGCACCTCTGAATTGTCTGGCGGAGAGGATTGTCCCTGCATCCATCTTACAGCACTGAGGTCCCTTTGGGACTTCTCTGCGCCTGCAATARCACCAAGGAAGTGATGAAAAATGCTTGTTCTGTAGGTGGCTGAGGTGTCCTCTAGGTCCACCCAGCCCTGCAAAGCAGTGGTTTTGGGGTAACGGGCAATGCTGTTGTGAGGGTCATCCCCTGCTATAAGGAGAGGAAATTAGAGCTCACTTGCAGTGAGTGCAGGAGCTGTGTGTGTGCTCCTTGCCTGAATCCTGTTTGTACAAATGGGRGAAGGTCTAATGACTGGATGATTCTGTGARGAAAATTAATCCACAAACAGCAGAGGTTTATGTCCAYAAACGAGACAGAGGAGTCCTGTACCTTTATTCATGAATAAAGGGAGCGGTCATGGGCATTTTGCATGGGGTTTCTCAAACTGATAGAGRATGCAGCCTCTTTTATCCCAATTTCCTGGCCAAATTTCCCTCTCTCTTTCCCTTTTGGCTGAGGTGCTTGAGAGGTACAGGCTCACTGAAACTCCTAATGCAACCCCCCCTTTAATATAAACCCCCTCTTTCTTGTTTTTCTCATGTCTCTACCCTTGTAGTTCATTAACACAGTCTGGGGTCAGCCAATCAGTGACATTCCCATGGAAATCCTTCCATTGTTTCTTCCATCTCTCAGTATCTGTTTTATCTTACCTGCAGACTCTCAGTTTGTTTGTAAAGGCACTCCCTTCTCATTCCTTTCAACTCCATGCATTTCTGAGTAAGAGGAGTGCAGAGGTGATAGAAAAACAGGTTTGGGACCAGTCTGGCACCTTCTCTCTTTTTACAAACATCTGTGACCTAACTTGTCTTTTCTATTAAAAAAAAACCCAAGCAACTTCTTACCCTCTGAAATTCATTTTTGCTATTTGTTTTCACAGTCTCACCYGACAACCAGAAGCTGCCACAACAGCATCTTTCCAGGCTCCATTGTCCTGCATGGGGCATTAAGTGGGGCCTCAGAACAACCAACAGTAAACAAGAGTCCATGGGAAAGAGGGACAGAAACAGATGAGTTTTKGGGATGATATAGGAGCAAGGAGTTTGCTGGGTTTCTGAAGGAGCCTCATTGCATTTTATTCCTGAGCCAAGGGGAAATTGGGATGGAAAACCATCAAATAATGACAGCCTCATGATGCATTAGGAATCTACCAGCTCRAAGGAAGCATTTGGAGGGTGTCTTTGTGTGGGAATTTAGTGGGAACTTTGCATGTGAGATCAAGGACTGCAGGTCATTTTGGGGTCAGCAGAAGCGTTTTCAGTGCCTTTTCCTGCAACACCACAAGCTGCACAGAATTGCTTACCTTTCTCRTGCCAAGTCCTTTCTTAGCCTATAAGATGTCTTTTTTTTCCTGAGTATATTTCCCTTCTGCCTGGGGAAAGGTCGATCGATCCCTGCTCAGCAAACGTGTCTACATGCTCTCCTCCACCACTTTGTGAGAGTGTTCTTGTCACCCTGCTGTACATTTTTAGGAGGCTGAGCAGCCTGTGAAGCCCAGGGATCCTCCAGAGGCCAATTTCCATTAATTTGCTCCTTTGTGCTCCTGTGGACTGACCCTGATAACTCCTCCAACCCCACCTGCAGCAGGAGGAGCCAGGGGAGCCCTCTGGTTGTATTTCTTCACTGACATGGCTCTTCAGCACTCAAGGACAGTAATTGAATGTAATGTCCAAAGCCCAAACCAGCCTGCAAATCCCAGTGCTGTGAACAGGAAGCTTCAGCAGAGCTGTTTCCATCATCTTATCTCTCACAGACAGTTACTGTGTTCTTGATGTAATTATAGTGATAAAACAATGTGACATAACTGCTGGCTTCTATCGTGGTATCACTGCTGTTGACTTAAGTGACAGGATAATAATTTTATAAGAGACCTTTTATTTTTCTTTCCCTGGCAGCCACTGGCAGTGTTTAAGCATGGGAGCCGATATCTCTGATAAAGCACATTATGCACGTTCCACAAGTCCTAAAACTTTTTATCAGTTTTATTTATGCACCGCTCTTCCAGGTGAAATTTCCCTCTGTTCCAGGCAGTGTCTCTCCCCAGCCAGACCAGGGTCTAGTGTTTGCAGAAACAGATKGGAGCTGCAGTGGCAGCAGTCAGTCATGGGCGGTGTTTGGGAGAGGGGAGAGAGAAAAAAGCYTTTTTCCTGCATGAATCCCTCAGTTTTCCATTGCTGGTGCATTGCAGACATGCCAGTGCCCCTACTCCACTGGGGGAGGTGTCCTTGGGATGGTTTCTGTGAGAAAAAAATGAGCCATGTGAAGGGGATTGGAGTGGACTCTGACACCTCCTGGTTTTAATATATCAGAGCCCTGACAGAGCATATATCTGTTGCTCCAGCTGAGCTGGGGAGATGCAGCCCAGGGGCAGACTGTGTGGGGGAAATCTCAAACCAAAGGGAATTTAATGATATATATTTTGTGCCCACAGTCCCTTGTCTGATCCGGGTGTTTATGGATGTGTTGTCACAGGAGCGCTGAGCTGAGCTGAGCTGAGCTGAGCTGAGCTGAGCTGAGCTGCTGTCCAAGGCTGGCAGCAAAACCTCCCTGGGAGCACAGGCCAGTGGCTAAGGAGGGACATGTGGCACTCCTGGTCCATCCTGCAGCCATCCACACTGCCTGAAAACACCAGGAGAGCAAAGCCTGGATGCCCACAGTGACTCACGGCACGTGGAAACAGAGCTGTTCTTCTCTGTAAATATTTCCAGGGGATGTAACGGGGCTGTGCACAAAGCAGGGCCCTTCCAGGAGCACCCACGGGATCAGAGCTGGTGGGAATTGCTGGATGCAGCTGATCCTTCCATRGAAGGCAGCCTGGATCCCTCTGTGRGATYGCTGTGACTCTGCTGCAGGGCCATGAGTTCCCTGTCCATTTTGGAGAGACAGGCTCAGGGATGGAATGCTAAAAGCTGGAGGGGGAGATGCCTTCATGACCCTTCACCCTCACTGTGTGCAAAACTGGTTGTGCAAAGCAGTGAAAATACATTTTGTTTACCTGTGCAGAGCTGTCAGGAAGGATGATGARCTCAGACAATCTCCTTATAGGCAGATTGAGTGCTCGTTTGCACAATTTTGGATATTCAGATTATTTTTCTAACTTCCTTACCTTCTCTCTCTCTTTTT
>NW_026623290.1:1347167-1370672 GCF_030028575.1 Malurus melanocephalus
TCATTACAAGACATGTTAATGTCTGGAAGAACTGATGTTTGCATTTGGTGACAATCAAATAGAGAAAGGAATCATCTTCATTACAAGACATGTTAATGTCTGGAAGAACTGATGTTTGCATTTGGTGACAATCAAATAGAGAAAGGAATCATCCAAGAATATTAATGGGCAGCRAACCTTACAGGGTTTATGGTTTGAGCTTGTCAAAATGGCTCTGTGARGAGTTTTGACAGTCTGCAGGTTCTGAAGAGGAAGATCTTTTCATTGCTTTAAACCATCCCAGAGTGTTCATATGAGGAGTGTGTTTTTCCTTTGGACAATTCAGAATTTTCTGGGGTTTGCCTCTCCATCCAAGCAGTAAAGGAGGAGGGGGAAAACTCCARCTTGGTATAAAATAATTTTCCTGTCTTTGGTAATAATACTGACAAATCAGGATGGGATGGGCGGACAGCTCTCTAGAGAAGCAGGGTAGACTTAAAATTTTGACTTTATAAGCTGTAGTCAGAAGCTGAGACCTTGGTGATGTCTTTCCCARCGTGAGCAACTGGGAACTGGCGCATTTACAGAATTGTACAAGAAATCCTAAAGCAAGCTGACAGTAATCCCTGCCCTCTCTTGCACTGAGAAACCACCTTGTCCATGTTTTAGCATCGCCTTCAGGGAAGCAGGGAGCTCTCTGGCTGATGCAGGTGTGGCAGCAGCYGTGCCCCAATGCCCTGTGGAGGCTTTCCTTGCTGAAAGTGGAGCAGGAACTGCTCTCTGCTCTGAGTGTCTGTGCTGTTCATTTGTCCCACATTCCCCCGTGGCAGTCCCCAATGACAGCCTGAGAAGTTGAAACAGGCACCACGGKCAAGAGAGGGGTGGAACTGCTCTTTTAATGCTTCTTTTGTACTCCTTTCCATCGGYATTGAAGGTGTGTGTTTAATTCCAAGCCACGACTGCCCTGACTGTCACTCTCGGGGAGATATTGTGTTTAGGTGCCCTCCTGGGCTTTTCAGGTAGTCAAATGGTGGCTCAGGGCTGCGATAAACAAATGTCTTTAAAAATTCCCTGCTGCTGCTATTGAAGTGCTGATCCTGCTGGAYGTGGAGCCCATCACACAGGAGCAGGAGAGCTTTTCACCCGGGCGCTGTCATCCTCCCAGCCAGCAGCTTTTGTGTGGCTCTGAGCTGTGCAAGAGCCTCAGACAATGGAGAAAGGGATATTTTGACAATAACCCTTCCTGTGATCGACCTGCTGCTGATGGGAGCCACCAGGAAGGATCCTGGGGCTTATTAGGGCCAGAAAAGGACCAGGTCTGTTCTGGCTCTTCCACAGCAAGTGCTGCTCTTTGGAAATGATAGGGGTGGAAAAAGCTGGGGAATGAGGAAGAGGGGCAGATCTGGGCTTGGGATAAATTCATATTGTGTGGATGAGAGCGTACCAGACTTCTTTCCCAGTTACCCAAATGGGCCAGCAAAGAAATGAGATTGTGCTAAGCTTAGCATTRCCACTGAAAAGGAGGCGATGGGGCAATGCCCAAACCTTAGCCCTGTTAATGAGCATAGCCTGAACCTTTACTTAGCTCAGAGCTGTGGTCAGATAAGTCAGARCTACAAGTGGTTAGTTACTTCTGAGTGCACTTCCCACAGCTGTAGCACTGTGTTGGTGACAGACACGGGCACTTCAGGCACACAGGGTGGGGACACAGATGGGTATTGCACCCTGGGCAATTCCTCTTGTTGCTTAGTCYCTGGTCCATGAGCAAAAGTACCCCCTATTCCCCAACCACAGCTGAATAAACTGGCTGCAGTTCTGCGTGTCTGTGTGGAGAAATGTGGTGAAAAGCAGCTCCTGAGAAGTGAGCGAGCTCCAAGGTGAGAGCTGCTGTTTGTCAGGGCTCCAAGCTGCCAGGGAGGAGGGAGCTGGTGGCCTTTGGCAAGGCTGCAGGATGCTCCCTGCATGCACAACGCAAGGCAGTGCTGGGCAGGGCAGGGTAGCAGGGAAACAACTGTTGGAACTCCTTTCTCAACACAAAAATAATAATAAAACACCTTACAAATAACATCRTGTACAGATATTTTCATAACTGGAGAGAAGTGTGGGTTGTGAGAGTGAGTGGGTGCTGCTCAGCGTGGGATGCACAAGGAGATGGAGATTTTAGGTCAGTTGTAGTGTCCCCACATGAAGCAGGGACCAGCTCAGGGAGATGTGGGTTAAGGTGCTGGACATAGGAAGGTTCCTTCTCCCCCTGGATTTTCTTCATTCACCACCTCACCTGTGCTTTTCTCTTTTCATTTCCTCTCTCCTCATTTCCTCCTCCTTGGGTCAGTTATCCCTGCAGCTCCCCCAGCCTCTCCCCTGCCATCCCTCCAGCCTGAAGGTCTGTACGAGACAGGGCTGGAGCCCCGCAGGGATTTCTGTGCTCTTTTCATC
This sequence comes from Malurus melanocephalus, assembly GCF_030028575.1. Taxonomy (NCBI): domain Eukaryota; kingdom Metazoa; phylum Chordata; class Aves; order Passeriformes; family Maluridae; genus Malurus; species Malurus melanocephalus. The sequence continues at coordinate 1,349,583 of NW_026623290.1, forward strand.
TCCCAAACCTCTGGTTCACCCAGCAGATGGGCTGTGGAAAGGACAGGGCTTTCTTYTGCTGGCATTGATGAATCTCCTCTTGCTCCATTTCCTCTTCCTGAAGCATGGATCAGCTTCAGGGACAAGATTTCACTGTTGTGTGTGCAACAGTAGTCAGAGTAACCTCCACCTCATGAGTGTGTTCAGTGGCTTATTGCAGCAGCTGAAAAGGGATCCCAGGCCTTCCTCCACTCCTCCCCTTCAAAAGGAATTTTATCAGGATGGTTCTGCTTCTAGAGAAGGTGCAGTTCCGTGGGGGAGCTGAGGGCTGCCAGGCTGTGTTGAAGTTATGTAGTGCAGGCACACTGATAGGCTGTGTGGGATATATATATATATATATATATATATATATATATGTATATGTTCACATACTACACACTCCCAAAAATGAAATACATTCATTCTAATTTCAAAATAACATTTTTGTTAAAGTGGATACACAAAAGTTTTGCCTCCCTCTGTTGAAGCAGCTTTCATATTTTTAGGAGAAGGGAGGAGAAAGGAGGGAGTGATGAAGTTAATCCCCTGCTCCGGCTAAGCCAAAGTAATATCTCATTCTTATAAATATTTCAGCAGCTCTCAGTCACTCTGAGAGCATTATGCTTTGGCCAGGTAGTCCAGATTTATAAGGGATGTAACATCAATTAATTTTCAGTCACAGTCATCTGCATTATGTCACCTACTCAATCACAGGCCCAGGAGAGCTGCTGACCCAGGGCTCCAGCATCTTCTTTCCAGGTCAAGYAACAAGTCACTTCTAAATCTTTCAAACCTCTTTCCTGATGGTTTGGGGATTAACTTCTCATCTGCCAGCTCTTTGCCTTGCTGTGAGATCTCATTTTGGTTCCTGGCAAGTGAAGTTTAGRATGATGAAAGAAATGCAATATCTGCTTTGGTGATTTTCAGCAATTTTCCCTTTAAAAATAAGTAAAKAAAATAAAAATCRGCCTCTCTGAAAGAGCRGTTCTAGCAGGTTGGTTACAGGTGGAGGAGCCCAAGGCACCAATATTGGGTGAGGTGGTGTTTTTTGGGAGCTGGCAGAGGGTCCTGTGGGGGTGAGATGATGGATGAGCACGAGTTCCTGGAAGATTGACACAAGTCCTGCCAGGGAGAGCCCAAATCAGGAGCACTGCGAGCTGACCCAGGACTTCAAGTGTGCTTTCAGTGCTTGAAAATGTCACCTCAGTGCTCCTTCAGGACTGGCAGCAGGCCTGGGACACCTTCTTGAGCCCCCAGGGGAAGGCAGAGKGGCTGGAGTCCTCCTGCAGCAGAGACAGGTCCACAGACCTCCACCTGCTCTAGGCTGCACTCTGAGATGCTGCTGGGCTGTGCCTTTTATTTCCTTTCCCCTGCACTGATTGCAGGAACATGTTTGGCTGAAASATGCCTCTCAGGGATAATTCTAAGTGTCTTCCAAGTTTTAATTTAAAGGCATTAAAAAAAAAAAAAAAGAAAAGGGGCGGAGAGAGAGAGACAGAGGGAGAGAACATATCCTTGCTTCCTATTCCTCATTATTGCAAATGTATGTTTGATTTCCCATTTGGGTTGATCTGCTTTTATCTTTCAGCTGCCATTGGTTCTCACTTTGCCTTTCTGTGTGCGAGCAGATACCTCTCTAATATTTGAGATCGTTCCTGCTGCAAGTTGTTATCCCCCACAACTATCTCTTTGATAAAGSGAGTTGAGCTCCTCTTAGTCCCTTGCAGCAAGGCATTTTCCCCACTGTATCTGCTGGTTTTTGTAATTCTCTCCAGCACCATCTCTAAGTGCTTCTTAGCAACCTTTGAAAAAGGCGTTTGTGAGAGCTGTTATCAGCACACYGGCGTGGGTTTCACTCGGGCAGTCTGAAGTTACAAGGCACATTCTCCCTCCCTTTGCAGGCGACCAAAGGCTGTGCTAGACACCACTGACTGCAGCCTTCTCTGCCAGCTCACTGACTTCTTTATTAGGAAATAACTCCCTTTTGTGTGTGTGTGTGTGTGTGTGTGTGTTGCTTTCTTTTCTTGTTCTGGCTGCACAGAGACTCCCTCACACTTCCCTGCAGCTTCCCACCCACGGCTGGGATGTAGATCTTGCTGCTTTGTTTGCCCATAACTCTGTGTTTACATCCATTAAGGTGTTTGCTTTGGACAGATCCAGCATACCAGGAGGCCTGCAAAGCTCCGTGGAACACCCTGCTGAATTGCTCTGTGCTTCCTCACCGSTTTTTGTGTTGTCCCTAAATCTTAGTGGCAGGGAGTTTTATGCTGCCTGGCTGAGCAGCACTGGAGAGGCTGACTGGCATCAGGCAATACCCCMGGAATTGTAGTGAAATTAGGATTTTTAGCTGCCAATTTCCCCACGCTTCCATCTGTCCAGTGTTACGATTTCAGCTCTTTGACTTCCTCCTCCTTTCTCGATCCAATATTGGTCACTACTTGTCGCTGCTGGCCAGGCAGCAGACACAAAATAATAGACACAAAGACACACATATACACACACAAAAAGTAAATCTTTTATTTTGAGACAGGCTTCTTTTATCTACTTTAGTAATTACTGCATATATTTGTGTCGAAGATACCTTGGTTARGAGACAGTTGTTTGATTACTAATCAGTATATGATTGGTGAGTTTGTAAAAGCTACAGTATTAGTACTGTTTATAATTGTAAGTCACTTGTGTTATTAATTTTATATTTCAATTTTTTTTTTCAGAGGTAGCTAAGGACGTGGTGGTTTTCTCTCATGAAGGCTGTTAACACTCTCCTACAACTACTTTACAACAATTGTGGATAAAACGAGCAGTGGGGCGAGAAGGGCTGAGTAACAAAACGGATGAATGGGGAAAACACTGAATTTCCAGGTACCATGTCCATCTGTGTGTGTGTGTGTACGTATTACAATGCAGAGCAGAGAAGCCTGAAGTCTCCTTTAGCACAGCCTGTAATCCTATTAGAAGGATTACTCTGTTGTCCCAGGCTATCTGATCGTGGTAAGAACTCATTTAGGTCAGCTGTTTAGGAAATTTACACACACAAAGAAAAAAAAAAAATTATATAAGCCTCTTGCTCTATTTCATAGGGATCGACAAGCTCCTTTCAGATTTTCCCTGTGCTCGTGATTACATCCCTGCTCTTGTYGCTTCTCTGCATCCCTCTTAAACCCTCATGTAAATGATTTGCTTTCAGGTTTTTACTTCTGACGGCAGATGTGGATAGACAACGTGGTAGCCAGACCCCAGGTATTTCCAGACCTTGAAAGGATTAGAATTCTAAACAGTTAAGTACTTTGGTTTTCGCTCTCCCTCTGAGCATTTGTGCACATTATAACTTCAAGAGCGAGGGTATGGGTAAGTCTGATTTGTGGGCAGAACTTAATGAAAGCTAAATCTGGTCTGGCAGGGCCCCAATCAGTTTAATCCCTGGTCTGCTGATTATCAGCAATGTTATAATTTAATTTGGAGCCTCTGTATTTAGAAGGTCASTGAAGCACTCCCGTGATTTCCTTTATGGAGAGGAAAAGCGTGGTGGCAGTGGGTTCAAGTGCCTGTCTGCCTCGGTGCTCCAGCAAAGCCAGGAATTGAACAGAGGAGATCTTAAAGCAAGCAACAAACAAAGCAGCTTGGGCACAGAAATGTAATTATGCAGCCAAGTAGGAGACCTTAATGTTAGGGAAAGTGTGGTGGGAGCCTTCACCTCTCAGACTGGAACAAAGCCATCAGCAYCCCAAGTTTTGCATTGTATTCCACAGCCTCCAGCCAAATCTTCACTGCAGAGCTGGGAGGGAGATGTGGATCAAAATCCCACTTTTTTCTGCCAAAACACAGCCCACTCATGAGGGACTCCACTCTGGCTGCTGGCAGGGCTGAGTCTATGACAGGCAGTCGAGCTGTTTCTTTCCATCCAGTTGTGCTGTTTTTATCCAGAGGGAAATGTTGTCAATGTACACAGAAAGGTGTGAATCCCTGTTTTTACACAGCATTTTGGGACGTTAGGTTCTCTGTGAGGAATCTGCCTGCAGGCCAATGGAGCCTTGAGGAGATCCGTGATTTCTATCTGTCCAGGAGCTCCATGTGTCCAGCCCAGCGTGGGTGATGTCTACTCAAGGTGCTGCAGACGCTGTAATCCCAGTCATTCCTGCAGGAAGCACCAGACCAACAGTGCAACATGTGTTTGGGAGGTGGGGACCCTTCCAGAAAGCATCAGACATGGTTTGAGTRTGCTGTTGTGGGTTCAACAGCTGGTCTAGTACACACAGGCTGCCTGTGTAGCAGTTCCTCTCCTCCTCCAGCACCTTTCTTTCCTCTCTGTGTCTCTCAGAGCAAAGGTCTGGTTGAGAGAGATTGGGGGCTTTGCCCAAAAGTCTCCTCCTTTTCTCCCATRCTGGGATTGAACACCAGCCAGGTTGAGATTGTTTCAAAGCTGCTCTTCTCTTACACACTCCCAAAGCCTTGGAGTCGCAGTGTTTGGTGTGGCAAGAGGAAGAGGAAGGATTCTGTGAGCACAGAGTTCAAGGTGCTCATGTGCATTGGATGTCTTTCTTCACTGGGAGATGTCCATGTAGCTGGCAGCTATTTCTCATTTGTGCTGGCATGCAGAGCCCTTCAGGCATATTGGTATCAGGATTTGCCAGGCAAGCAGCAGCTTTCTCCATCCCACCACCTCTTTTCTTTGCAGTGGTTAAAGAAAACCACTTTCTGGTGGCCATCTGGGAGACCTACACCATCCTTGGTCTTGCTTTTCCATCCAAGCTGGAACAGCAATTCCCTTCCATCCTTCACCTCCTCACCTGGATGTCTTTGGTTGGATTCCTTGTGGTTCTAGAGCAGGGGAGATGATCCTCATTAATTCATGCCAGGCCAACTCTTCCTTTAGCTAACCAGAGTGCTTGCTTTAAGAGTGGAGGTTTTTACTGCCAGATACCTGCTCCCTCCTCTGCRTTTCCAGTGGAGTGCTGGTGACATCCAGTGTCTAGTTTGGCTTATCACTGGCACACACGTGTCCTGTGCTGATATCCCCAGGGGATGCTGCACATCTAAAGACTTGTTTTCCCCCTCAGCTAGTCTGCATTTGAATGAGGAATCATGCACCATGTCGGAGGTGTTTGTGACATCTGTAATTCACACATGAAGGGAAAGGAACCTTTGAGGCTAGAGCTCCCAGGAAAAGCCGCCTTGAAGAGRAGAGGCAACAGTGTACAAAGAGAAATGAGAGCTGAGAGACAAATCAGAGCCTCCACTGGAGATAATGAGAATCTCAGATAGCAACACAACGGGCAACTCGCTGAGGCCCAGGAGCAGTCCTGTCCCTCCACTCCCCAGAGAGAGGTTTTAGTGGTTTATAACACTCACAGGGGTCACTGCCTCCTTCCCCTCTCTGCAGGCAACAATGGCCCTGCAGGAAAAAGCCTGGGAAAAGGAGCAGGAGGAATGCCAAGGGCTACAGGCAGGTGTCCAGCCGTTGTTTTGTCGCTACCTGGGGCACATGCAGAGCCATTCTGTTTTCACAGGCTGGCAGGAGGGGAGCCCAGTCCCTATGGCGTGGCTGCTGACCCTCAGCTGGAATTCAGCCTGGCAAGAAGGACTTGGCTGGAGCAYTGCTGCTGGGAGGTGTGACACAAGCCTGGCCCAAGTAGTCCTGACATGCAGCGCTGGCTAAAGGCAATATTTAGCCTCAAACCTGCTTTCCACCCCATTTTGTTAACTGAGGTAAGCCCAGGCTGTGCCTCCTAAGCTTTGCTGTCATGGAGGTTCCTGAAGCTGTAGAGTTGCTCCTGAGAGAGTAACTAGAAGCCCTGGTTGCTTGGGTCATTACACACAGTACAAAGCACAGGGGAAGGATCTGTCACTGTTGGGCTATGAGAGACAGCAAATGGGCCTTTCCATCCCTAAATGCTGTGATTTTCTCCACTCCTCATTTCCTTTATGAGAGCCAGCCATGAATGTAGTTGCTGCTCCTGCAGCTGTGTGCCCAGCCCTGCGGGYAGAACATGCTGCTGCTCTCATTCCCAGCATCCTCTCTCTCATTTCACACATCCTATGAGAAAATAGCCCTTCCTCAGCAGGATTCAAGGGTCACAGTTTGGAGTGAGTGCAAGAGAAGCCCTTGAAAGTCAGCTTTACACTCCAGCAGTTTACAGAGACCTGAATTGCAAATGGTGGGACTGGGCTTTGGGGAAACAGAATTTTGCTGCATGTTAATGAACCTGGGATGGACTGTGCCTCTCCTTGCTTTGAAGAAAATATAAGAGGAAGGCAAGTGTTTTGATCCCTGAAGGGGTGAAGGGGCCCTGGGCTGAGCTGTCAAAGCCAYTCACTGTGGGACATATTCTGTAACTTCACCTCCCGGGTGGTCCTGTTCTCCCTGGCCCCTTCTGCTGCAAGAAGTGCAGAGGAGGAACATATTTGCCTGCCCAAGGCCAGAGGCAGCTGCCTCCCAGCAGGACAGTTTCCCTGTCATGTCGCTCTGATGATCTTAGTTTATGCTGTTTGTTTTCTTTAATTGAATATTTTATAAATTAACGTGATTCCTGCATAATRTTTATCTTCCTCTCCGCCAGCCTTTATGGCCGAGGCAGCCTGGAGTGGGCTAATTAAAACCCTGAACCATGGCTGTGTCCCTGGCCAAGCAGTGAGACGACCATGWGATGTACGTGGTGCTGATACAGATCTGGGAGCTGGCGGAGCAGAGGATCTGCCATGACCATCCATCTTCCTAAGGAGCCTTTTCTGTCCATCTCTGCTCTCTCTGCCTCCAGTGGATGCTGCCACGAGGGTGAACATCACCCTTGCACATTCCTGTGCTGCCAAGGTGCTCATGCAGGTGTCAGGGAGAGCCCTGGGGTGCAGAGGTGAAGCTGTGCTCCCTGCTCACCTGAAAGGCTTTCCCTGTGCTTTTTATGGGTGAGGAAAGCACTTCGTGCCTGGAGAAGCAGCTGAAGATGTCTCCCTGTCCCTGAAGATGGGGAGCTRTGGATGGTGTGCTCCTGCTTATCTGCCTCACCACAGAGGAGGCTGAGTTGAGTTTTTCCCACCCTGGGCACTCTGAGGAGCCAGGAGAGCTGTGCCAGGGGGGCTGGAGGYGTAGGAGTTAAACCTTCTGTGTTCAGCTCTGAGCAAGTCTTAAGGGGACTTTTCAGAAGGCTGCCTCCTTCCTCTACAGGCCTTTTTTCACTATTGTTCTTTCAAGATAAAGAACTTGGCTCTGTAAAGGAGTAAGCCAAGCGCTGTTTTATTGCTACCAGCTGAATAGTAAAAAAGCCAAGCATAACCCATTTGCTGTTGTGCAGTGGTTAAAATCCAGCTCGGTACTTTGCATTCCAAGACATTCTGCCTCATCCTTTTTCATAGATTTCCTGCAAGCAGTAAAAATATCTTGCAAATGACTTATGCCCGACCACAAAAGCCCCCATGTAAATATGCTGGTGCTCAGTTACAGAAGGGAAAGCATTGCACAACAGCGCCTTTAGGAATCTTTGTTTAATTTAAGTGAGGTAATTGCTTTCCTCATCTGTAAAGGCACTCGAATGTTAACCTCAAAGTGGAGGATGGTTACCTGCACAAACAGATTCAGATCACAGCCAGGCTGGTGTTAATTCCTTAGGTCTTAACTGAACAAAAGCCTCCTCTGGGCATGGTCTTTTAAAATATTTATGATTACAAATGGTGCRTGCCTATATCTGCAAGTGTCTGGCTCCTCCACTACCCACAGACAGAGGGCCCAGAGCAGGTGGGTATCAAAGGTTGTTTATTGAATAATTCTTCTCCTTTCTCTCTGTGGTTATCTTTACCACATTTCTATGCTGAACCTTGTCATTCTGGCAGCCTTCCTCTGCAGGACAGCAAGGAATGCTCTGTGTTTACACTGGCACCGAGAAGATGGGCAAACTGGGGGCCTGGAGAAGGAGACTGGAGGCAGCAGATCTTAAGGGAAGAAAGGAGATGCTGGTAGGGCAGATGTCCTGAGCCTAATTCCTGAAAGCTGTGGGTTCAGAAGGAGAGAAGCCAGCCAGAACTGTGATGGATGAACAGTTCCCAGTGAACTGGGACAGTGGGAGCTGCTCTGTTTAAACTCATTCCTTGCCCTCTACAGTGTCCTTAGAGTCTCTCCTGAAGACCCTTAACACATATTGATGGGTACAAATTCTTCCTCTCACATTACACTCTCTTCTCATTTGGCTTAATTTCCAGTACAGACCTGTCTGACTCCCTGTTTTATTTTCCATTTATCAGGAGAGACTATAAGCAAATCTTCTTGTAAGATCAGCAAATCCAGTCCACTTTCCAGCTTGTCCTTCCCCTCAACCATGTCTGTATCACAGTCTGAGCTGAGCTTTTATTACTCCTGACAGCTGGGGTTGTGGTCTCTGCAGGATGGTTTCCCCAACCCCTGTGAGCTCTCTGCCAAAATCTGTTCTCAGATTTAACAGCCTCCAGTTCCACACACAGATTTCCAGCACTCCTGGCCCAACACTCATTCCTGYTCACCTTTTCAGCAGTAGGAGCAACCCAACACTCATTGTTTCAGCCTGACCCCACTCTCTGCCTTTAAAAATCTGCAAATAACCTTCCTCTTAAGATGCCACTGGTAATGCCACCCATRAGCGAGAATAATGGCAGGAAAATAAGTTCAGGCTGTTTTCTGACATTTCCTTTCCACACGAGGGGCTTGAAGTGCACATTTGTAGTTTTATAATTCATGTGAAGCTAAGAGGAAGAGCTGCAAGTGTGACTCTGAGCAGGGAAACAGCAGTTCTCAGTTTGGACCCAGCAAGAGGCATTTCTGACTGTCAGCCTTGCAGGACTCTGAGAACCAGCAAGACTGGGCTTCTCTGCTTGGAGTGGAGGTAGCCAGGATATCTCCATGGAGATGAAACCCCTGAACCCTTCAGAACCTATTCTGCCCCAAAATTTTGGCTCTAGTTGCAGTGAGCAGGAGTTAAAGTTGCTGGTGAGGTCCCAGGCTCTTTAGTGTTCCCCACTTCCTTGTGCAGATGGGGAAAGTTTTGGCAATCTTGCTGTGGTGCTGTCATTAGCATGCGTTCATTTCAAATTAATTAAAAGCAAAGATGAAATTTCCCCAAACTCATTTAACTTCCTAAGCTTTGTTCTCCAGGGATTGATAGTGGAAAAACAGCTGGAGACCCAACGTGTCCTTTAGAAAGGGATGAAATGCAGTTAATCCTGGTTATATCAAAGGGAGCAGAAATGAAAAGTAAACTCCCACTTGAAAAGAGGGTTTTTTTCCCCCCTCTGTGCTTTTTCCCCACTCTATTTTTCCACATGAGGACTTTCTTGCCCAGGAAGGTTGGAAGATATTTGTAGCCCAGGTTGTTTAAATATTAATCTGTACTTTAAAATTCGTTTGTGTGCGTAAAAGAGGGAGACAAGTGCAGTGGAAATGTTACAAATGTACTTTCTCTCTGCTGGATGGAGCTGCTCCAGAGCRTGCAGTGATGTTAGTCAGAGCCAGAGATGTTATATGCTTTGACAGGACCAGTCTATTATGGGATTCTGAAGTACTAACCTGCAGCAGCCCCACAATATTAGATGGGGTTTTTGGGACCTGAGTTGGCCTAAAATCCATTCATTACTGTCCTAACCTGGAAAAATTGCCTTCCTGAGCTGAAAGCCTTTTCAAAAATGATATCTGTGTTACATAAGGGAGGGTGTTTGTTGTGTAAAGACAGGAAGCAGAGATCAGGCTGAGAAGGTGGGTTCCCAAGGTGCTGGCTCTGAGGAAAGAGGTGTCTGAACACTTTGCTTGGCAATTGAAATGTGTGAGTTGAGATTTATGTAAATGTAGAGTCAAACTCTGTTCTTTCCCTCGCCAAATAACCCTCCGTGTAGCTGGTTATTATTTGGAAGCAATTTTGCTCTCTGATGATTCAGTGAGGGAAACTGCTGAAACAAAACAGGAATGAACTGCAGAATAGTTAATATTGTAGAACAGCATAGGAGGCACAAATCTTCTTTATTTTTTGGGCCTCAGTCCTCAGCCAAGGCAGCTAACACTCATCCAGCCAGAGGATGGTTGCAGTTCCTGTGGACTGGSTCTTCATCCATTCTCTGGCACTGAAAATGGAGAAAGTGTATTCAACTACTTGCAAACAAGCTCTAGTCCAAGAAGGTAAAAATCCATAATCAGCCTTGTGAAAATATTTGAATAATGAATAAATAGGAGAGAGAAGGCAATTTATGCCAAGGAGAAACAAGCAAATATTTTCACTACATTTTTATTCATCTGCCATTAACTGGCATTTTCCACTCAGGCAAAATTTGAGGCTGGAGAGCCAAAAGATGATGGAACTGAGGTTTGGGATGTCCCAGCAGCAGTGATCCTGGGGACAGGCAGAGCTGCTGTGGCAGCACCATTCTGGTGCTGTGGGATGTGATGGAGCTGCACTGAAGCACTCAGTGTGYGAGGAAGTTTTCATAGCACCTGCCCACGGTCTGCTCAGCTCCATCCCACACACATCTCAGGCTCTCACACGYAGCTTTTGCGGGTCTGCAGCTCTTCCAAGCAGATATGAATGATGGAGGAAAYGAGAATTTCCTCAGAGAGCAGCGAGTTAATTAATGGCTCCAAAGCACATCATTATAGYGACGAGCTGATGCATTAGAAATCACTTCCAACCACAGACTGAAGGTCACAGCCATGTGCCATGGACTTTGCACGAATGCCCACGGTTTTCCCAATCTTCAGTGGATGYGGTGCATCGTTAAGTGAATTTGGAATTCAGACCTTTAAAGTGAGTGGGCACAGGAGCCACACTCCTGAGGTGTTTGAAATAAACCCTGCACCTCCTGCATGTCTGAGCTGTGTATCTAAATAGGTTCTGCTGAGCTCCCTGGGGCTTTGGAGAAGCCTTTCCAAAAGCCTGTGAGTCACACACCGCTTAATCATTTAGGTGCTGATGTGAATTGTGTGTTTGCAGTTCTCCTCCTTTTTCTGTAGATTAAATCTGGTTTTTTTTTTTTTTTTTTGGGGGGGGGGGAAGGCAAGCATTGGTTTTGCTGTCAGATGTCAGTGGTCTGCAGCTGCTTGTTAAAACTGAGCTGCTCTTCCTCGTGTCTGCATCACTGAGAAGCACCAGCAGGCATCACTTGCTGCGATGGAAGTGCCTCCCATTTCAGGAGATTATGAGGTGTTATCAGGGACACTACAAAAAGAGAGGAAAGGGAAAAGTAGGGAAGAAACCTGTCCTAATTTTGACTGGATTGATGCATCTGTTTGAATGAAAGCATAAATTTGCTGAGCAGAACCATTATTTCACTGGTTCAACTGCATCATCCTCCTGCTCAGCTGTTTCTTGGGGCTGAAGGAGTTGGGGAGGATAAAGGCTTTGCATCTCCTTTCTGGAGTTGTGTTTCATTCTGCCTCATTTATAATATTTTCATGGGAAATAAATTTATTTCCACAGAATAGGCTTTGTCTGACAAATGTTAATTTTATAATCTCTCTGAATCCTGTAGAGAATGGCAGTCCCCCTAAAATCGGAGGGGACTTGAAAACTGCATTAATGAGCACTTGCCTTCCTTTCATCAATGCAACGAGAACTTCAAGACATTTTCTTGAATCAAATGTATCACGGTGCCTGACTCTACTTAATCCAAATAAAAGTAGACTCCTTTTGCAAAGCTAAAGTGGATTTGGAAGTGTTCCTGAAATGTGAGAAGGAATAGATCAAACTAAAGTATAGATTTCTGGATGGGGTAAGCTGAACTGGGAGCATGCACTGCTAGACCTTCAGGACCTCTGTACCTTTAATCTCTGATTTGAATCCATCTCATCTTTCCAGCAGCCTTTGATTTCCCAAGTGAATAAARGTTCCAAATGTCACATATATGAGGACTGGCATAAAAGGMGGTTTAAAAGGTCTTATTTTGGAGYGGTAGGAACCACATGCATCCAGCATTGAACAGCTCCCACATGCTGCAGCTCCATTTAATTGCTGAAATCAGAGATGTTGGGAATGGATTTCATCTGAAAGTCTGATCTCCTAAACTGAAAGGCATAGGACAACATTTGCTCATCCCCTGGAGATGCTGCCAGAAGTCTGTCTCTGATTAGCAATGTTAATGGAGTATTAACATAAGCCACGCCAGCAAGGGAAACTGTAGAACACATTATCATCAGGAAAGCCAGCTGTGTAAAGGCGTGTAAAGATGATGATAAATGTCGTTTGTGGCTTGGGGAGCCGGTGCTGAACTGCTGCATCCCCTAACCCGGGAGGAATGGAGCGGGAATGGACACAGCAGCCTGCTGTTCTCCGTGCCATCATACCTGAGAGCAGCAAAGACAAGAACAGATGTTACCTTCATAGGGAAAGGGAGATGAAGGGGACTTCCCTGCCAAGCCAAGGCGTTTTCTGTCACAGGTTGAATACTTCTGGCTCAGCTCCATCTTTCAGCTGTTTAGGATTTTGCCTTTTGCAACGTCTGTGGCAGATTGATCCAGGATCTAAATGTTGTGATGTCTCTTGATTTCCACTTTCTAAACATCTCCAGAGATACTTTGCACTATTTGTTCTTGTTTTGTAGGTTTTTTCTGCCCCTCTTGACTCAGAATATGTGAATGGTCTGGTCTGAGAGTGAGGCTCAGRGATGTTGTAAAGATGCTCGTTTCCTTTATTGCCTTGGATCCTTCTTTGTCAAATATTGGCCATACAAGCCCTACAAATCCTCACACACTTGCCCCACCATCTCCCTCAGGACRTCAATACTTTTTTCTCTGATTTTGTGCTTGAAATCCAGAACCTTCAAGTGGACAAACTCAGCCCCTCTGACCCATAAATTGTGGAGTTTTCTGCTTTGCCACGTGGAGAGAGCAGTGAGCTCCAGATCAGCTCGGGAGTRAAACGCTCATGTTTTGATGTGACARCACCAACAGGCTCTTCGTAAGACAGTGTTGCATCTACTGACAGGAGCTTGTTTGCACAGCTTCCTGCTGGAGCCACACATTTCACCCAGTGACCTTTTTGACATTTTCCTGGTTTCCCTCCTGCAGGAAYGCTTCAGCAGTGAAGTGCCATACTCTGCTGAACAAACTTGGCATCTCATCAAGCTGACTTATTTGGTATGTATTTACACTTGTAGACTTTAGTACTCTCCTGGCAATTGAGCTTCCTTCCTGCCTACATAAATATGATTTCATTATTAGCTCTGTTTAGTTGTTGTTGTGCATCTGTGYGCTTTCCTTTCCAAAACTGCCAAAGAGAATTGCAGGTGTTGATCTCAATTTGCGCCCAAAGCATCCTGAACTCTCTACCCCACCTGCCAACTCTAATAATGAGCACAACTCTTGACCTGCTGCCTAAAACAACCCACGAAAACTCACCCCAGTATTTTTTTTTACATTGAAGAGGCAGCAAGTTCTGTTGGAGCTGTGGCCTGTGGTTTGGTTTGGTTTGTTTGTACTCACACAAAAGTGTTGGGTTTGTCTCAAATGTACTTTTCCCGGCTTTTCCCTCTTGCACTTGGATCTGCAGTGTTTACTCAAAACACCATCTGAGCCAGAGAAGTTGCCTTTGCACAAAGGGCCCCGAAGTGCGTGAGATCCGTCCCGTTTGAGCTCTTGTGAAGTGCAGGAGAAGGCGTTAGGAGCACGATCTGGGCAGGAAATAAAGCTCTTATTCCCACCATAAATGCTGTGGAGTGGAGCAGGTCAGAGGAGAGGTCTCCTACAAGTGCTCCAAGGGTGTTGGCAGCCTCAGCTCCTATGGACAGGAGTGGTTGGCCACGCTGATCAGGCCTTGTGACAACTTCCAAAATGCTTCCTTGGATGACAGGCTGACTCTGCTCAGGGGAAAATGAAGAGCCAGTGGTTGCATCTCCACTTTCTTTGGAGCCCGGGCACTGCCAAGGCAGCTGGCTTTGTCACCTCAACAAAGAGGCAGATGAGCTACAGGCACAGAACTTTCCAGAGTCCTGAGCTGAACCATCTGCTGTGCCTTTGGAARGGAAGGAGGCAGTTTCTGCACAGCCTCTGCACAATTCCTGTTTACTGGGCAATAACCATGAGGATCCTCTAAGCCCCTACATCRCTTTCATTCATGAAACCTTTGCTGGTTGGAAAAAGATGTGTTTTTATGCACTGGAACTGTGCTGATGCCAGAGTTCTCTACATGCATTCTCTTCTCTGTGATTTCACATCCCATGTACCCACGGCTCTTTCCAGGGAATCTCAGAGTCAAGGAGAGTTGTGGGAAGTGTGGCACTCACTGCACACTCAGTCTTTTATGGGCAAAAATACTGCAGGTGACCAKCACTCTCTGTTCTAGATTTTCTTGCAGCTTTTGCAATGTTCTTGCAGAGGAAAAGGTTTCCTGCACATTTTTTTGGCATAAATTTCTGCTTTAAGTCCCTGGAAGTAATTTTTTTCCTTCTAGAAAAGAACCACAATCTCACTTTACCAGGTGGGGACCTGGCTCTGTAGGGGATGGAGAAGCTGCTGGAATGAGGGTAGATCTGTTTTTCACCTGGGAGGAGGACAAAGAGGAAGGAGAGGAAAAKAAAGAAAGTGAAACCAAGCAGTCTACTTGGTAGCTGCAATCTTTGATCTGTGGCCGTCTGCAAACAGCATCAAAGCTCTGTGATTAGATGTACACATTCATTATGTGTTGTAGTCTCYGAGCAGGCATTGCAAATACAGCACAGCCTATTCCTCTTCCTTCTGCCCAAATATCTTTTTTTTCATCTATATTGCATTAAGACCTTGAGGCCTATCATCAGGGAGAGAAAAAATACAATTTTCTTATTGTACAATGCATTTCATTCCCAGCTGCTGTATTAAATTTATTCCTATTTGAAGTGGTGTCTGTGAGTATAAATCATTTAAGTTTATATGTTTTTGTTGCTGTGGCAACTGTTTGACTAATTGAATTCCAAAGTGTCTCTCTGTATTTCAGAGCTAGGATAAAGGACACACAAACTCTTAGCAGCAGGAGCCTGAAATGAGGAGGGGGACAGGCAGCCCTGCCAAAATGACATCTCCTCAATCTCTTGGYTGTGGTACCTTTGGCAGCATGTGGGGAGGAGCCAGAGCTACCTGTGAGCTCTCTCTGTGGGTATCACACTCAGAAATGTTGTTCATGCCYTTAGCAGGATGGACAAGGCTTGGAAAACCCATGACTCGGCCTTGGGAAGGTCGTGTTTTACCTCTGTGTCTATTTTCCCCATAATTCATCAGTTCTCAGTGGACAGGAAGTGCTGATGTACCTCATGGTTATAAACCAGCCCAGGTTGTTCCATCTTCTTTCCACTTTGAATGAGCTCCTGGGGTTTATCTGCTATCTGGGACCATGCAGGGGCTCCTGAGGGATTTCTTTCCCTGTCAGTTTTTAGCAGGAAAAGGCTCCTCAGAGCTATGCCAAAKGACTAGGGAATACTGGAGTGCCCTGAATATCTCCAGGGATAATCTCTACCCTGCTCTCTMACTTTTTTTCCCAGCTGCAAGCAGAGGCAGATGTCCTCCTGGACTAAGGCAGGGGGACAGAGGCATTAAACCTTAACTCTTTGCAAGGGAATAGTCCTGGGTGGATGGAAAGAGCAATTCCTCTGCAAGCAGAACGTTCCAGACAGGAACTGACCTGCCTGTGCTATTCYCAGCTTGTTCTGGCAACTCCTGTTAGTCTGCAATGGGCTCCTTTTTCCTGTGTGTTAATTATGTAGGTGTTTATTACGGCCACAAGATGTTAATAGAAAGCCTAATGGAAATCATGCTGGCTAATGAGGAGCTCCTGAATACCTGCTGCTTTTCTCTGGGAATAACAGAAGCCACAATTCACAGGAAATAATTTGCCCCATTCCCGCCCCGCACTTTTACCTTGTGATTACATCTTGTTGTCAACCTTCCATCTGGCTGTCTCTGCAGCCYGGGGGAAGGCCAGGACCTCTCCCTTCCCTCTTCCCAGAGGGCATGCAGGGGTCTGCTTGCCTTCCCTGCTTTCTAAAGGGTAATCTGTGAAGGGTTTTATGGAGCTTGAAAAGGTCACCGGGAGCCCTGAGCAGATCCAGTCCTTCCATTGTCCACATCCCCCAAGGGATGCTGTCCAGTCTGGGGCAAGTGCTGCTGCCCTGAGAGCCTCCTCAGCTGCTTTTCTTTTTTCTGGCGTTTTATTCCCAGCCCATCAGATGCTCCAGCAGTTGCTGCATGGTCCTGTAACCACCTCATCTTGGACAGGAAAAGGCAAACTGCARCAGGTACTGGGAGCGGGCAGAACAAGGTGACTCCGAGGGAAGTTTGTCAGACTGTGATTTTTTTCTTTCTTCATTGCATTTTTAATTAATTTCAAAACATCTTTATCACACAAAATCACATAAAAAAATGCCTTAAATCAATAATAAAATGGAAGCTTATCCATCAGAACGAATGCGGCAAATCATCAGCTGCTGGTTTGTTATTCTGATGCCAAGAAAGGAAAGSGAGCTGGGTTTGGTGAGGAGTGAGGTGTGGCCTGATTTGGGACCCCAGAAAGCAGCAGGAATGAACAGCTAATGCAGCAAAGAGAAGAGCAAACTCCTGTGGAACAAGATCTGGAGAATGGAGAAGAAGGGGGGATTGGAATAGGGGATAATTGTGTGTGTGCACAGGGCAGGGAGGGTGTCACAGTGGGAACTGCTGGTGAGAAAGTGGGCGTGTGCTGGATTGGGTGTGGGATGTGTTGTCTTTTGGGAGAAAGGGTGGGTTTGCTGTGCCCAAAATATGTTTTTGTGTTYGCCCACATGAGGAGAGCACACACCTCAAAATTCCACAGGGGAGAAAAGGCGTCCCTTCGGGAAAAAGAAAACAAAATTTCAAAATATTCAAAAAAAGTCCAAACTCAGAAGGCAACATCCACTGGAGATACTGGAAAGCTGCATGGTTGAAGCTGTGAATGAAATAAGAAACTCTCCTCACCAGGCAATACGGGAACTCCCAGGTGGGACCGAGTTTCACAATTTTTCCCTGGTGGGCAGAAATTGAATGCTTCTGTCTTTTCCTGCCAAAAATAATAGTTGTGGGGGGGAGTGGTCTTACKGCTGCAGGAAGAGCCAAACATTTCCCTCGTGGGCTGTCTGAAAGAACAGTTGTGAAAACAGCAGATTTCACTGTAAAGGTGGGATTTCTCAACGGTGAGGAGCTGCAAATGAGGCATGTTGCAGGGTCCATATGGAGTTGCTGGTAGGAACTCAATACCAGGCTCTTGGAAGCATTTCAGAGGGGGATTTTGGGAAGCAGCAGAAAGGCAGTTCAAAAGACTGGCTCTCAGTGATGCATAAGGCTGTAAAAATAGCATCTGAGCATCTTCTGTTACCTGGGCTCTGGTACCCAGATCCTGCCGAGTGATTTCGCTGGCATCCATTCTCCCTGCCTTGACTTTAACGGGTTGTGCAGATTATTTTATGATCAATAAATATCCAGGCAGACACTGTGAAATTCCAATCAGAAAAATTTACAGCATTAAGGCAGATATTGTATAGCGGGGTATAAATAAATAGAAATTGTCAGTCAAATTTCTGGCAGCTGGAGTCTGGTGTCAGTTGCAGTAAATTAAGTGTAACTTCACAAATCATCTTTATAGTTTTTTACAGTAAGTGTATCTGTGCAAAGAGGGGTTTTTTTCATCTTGCTATGGTAAATATTCCCTGGTCCCTGTGATTTCAGCATGAAGCCAGCATCAGGAATCGAGGGGAAGCAAGGGGCTGCAGTGGATTTTGCCATCACCAGATTCGAGCTGAGTTTAGATGCTGAGCAATCCAAGCAGAAACAAACCAACAGCATGGCAGGGGAGTGACTGGATCCTTTTAAACCAAGGGGAGATTTCTGCACTGAGGGAGGGCTGCTCGATGTAATGGTGCAGAGACCCAGGAGAGGAAGAGGATGGACTCCCATCATCCCTAYCAGGATGAAGTGAGACGAGATTGCTGCAGGCTGGACCTGGAGGAAGGTGGGAAGGATGAATCAGTACTGAGATCCTCATTTACAGCAGATGGGGTAACATTTTACCTACAGATTTTCACCTTTTGTTAACAAATACCACACTTGCTGGCCTGACCAACAAYGTAAAATTCCTAAAACATCATATAGAGGTTTCTGTACTGTTGGGATAGCTGAAAACTGCATAAACTTTAAGTGTCAGACTTCCGTGAATTAAAGCTGATCCTTCAGCATGGAACAAAGAGGAGAGGAGGACCTGCTGGTGGTAGTTTTGTACTTTATTTGAGAAGAGAGAGCTACATAAACTATGTCAGGAGGGTACAGGTCTACACACAGTTTCATCAATCAATAAATGGAGTTGTTAACATAACACTGAGGATATGATACTTTGAAGAAGACATAGACACATGACCAAGGAGTATTTACAGCTCTAACATACAGTATATTTATACTTGAGAGAGAAATTCGTGTGCATCCGTGCACACAGGTACCACCGTGCACACACGGTGCACGCACACGTAAATAGGTATAAAAGGCTTTAAAAAAAACCTTCAGTAATTCAAGAAATGAGTCTGCCTGTCATTTGCAGCAACCGAGTGTTTCCAAGGTGGAGATGGTTCCGGTTTGTGGCGGTCTGGAGCGGAGATTTTGGTCCAAAATCTCTGCTTTCCGTGGGTCGTTGGCTGAATCTGAAGCAGGCGTGGAACGCTGGGGTGGGGTGGCGACAGGGGATGTGTGAGGTGGATGAAAGGGAGGGMGGTGGAGTTGTGGGAAAGAGGGGATGCACAGCCTCTGGGGCCGGGGTGGTAACGTGGAGATGAAAAAAAATGACCTTTGGTGATGCCATTAAATCATCCTTTATACTAAACATAAATTATCGACACAGTTTTAAAAAAATAATTTTCTGTTTTCATTTCAAGGCTGGGGAGAGGGRAAGGGCCAAAGCAGGGCAGGAAGGGAAGGGAAGGTCTGGGGAGGGTAAATACCTCAGCACTTTAACAGGTCCCTGGACCTCACTGCAAATTCTTCATTTAAAAATTCTTCATGTAAGTGTGACTAACGCTGTATCAGTCATCCCCTTCCAGGGTAGCAGCGCACTCGATGCACATCATGTGGCAGGCAGGGGACAAGCAGGGACCCTCCCTTGGTCAATACTCAGATCAGAGCTCCTCATCCTCTGAGCTGGAGCCACTCGAGGTGGGGTGGGCAGGTTCATGACCTCCTTGCTCTCACTGGATTCTMCCTTAAGGAAAACCTGGCTTGTTCCCAGCAGGGCAAAGTGGTGAAATTTGGTTTGGGGAAGCAAAGACTGCAGTCTGGAGAAGGTTGAGAACCACCAATTCAGTTGCAAAATGGCAAATAGGATTCAAAAGAAGCCCCAAACTAAGCCAATGTGGATTTGTGCGTGGTACACAAAAAAAAAAAATCTGCCAGAAAAAGTAGAAATCGGTTCAGCACACATCACCAGAGGATTTGTTTTCTGCTCGTGCAGACTTTAACAGAGATTAAAATAAGCTGTTTTAAATAATAGTAACAACACAAATGCCATCAAAATGTCTTTCCTCTGAGCTGAAGCCCCATCCTCCTCTCAGAATCAGCTCATTTGCCAGAGAGAGCAGCACCTTCTGGGGCCCAGCCTGCCTGCAGCGTTGAAGGGCAGGGAGAAGGAGAAGTTTCCTGGAAATTRAGTCTACCCTTGCAGATTTCTGGAAGGTGCATGGGGGGTTTTTGAGGCCAGCACAGGAAATCACGTTGATTTTTCTGCCTAGGCCATCACGCTGCCACACAAACCACTGACAGCACCTCTTCAACACAAACATCTTGGAGAAAGCAAGTGCACAGTGCAGCCCTAAAAATGTTCCCAAACACAGCCTGAGGACCCCAAGACAGCTTTCACCCAAAAAGTTTGTGTGCCCTCAATCTTTACCTGGGGAAACTTTGCCTCCTTGCCTGACCCAGAAGATTCAGAGGGAGCTGCAATATTCACTGAAAGCTAAATAAATGCTGATGGCTTGCCTGCCCAAAAATAYTTCATTTCTCTTGAAATAACTTATGTAAAACAGCACTTCATTAAGACAAGGTGGGGGGAGGGGGAAGTAATTTGGTATAGTAATTTATTTATTTTTGTTCTGCTTTAAGCCTATCTATGTAAAGCTCTCATGCAAAAAATTGCCTTCCAGTTTAGCTGAAAATTTAATGGACATGTCTGGAAAAAAAAGAAAGAATAGATTTTTTTTTTTAAAGCCAATTCTCCTTCACACAGGGAATTAGCTGGTTGTGGGGGTTGAACAGGAGGATTGAGGGGAGCTARAACACTTTAGACTGTTAGTACTGAAACCAGAGTTGTCAGAAAGCAAAATAAATGCAGCTAAAATTGTCAGGTTTAAGCAGAGAATGTGGGCCTGGAAGAAGCCCAGCAGAATTGAAGGTTTGGAGAATCCTTCAGGACTCCTTCAGATGAGCACACATCATTTTTTTAGGGAGTCTTACCTCACATTTATGGTTATTCCCAAACCAGGGCTGTCTTCTGCCTCACCACAGTTCAAATCTGACTTTCACCACCCTCATGATCACTGTCCCTTCACTGGGAATCAATTTTTATCCATTTCCTTCCTCTTCTGTGTCCCAGGAGGCTCCTTCGATCCCTCCTCTTAGCATCATTTGTTCTCTAAGCCCTTAATGAAATTATCTTTGCCATCCCCTGCGAGCTCATCCTTTCTGACTTCCAKACAGCCCTAAGCATCACAAACCTGGCCTTAATTCCTCATTTTCAGCATTGCTTCTTAAAAGTTTTTGAAATCTTGTGTCTCAGGCACCTCCCAGTCCTCTCTGAGTGTCCATCCACATGTCCCATTGTAGTAATTTCCAGTCACAGCTGGGGAGGGTGTGGGAGGTGGGATACAGAGGAAATGGCTTCTAGAGAGCAGCATATGTTGAGTGGGGGAATAGCCCAACTTTCTGGCCTACTTTTCTGGCTCTTCTTATTCACACTAAATTTTTCAGGAGTGTGATGAGCYTGCATGGTCCTGCCCAACGACTTCTCACCATGGTGAATATGTCCAGATGTTCAACCCTAATTTGAGGGTATACTTTCCTTGGGATGATCCAGGAATATCTGTAGGATGAGGTTCCAACCCAAACCATTCTATGGTTCT
>NW_026623290.1:1370758-1373412 GCF_030028575.1 Malurus melanocephalus
TCCCTTACTTGCAATTTTCCAAGAGATTTGTCTGTTTACCCTTTACCAACAGTAAATGTAATTGATGGCCAAAGCTGAATCAYGTGATGCTTCCTATAAAATAAGGATTCTGTTTTTAAAGGGCTACCAGTGCAGTATCTCTCCATTTGCCCCAATGGATGAGCAGAAAAGAACCTTTCACAATCCAAATTAGAGATGAAGCCTTCATGGGTGGAACACCAGTGCAGGAAGAAGTGGGGCAAAGAATTTCATTCTGAAGGAAACAATGGTTCTCTCTTYCATCGGAACGAACGGTTTGTGTTTTAAACCATCCCTCCTCCATCACTCGAGAACAAAATACTGGATAATGACTTCACACCAAAAAAAAACATGGGAGAAGCAGATGAAGGGTGAGACAGCGGTTCCCTGGGCAGTGAGGGAAGGATTCCTTCCAAAGTCGGGTTCCTYCATCAGAGCCGGGTTCCTCCTCCGGCGGCGGCGGAGCGGGAGGTGCCGCTGTCCGCGGTGCTGATCCGCAGGGACGCTGAAATCTCACCGAGAGATTGGGGACAGAACTGGTCCAGTCTCTTTGGGAACGCTGCTTGCACCAAATAGGAGTTGTATTTAAGAAAAAAAGAAAGAAAAAAAAAATAAATAAATAGTCAAAAAAAAGGCACACCAGGCACTGAAAGGTGCTGGGCTAGAAAGTTGCTGTTTTATCATCCGGCAGGATCTGATCTCTCTCATCCTCTCCCAAATCTGCATCTTAATTTCAGTTTTCAGGAAGGCCATAAGCCAGGATTTGTTCTGTATTAGCAGGAGAAGGGGAAAAAGGAAATTAAAAGTGAGAGGAGGTTTGTAGGATATAGAGTTGCTCTTGTCCTGGTGGYCAATGTTCTTGGTTGCCAGGGTGAATATTCTGAGTCTTTTCTCATGTACAGCAGTAGATTTTCTTGTATTATAAACAAACCACTGTCTTTTCTGATGTAATGTTTGTGGGGTTTTTTTTTTTTTCCTCTTTTCTCTTGTAGCATTTCTCTTTCTCTCTCCTGCTGTTCTGTTCTAGCATCTGCTCAGTGCYTCTCAGTATCTGCAGTATCTTTACTGACTTCAAAGCCGTGGGTCCAACACCTTCAGCATTTAGCCTGGAGTTGCACAAGAAGGTTCAGTTACACAGGATCAACAACTGAGTCTCTTGCTGATTTCTATTGTTTCAATCGAGCTACATAAGAACGAGGCTGGACTGGAACAGGTCACAGCCGGAATCAATCCCAGCCATCTCTCCAGCAATCAGAACAACCTGCTGGGAGCTGAGTAACGGCTGAATTCTTGGTGAGAGAAATTATAGGCATAAAAAACAAAATCAAATATACTCTTGCGCTCATTCAACATTTCAAGGCATATTTATAGGTACTGCTGTATGGCATCTCAAATATCGGAGTTTAAAAAGGAACTGGATCGCTGCTGCTGGGGAAAATAATTTTTCTGTTCTGTCACTTCCACTATCTCTGCCCCTGATGAAAAAGGGAGAGAAACACGCTGAATTACACACCCATTCAGCCCCTGTCATCACTTCTTCGGGCTGTTTGGGTAGCCCTGGGAAGGGTCTGTGAAGATAAGGATATCTGAAGGTCATCAGAAGGTCATTCCTCGGAAGTGGAGTAGGAACAAGCGAGCAGGGCAGGAATCTGCTCAAGAAAAGTGGGGGATTTCTTCCTATGTGAAGCTGGCAATGGCTCAATAGGTGAAAAGTTGACTTTTGAGTCCCTTCTTTAGACCTCTCTACTGTATTCTTCTCCCCCTGAACCAAGTCTTGCTGTCACTGGAAGGGAAAGCTGAAAAGAAATTTTACCACTGAAGAAATTCCCTACGTAAGGGAGATATTTCCACCTTATTTCTTCACTTTTACTTTCAAGAAGACAGAACTTGAGAATTTCTGAGGTTTTAAGAGGGAGAATATCCTTCCAAAAAATTCCCAGGAACACTGAAAAATGGATCTGCATTCATTACAGAGAGGTGAGGCAGAGAGCTACAGCCGCCAGGGCCTGTACTCATAATGGTCTGTGAGAAAATGCACTGAGYAGCTAAGAGTATTTGTCTTGGGAACTGTAGCCAGCGAACCTTGGGTGGGAACCAAGCTAAATCAGCAAASTTGCTGCTGGTCCAGGATCAGAACGAGCTAAAACTCCTCTATCACATGCCTGAGACTCAATGACTGCRTAATCTCTGTGGCATAGACATCTAGGAACCTCTGTGGATAGCAGATGGCTGCTGAATGGGGAGAGCAGATGACAGATTCTGGGCAGTGCTAAACCTGAAGACCTCAAATCCTGATTACAAAAGTCAGTTCCTGAGGTTAAATCAAGCCAGGCACCTGAGCAGGGGGGAGTCACAAAGCACAAACACAGCACCAGGAATGGGAGGGCTCTGCTAAAAGGCTCCACCTCCCTTCCCCTACCCAACACTCATTCACACATGCTGCCACAGAAGCAGAAAACAACGAGGTTATGTGTTTCCTGAAATGCAGTTGGCTGAATAACTACACTTAGAGAGAATTCTTTGTAAAACAATAGCAGAATGAGTAACAGCGCATCGCTGCCATGGGAAATAAAAAGGAAAGTAACCCAACTGCAATTCAGCCAGAATCATTCCAAACCCCAAAGGTTGGCTTCTTT
>NW_026623290.1:1373417-1389082 GCF_030028575.1 Malurus melanocephalus
TTTTTTTTCTTTAATGTGTCTGACATTTTATGGCATCAATAATGCAAACAAAGAGGAAATCATATTTGCAGAACACTAATGCACGGATGTCTAAAGCGAAATACAATACTGATTACTTTTTAAATGAAGCCACCAGGTTTTGATGTGCTGTGGTGGTTAAATTGGTCCATCAAATTCCTTCCAAAGCAAATTCCAGTCCAAAGCAAGAGCTTGACCTTTTCTATAACCTTGGGTAGCCTTTTCAGCTGTATTCTGATTGGGGGTAATAGATTTTAGTTTGAAGGAATCTTCCTGATGCGTCGAATTACAGAAATGTCACAATTCCTTCTGAAGATGAGGGGACACTGCAGATATGTCACCTCTTCACGGGCTGTCCAAAACCTTTGCAAATATAATGGTAAGCCTGCAATGAAGAGCTGTGGGTGAAAGGATGGATGGGCTCTGAAAGAGATTTCTAGATGCACTATTGAGATTTTGCCCTCAGTGGCTGATCTCTTCAGCTCCTGATAGTTTTATTCTTGCCTAGAACCTCCTGCAGATGACTGCAGAGCAATGTCTGTGCAGGAAAATAACTGTATGAATAAGCAGGTGGGGCAAAACCACACAAAATAACTTTCCTTTTCCAAATTTTTTTATATGCTACTATTTTGTTTTTTTTTCATAGTGCATCTCAGAGATGCTTCTTAAGAACTACAGACAGGATTGTCTCTGCCAGCACAAAAGTGACGGAGCTGTGGTGGCCCTGCCTGGGAAATCCTGCTACTCAACCTCCTCTTACAGCAAAAGACAGAAGGGCTTGAGGTCAGGCCTATGCTTTCAACTTCAGCATTCAGCTCAGGAGCCAAGGGGCCTCTTTTGCAATGTCCTCTGCCTTGCACTGAGCTAAATGTGTGAATTTCCTTAATTCATGCAGTTTTGGTTTGGTAGGCAGCGCTCAGTGTGTGCCTCTGTGCTGGTGTGGAAGGATTGGATGCCACCATCTCACCTCAGCTGGGAGTTTGTCTGCCATTTCGATCACATCTGATCAGAGCTTTGTGTGTGGGGATTGCATGTCTTGGAGTTAATCAGTGCAAGCAGCTAATTGCCGCTAGTTAACTAGCGCCTTTTAATTAGGACTGTATCACTGGGAGGATACATGAAGGGAGCTGTTTGTCACTGGCAAAAACCTCAGCCTCGTGATGTAAACCTCTTTAGGGAATTAAAAAAAAAAATAAATATATATACAGGCTGGAGCTATTGTCACTTTAGCAGGGCAGAAAATCGGTTTCAGCAGAGCTGGCCTGGATGGGGTTGAAGTCACATTTTGCTGGGGTCAAAAATGATAGCRGCTGCTCCCCGACCCCTTCTCCTGTGCAGAAGGGTGGGACACTGTGGGCTTCAGCTGGGATTTACAGGAGATACCCCACATGCATTACAATGAGCTGTGCTGTAAAATTCACTGCACAGAGGTTAATCTAGATGTCAACACTGCCTGACAGCAGTGAAATTACTCCGGGGCAGTGCTCCTTCTGAAGTCTTAATATAACAGTCAATTCCATCCTGCCTGCAGGAAATGAAAGTTTTCTGCTTTGTGTGCGGAATCATCCGGCGCCAATTTTCTCACTGTTTGAAGTCCAAACTGTTTGTGGTCTTGGGATTCACCTCACATTAAGACTTTCACTTCATTTAAAAACTCTGCTACTCAAGTCCYGGGAACTGCAAGGACAGGAGCTGCACGGGGAGAAAAAGAAGAGGGCATGGAGGGAGAAATCTGATCTCACCTACCACATCGAAATCAAACAGCTTCACCAGCCCTCTGTGCTCTGTAAAGGGAGCAGAAACTCAGTTATCTGAGCATCAAGCAGCAAAGACTGGAGAGGCTGGAAGCCAGCAGAGAGCGAGAGAAAGCATGCAAGAAGACATTTGGACCTCCCAGAGCTATGATTTTCTTTAGAGGTATTTCAGCCCTTCCCTGCTGGGACCTTGTCCTAAGCAGCCAGYAGTTCAGCAGTTAAACTCCTCCTCAGAACAACTGTTCCAGTTTCCAGCAGCGGGATCAGTCACTTGTGCTGGGTGGGAAATCAGTTCCTGCCGAGGATCCTGACAGCGTGGGGAAGCGATGGCTGCATTCCTTGAGCCTCTTTCTCCTCGCAGAGATGCTAAAATTGTGGAATTAGCACATCCTTTTAGTCTGAACAGAGTCCTCAGTGAGAAACTCGAGCCGCCAACACCAACCTACCAGCTTACTTAACCTTTGGGGAAAGCTGCAATATTTTGCCCTTGCTTCTCTTTGGTCTCTCATCTCTTTCCTCAGTTCACTTTTCCAAAAATTGCAAGCAACAGGCCTCCAATCCCTTCTCTCAGGGAGCAGTTTCATGGCTCARTGTTGCGTTGGAAAGGAGTAAGAGGCACAGGAGAGAAGGAAAGCTCCTCCTTTCCTCCCAGAGCTGCGAGTGACGTCTCTGCCTGTGTCATTTGTGACACTGCCAGCCAGAACAGATGTTTTGAAAACACCTACTTTCTCCATGCTTGAAACTCAATATCTCTGCTTTCAAGGACAGCGGCAAAGGGAAAAGGATTTTTAGGACTTAGCAGCTACGTAAACATTGAAAGGGTTTGATGTAAGAGATGCCTTGGTGTGGGAGTGGAGAAAGTACCTAGGAGTTAAACAAGCCTGCCCACTCCTGAAAAGCAGTGCTGAGAGGGGAATATTCTCCTGKTTTTGGTACTTATTTGGAGACAGCACAGTTGTGCCAAGGCTCCATGAGCCCACCATCCATCATCACCAGTGGATGTGGATGGAGAACAAAYATTTTGGGTTGCACCAAGACATGTCTGTGTCTGTGAGCTCATAGCAGAGGAGCCCTGTTGATGCCCAGAGCCTTCCAGCTATCAGAGGAGCCACCATAGCCTGGTGTCACATCCAGGATGAAATAAATTTCATTTATTTCCCTTGCTTATTCTCATCGTTGCCTTACAACCACAGAACACACCTAGAGCTGTTACAAAAAYATTGGGTTCAAGCCATGGCTGCAGTGCTTCAGCTGACTCCTGACCAGACCTGGAAAGGATGTAGATGCTCCCTGAGGAGGGAGAAAATTAGAAAGATTAAAAAAAACCAAACTTCTTAAGATGACATACTGAACAAAATAGTCTTCACACAGACTGGCACATGACTGAATGCTGATCAAGTGTTCAGAGCTACTTTTGGGTTTGGGGGCTTTTGGTGACCATCCTTCAATCCATATCCTGAACTCAAGGAAACCTATMGGTTTGAGTTCTGGGAAATAAGAGCCTTTCACGTGAAAGGAAACAGCTCATATWGTGTTACACTTCTGTCCGTGCCCCTAAAAAAAAGCACAACTTTTCAGACCTTCTTTTAGTTGCATTTAAAAAAAAAAAAAAAATCACAGGAAAGCACAAAGCCTAGTGATTCTGTTTTCCACCTGCAAGAACAGTCCCTTGATTTTATTGGTTTCTGCCTCCYTTTTAAACCAGTATTTGCCCAGCTTCATAGCTAACTTTTCCTGGAGCTGCAGTACGTTGCTATTTTCTTTTGTTTTTGCTTGTATCCATTGTGCTACTTAAAATTCTACACCACGCTCCCCAAATCTGTCTTGATTTCCCAACCCAAGATGCTCAGTTGCCTTCTAAAACCATCCTTTCCCTTTCCTTGGCTCTTTTATTTCTCCACATATTTTCTCACCTTGTTCCACCCACTCCTGGGGACAAGCAAACAGCTCAAAGCTAACGATGTCTCTCGAGCAAGCAGCCTCTTTAAAGGCATTTCTGAGTTTTCACATTTGTCTGCGCAGCTCAGAATCACCCATCTACAGTTCAAAACCCTGCAGACACAAGGACAGGCCTGAGATGAGGCAGATCAGCCTTTCCACCCCCAAAATCCATGCACTGAGGGACATCTAAGAAAAACAGATGGGCAAGGTTTTCAGGACATAGGGYGGACTTTCAGTCTGGCAGATCATTGCATCTCTTCCCTTGGCTACTTTTCAGCTTCTGCTTTGCARCCTGACAGACTGGGGTGGAAAGAGAAACAATGGCATGAGAACACAAGCCAGGTCACTGAAGAGACCCTGAGGCTGSAGCCACATTCACTGCCTGCAGTTTGCAACCCTGGCACACAACTTCCACCTCCACCGTGCACCAAAATAGCACCTTCACCTGCAAGAAAGCATCATTTCAGTGACACCCTTGGGTGACTGAGTTGGTGCAAACAATTCTAATTTTTAGGGAGCAGCATGCAGCTGGGACAGAGATTAARTTATTTCCCCTTCTCAGCTATGCTCAGACCGGTTTCCTTCCACCTCCCTTTCACAAGCTCCTTGAGAAAACTGCAGATGGAAGARGATGGGTGGTGGGAAGGTCTGTGTGGATGTGCTGGGGGGATTTGCCCCAGAGTTGGATGAGATTCGTGGGTATTCCCAGGCAGCAGGGACAGCTCTCTGTTCCTAGCAGAGGCAGGRCATAGGGAAATATCTCTCCGAGAAATAAAAAAAAAACGTGAACTCATTTTTCTTCCACTCCAGTTTCTCCAAGACAGCTTCCCCCAAAATCTGCTCTTCTTCCCCTTCACACACAGCCCCATCACAGAGCCCCTCTTCCCACAGGGAAGATCACCAGTCCATGCTGCTGGGAAGCTCTGCTCCTGCTGCAGGAGAGGTGCTTCTGGAAATGAGGTCTCAGGGATGCAGCACAGCTGCTTTCCCTCTTCCCCTCCAAAACTGGCATGTCAAAGAGGGATTCAGCAGTTTCTATCACATCTTTGAACACCAAACAATCTCCTCCTTGCCCCCAGCAAAGCTCCATCCACCACTGACAGGCAAGGGGGCAGAGTAGCAGCAGCAGCAGCAGGGCAGATGTCACACCAAGAACTGCAGCTTGTCCAGCTCTTCTGAGCAACAGATCCCAAATGACTCTGACAACAGCACCTTTCTCCAGGCAGCCACTGCACGTGGTGGGGCTAAAACAAAGCAGTCAGAGCCTGAGCACTGGTCCCAGCCATTTCACATCTTCTGGGGACCCACAAACCCTTCTCACAAACCACTGTTCCCAAACATGCAGCAGCAAGGCTCGGTGTCACGCTCGGCTCCTGAGCTCACCTCGTGCTTGTGACTGTGCAGAGGTGGTGGCAGTGATGGGGAGAAGAGGAAGGAAAAAAGAAGTGAAGGAGGGAGGGAGGATGTAGCTGCTGTSCAGAATGGTGGCAAGGGAATCTCATCAACTGGGAACAACACAGTGTCTGGGGGTGATTTGGTAGAGTAAAATGTCACTTGTGCCTGTGACATTGGCCAGAAAAGAAATGAGTGCATGAGAGTGAGAGAGGGCTGGAAAAATTGTGGCCTTTCACAACCTGGCACAGTGTCTGGGAGCTCCAAGAGCAAGAAGCCACTTGGGGTAAGAGACAGAGGCAGGAAAGGATTTTCCTTTGGAGATGATGGGAATTAACAACCATTGCTTGTTTTCCCCCTGTGCAGAATCTCCAGTCCTCTCAGTCAAAGCAGCCTGCACAGAAAGGGAGCCAGGCTGGGGCTAGCAACCTTTTAACCAGTGTTTTCCCCTTTCAAAGTTGGACATAAGCAGGCAGGACATCCTGTCCCAAGAGAGCGAGRTGCAGAGTTGACACAGCACATTGCTCCTGCGTGCTGGCCACACCCTTGTCCACACCAGGGCCATCACTGGCCATGCTGTGGGCAGCTGTTCCGTGTCCAGTGGCACTGCCAAGCTCACTCTGGCACAGTCTGTCCCACGAGAGAGCCCAGAGCTCTCTAAGACAYAGAGGAAAGCCACGTCCTTCCTCCTGCTGCCATCCATCGCCTCCCACCCCAGGCTGGCACTGCTCATTGCTCACAATAAACCCACGGCTGCCTCTGCCACCACAGTCCCCCTTGCAGCAGTGTCCCCTCTCTCTGTCTGRAGCCACCAGGCAGATCCTGCCAGTGCCATGAGTGAGAGGTGCTGATTGCCAGCAGACTGGGGGATGGGGAGAGAAAGCAAGATCCTCCCTTTCRGTGCAAGCCATGAC
This sequence comes from Malurus melanocephalus, assembly GCF_030028575.1. Taxonomy (NCBI): domain Eukaryota; kingdom Metazoa; phylum Chordata; class Aves; order Passeriformes; family Maluridae; genus Malurus; species Malurus melanocephalus. The sequence goes on from NW_026623290.1 coordinate 1,379,437, forward strand.
CACAGTCACCRATCTCCATCACATCCTGGATGTGAATATCACTCTGGCCATGGGGAAGGAGCCAAGATCCCTTCTCTGTCCCCTCTTCCCCCATCTGCATTCCCTTCYAGGCAAGCGCCACATCCGAGCAGGCTATTTTTGTGCTGGCAGTTGTTGCCTTCTCAAAATTGCTGTGACAATGCCTGTGCCGCCCGTTCCCTGCCTCCTGAGAGCAGCTGCCAAGCTGAGGTTCCCCCTCATCCTCCATTTTCCACACAAAAATAAAAGGCCCAGAAAGGTTTTTCATTCTCTGTCCGGGCAGGATTCAGTGCCTGACTCAGAGACTGCCCAGACTGGGATTATTGTCAGCCCTGAAATGGGCCACAGTAGTGAGGATGCTGCTGTGTGTCCCTGCCTGTCCCCAGCACCCCCTGGCGCTGCCTTTCTCCTCATTGAGATGCAAGGCTGGCCGCTGCGGCCATCCGCTGAGCCGTCTGCTCCTGGAGGCACCTTCCCCTCCTTCCCCCCTCCTCCCGGGGCTGCCTGTGGAGCTATTCTTCAGCCTCTGCATTTCACAACAGCTCAAAGGCAGATGCATCAATCCTTTCAGGGGATGGCGACGTGAGGAGAATGGCAAGGGAGCCGCAGGCAGGTGTTGGTAGGTTCCCAGCCATCTCCCCAGCCTTGGCCCCCTCCCTGTCCCCCGCTGGCTTGTGCCTGAGGCTTGGATTGAGGATTGGGCAGGAATGGGGAAGGCAGGAGGATGGGGAAGGGCGCTGGGAGATGCTGACCCCACAAACACACCCAGCAGGGCTGCAGGCACGTTCCCAGCTGGCTGCACCCTGCAGCCTTTCCCCCAAGCGGGRAGCAAGGATCCAACCCCGCTCATCAAAAGTTCACCAATTTGGCCCTGGTGCAGACAGCTGAAGTGGGGGGGAACAAGCYCATGGCCACTAAGAGCCACAAGGGTGGGGAAGAGCAGGGTTGTCCCTCCCAAAATGACGCCTGCGCTGGATGTTGCGGGTGAGCAGCACTCCTGTCTGACACGCTGGAATGGGGTGGGGATGATCCAGGACCGGGTCTCCAGGACCCTCCTCAGCTCCCAGGCACAGCTGCTTTGGTSCTGCTGCTCTCCCAGCACTGGCACGGGGCAGAGGGAGGGCTGGGGTGGGAGCCTGTGGGTTTTACCCRYTGGGTTTTACCCGCTGGGTTTTACCCGGTGTGGGTTTTACCCGGTGCGTGTGTGTGATTTACCCGTAGGTGCCACAATCCTTTGACTGTGTGTTTGAACGCCTTGAGTCTATACATTTAAGAATCAGCAAATTAGAAAAATTGTCCTGAAATGTTGGAGGGAGGAAAAAGGCAGGAAGGCAGAGAGGGATGAGGAGGGAAGGGGTTGGTAAAAGAGAGTTCATCCAGGGGCACTGCCCTGGCTTTGTGCCCATCACCTGCGGGCTGGCAAGGAGGGAGGAGGCAAGGACCAAAAGGGAGGGCTGATTTCACACATTCAGTGCATGTCATACAACCAGGGCAAGGCTTTCTTCCTGGGGCTCCTACCCAGGATGGCATCGCTGCCACAGCCAGTCTAGAGCCCTGCCCAACAGCCCGAACTGTACTCACAGCAGGGTTACAATTCACTGCCTGATTGCTCGGGGGAAAGATACCTTCTCCTTTCTTTCTCTCTTTTTTCTTTTTAATTATATATATATTTTTAAGTGCTTTTTCGCCCTTTTTTGTTTCTTTTTTTTTTTTTTTTTTTTTTTTTTTTTTTTTTTTTTTTTTTTTTTTTTTTTTTTTTTTTTTTTTTTTTTTTTTTTTTTTTTTTTTTTTTTTTTTTTTTTTTTTTTTTTTTTTTTTTTTTTTTTTTTTTTTTTTTTTGTTTGTTTTCAGTGTTGTATGTGTAGCAGGCACTTGAGTTTATATGAAGATGTTTGCTTGGGAGCCGAGGGGCAAAGGGTTTGGGAGGGGGACAGGGAAGGAAGGACGGGAGGAAGGAGCAGGAATTTCCAACAAGTGGCCACTGCTAGCCAAGGATGTCCAGGTAGATCGGTGTGGCCTTGCCCAGAGCGTGAAGGATCTTGTAGATCTCCTTGATGTTGAGCCTTTGCTGAGGTTCCCTCTGCCAGCAGCCCAACATGATGTCATAAACCTCCTTGGGGCACACTCGGGGCCTTTCCAAAACTCGCCCTTGGGTGATGCACTCGATGACCTGGAAGAGAGGAGGAGAAGAAACSCTGAACATCAGTTGTGTGGAAAAATGTCCTGTCCCTGCCACTGCTTGGCTGCTGTGGCACCATTCAGACCAAATCTCAGGTCTGCACATCCTCAGTGCTCACCTGGTTGTTGCTAATGATAATTTTACCATGAGAAATTTGCCTCCAGATCCCAAAAACCTTCCCCGTTTGACACCAAMCTGCCTCAATGCATTCCCCAAATAGGAGGTCACATGCAAATGAAATAGATTTTAATTTGTGATGTCAGTTTATTCCTGCTAAATGAAGAAGGAAAAAGAAGTCTTAAAATCCCYGATGTAAAGCAGTATTTTGCACAGCTGAAATGATATTTTTCTTGTCTGAAAACCAAGAGTCCTTCCCACTGCAAAGCCCAGGAGAGGTTTATAAGGAAGAGTTCAGAGCATCCTTTCTTACATACTTCTCCAMGGGCAGATTTGCCTCATTCTGACATAGTAAAGCAACTAAAAGAATGAAATTTCATGTCAAATCACATCCGTGATGGAGAAAAAAAAATTTACAGTGCTATCACTCTCTTCTGGGTCACCTCAGTGCTGCTAATGACAAAAATGTGAGGTTCCGKATAGCAGAAAAGTCTCTTCAGAGGGATGCCATTGGAAAGGACTCCCCTAAGGGTCTGTTTGAGTATTGTTTAACACAGAAATGAATGAAAAGGAAGGGGAAATATGACTTTCCAGAGAGCTGCTGTTACTGTCTGGCCTCCTTGGTTGGGGATGAGGAGTCCCAGCGTTGTGGAGTGCGAGAGGCCAGCCACGCTCTGCAGATAAACACCAGCCCCAAGCAGAGCACTGAGGGAAACCACCCAGCAAGAGGTGCTTGGAGTTTATCATTTATGAATAGTAATGGCCCTGCCAAGCAGCTCAGGGGACACTTATCACTTTGCTGTTTGCATTTAAATACAGAGGGGAGAGATTAGGACCTGCTGAAAGCGAGGAGAGGGAGAGGAGAGGGAGACACAGCGTGCAGAGGAGCCTGAGCTGGCACAGAGCTGCTGGYTGGGGGCAGGAGGTGAGCTCTGCTCTCTGGACATGCAAATCCTGGGTATCCAAGACATCCTGGACATGCCCAGCAGCTCTGTGCTGGCCCTTTCTCTCCAGGGGCAAAGGAAAGGCACAGAGAGAAGTTAAAGCACTGGCTGAGCTTTGCCCTGCCTTCTCCTCTGCTCAGAGAGGGTTTCTCCCAGCCCTGGAAGTGCTGTGGGGACATGAGGCCATGCAGGTGGCACAGGAGGGAGTGGACATCCAGCCTTGGCAGTGCCCACACCCAGCAGTGGCGATGCTTGGCCATCTTGGGGCTCGTTGTGGGGCCAGGAGATGGCACAGGCTCARGAACTGCCCCTCCTGGGGCTCTGGGCTGCCACAGGGACTCGCTGGGMTGCCACACCATCCACAACTGCTGGAGGTGTCAGTGCTCTGCTGCCACACAGCTTCTGCCCACGCCTCCACAAATCGTGAAAAATGAGCCAGGTGAGAGCTACAGTGGCTCCCTCCCACCGTGGTCAGCGGTCAGAAAGAAGTGGAGACACCAACAGGTAAAGGAGATTTTATCCCAGGRATGGCAGCAAACCAACACAGCCACATCTGTTCAGGTTTGAAGCAGCTCTCCCCCTCCTCAAGATAAAGGGTGGCTGCTCAGCCCTACAGCAGAGGAAATCGAGGCAGGAGCACGGGCWGAGCTGAGCTGTCACACTCCAGCGTGCCTGCTGCTGCCCGTGTCCAAGCTCCACGYGCTCGTTTGTGTGTGTTTGTATTTACCCTCGCGGGGAAATGCAAGAGCAGCTCATTAAACAGCGTGACAAATAACTTCTGTCGCCGCCGATCCCGTTGTTTGCGCCTCTAAAATGTTTGCGTGTGCTACTTTGGGATATGCAGTCAGGCCCCATTGAGCACACCAACGGGTGAGTATTAGAGCTGGAAAGCAACACCTTGGATTTGCCATCTCTGCAACTCACTTAATTAAGGGATCTGTATCCAGAAAGCAGAAAATGCACATTTTTCATTACAAAAGGTGAAATTTCTGAAATCCATTAGATACACAGTAGGATAAAAATGTTCAAGGTTCCCACACACTGCTATGTCAATGCATCTTTTTTCCTCCTCTATAATACCTCCTGCTATTCCAAGCAGAAATCTTCCAATGCATTTCTGCTGATGTGCCTSAAACCTCAGCACTGACACCCTGCTAATCCCAGCCAGCTTTCCCTCAACATTTTTACAGTGCAGCCCCGTCCTGGTGGGCTGCAAATTTTGCCAGTCAAAGAAATAAGCAGGATGAACAACTCCGTGGGTTCCACCCTCAGTGAACCRGGGCAAACCATATTATAGACATCCCGATGGCAAAAACCCCAAGGAAATGTGCCACATGCAATATAACAGGCTTAAAACAATTTCTCTCAAACTGGAGACTGCAGTAAGAGCTTCAGCTACAAAAGGAGAAAGCAGAGGAAATTCAAGGCATGACTTAGATTTGGGTATCCCCGGTTCTGGCAGCACCCTGAGARTTTTTGAAACATGACAGATACGTCAGGAACTTAGCAGTGAGAGGCTGAGGATTAGCCAGCACAAGGCTTTGGCTGAGCTCTTTGATTCCTGCAGGCCTCAGTTTTCCCAGCTCTTAAACTGAGATAATGACACTCATCCTATGGCTTCACCATGGGAGAGCCGAGGAAGGGACCAAATTGCTTTTGCAAACAACCTGGAAAGGAGAGATGGCAGAAAGAACAGAATCTGAGCACTGCTGTACCTCTGTGTTGGAGAGCTGGAACCAGGGCTGCTTGCCRTAGGTGAAGATCTCCCAGAGGATCACCCCGAAGCTCCAGACGTCGCTCTCCGTGGTGAATTTCCTGTACATGATGCTCTCCGGGGGCATCCAGCGGATAGGCAGCATGGTGTGTCCTCCGACCTGSGGGAGGACAAAGCACAGGGAAAGAACTGAGTGCTGCCAGTGCTGAGGAAGGAATCAGCTCACTGAGTCAACTCCTGGCCCYGTGCAGGACACCCCAATAATCACACCCTGTGCCTGAGAGCGCTGTCCAAATGCTTTTTGAACCCTGCCAGGCTTGGGGCTGTGARCACAWCCCTGGGGAGCCCGTGCCAGTGCCCACCCACCCTAYCAGCCCTAACAAACTSCCTGTGAGCAGCAGCAGCAAAGAACTGCTCCAAAAAGCTGGGCTGGCTCCTGCCACTCCCAGGCTTACCCACCAATCCCACCTGGTTAACGCCATGCAAAGGGAGTGAAAAATATCGAGAAAAATTACATCCTCTCCACCCAAAATGGGCTTGCACAGAAATCAAACCCAAAATGCCAAGAGCGTACTCCAGCCCTACAGTCTGGTGAAGCTGGATGAAAAGTAAAATCATTTCAAGGCCTCAATACTCTGAGCACCCACCCAAAATACAGCCTGAGGGCTGTCCCTCTTCAGAAAGGTTCTCTAAAAGGCACGCACAGGCATCTGTGCATCACTGAATTGCATGAAAGGTTTTGTGCTCATAAAACTGTGCTACAGGCCCTTTCAGAGAACACTTTTAATATGCAAATGACTGTAGGACCACACTGCAAAAAGGTGGGGTAAAGAACAGGCTCTTCCAGGCAGGGATATGCCTGTCATTTAATGGAGCAGAGTTTGGAGCTGGAGTTTGGAACGGGAAGAGCCCACAGGTGTATAAAACTGGAGAATGCCAAGCCAGGGGCAGGCAGTTCATCAGGGAAGAGACAGCCCTTCTGCAGGGYAGGTGAACCCAGCAGGGCACAGGCAAACAGCTCCAAAGCAGAGCTTTACCTTCAGATTCGCCAGAGATTYCTAAACAAGTTTCTCTGAGCAGGACAAGTTTTTCCTCTGTTCTGTCTTTCTGCACAAGAAGCCCCATCTGTGGGGAACAGCTAATTGCTAYGGCCAGCCAGTGCTGGAAGCAGCAGGGCTAAAAGATTCCACACTTTTTTTCTGCCGAGGCTTTAGCCATGATGAGAAAAAACCCTTTTTGTGGAGCTGCTTGTCTCATTAGGGACACCAAAAAAGCAGTGCTAATAACTTTGTAGTGCTGCAGCTGAATCAAACAGGCAGAAATCTCTCTGGTCCCACCAAGGATGAGGGGAGAAGGTATCTGCTGTCTAGGATTCCAGCATCTGCCTGGCTATTCMGAGTAATGAGATTGTTGTGCTTGCTGGATGAAAACATTTCTTGTACAAACAAAAGCTCTCCCCTGAGCTGCCAGGTTTTTTGGTTTTTTTTTTTTCCCACAGTTTTCTTGGACTGATTAAAGCAGAGCTAGTGTGGGGAAGGGTCAGTGCTGGGACACTGCAGAGCTTGGAAGCAAGAGRGAGGTGTGTTGGAATAGGGTGTGAAAGGGGTAGGATGCTCAGGCTGGCTTTCTGCATGGAGGGGTTCAGGTTCCTCCAGGATCCGACAGAATTTAGGTTCAGGTTTGCAATGTTGTGCTCAGAGGGCTGCAGACCAGCCCTGTTCCTTACTCTGAAACAGACCCTTCCTCAAAAGAAGGGTTTTTTTAAAAAAGTCTCAATGCAGGAAAGTCCTTTTTAAAAGTCCCAAGAGCAGATTTTTAAAGATAAAAAGCTCATTGCAGCTCCACACCTCCTGTTAGAGGCTGGCGTGTTCTCCGCTTGCTGCTCTGAACTCCCAAGAATGTTCTGCAGTAATGGAAATAGAAATATGCTTTTCTTTGTTTGTTCCTTCAAAACTCTGCCTGCAAATTTAGCTCTTCCCTGCATTCCCAGCTTTTACAAGTTGCTTTCCCTTCTTGCGGAGGGCTCTGAGGAAACATTATCAGCAGAACGGGACATACATCAGACTTGATTGTTGCAAAAGCTGTTTTGTGCTAATGCTTGTTTTATTCTCCTTTAAGTAGCACTAACTCTTCAGTTTTCCAGCAATCTCAAAATGATTACTTATTGAAAAGCTCTCTGCATTTGCAATATCCTGAATCTTGCAGGATCATTTGTGATCACAGGCAGTACAATGCACTGAACAGTTAACTCCCTTTTGAACAGTTCAGAAGGTGTGAGGGGGGAAGCAGAGCAGAGAAGCCAGTAGTCCCTTCTAATAAGCCAAAATAAAATCAAGGTCTTTGGTCTCCTCCACATCCTGGTGAAGAATTGCCAGCAAAGTGACATGCACAGTCAAGAGTTGTCCCAGGGATGTGACARCACAACCTTGGCTCAGCTCACAGGTTGAAGAACAGCCTAAGCATTCCTCCCAGCCACGTGAGACACAGCTTTTGCTAAAAATTAATCCSGTAATAATTAATAATCAGATTAATTTGGGGAAGAAAAGCCAAACAAGCACTGCTGCCCRGAAATTTGTGGATCCCAAAACACGGCCCAGCTGTGCTCAGAGATTAGAAGGTGCTCCTTGCAGGGGCATCCTTTGCATCTCCAACAGGGTGACACATTTTTGAGAAAAAAAGTTAAGCCTTGCACTTACCAGGCATCAATTAAACTCTTCATAAAACCACTGCAATGCCCAACCTGGCACACAAGGCTGGCTGTTACACTTTAAGGAGTCGCCTTTGACTATCCTTACTGCTTCCCTTGCAAACTGATTAGGATTAAAATTCCCATTTCACAGATGAGAACACAGATGCAGGAAGGCAGGGAAAGGCCCTACTCCAAAGCTGTGCAGCAAGTGAACACCAACTCAAGTCTTCCCCATCTGCAGTCAGCCATACCCTGTTATTTGATGATGTTGCAAAATGATTTAGAGCTGAGCACGGAGGGGCTGTGCTGGTGCTGCCACAGGAAGCAGAGTGTGTCCAGGGTGACAGAAATCCTTTGCACAACGTGTAGTGACTGTGAGATCTGTTTTGCCACTGTAGACTTGCACGTGATTCCCACAGCTACACACTTGTTTTACAGGACCAGCCATCGCCAGGAGCATAAAAGCAAAATGATGCCATTAAATCAGGCTGGAAAAAAAGGATGCTGTTTTCTTCTTTTTTTCAAAGCCAGCTTACAAGGCATATCCTTGGCTTTGGGAAGAATCATTACCGTGCCTTTAGGGAGAAGGTGAAAGTTTATTTCAGCCTCTGTTTGCTCAGAGCTGGGTCAAGCAGGTTCCAGAAATAAGTGACCACTCAGGACTGCTGTTCGTTTGTTAGGAGCTGCTGCTTCTGAGATTTTCTAAAACAACCGTGACATCTGCCCATCCCACCTTCCCCACTTCTCCTGGCAGCTGGGGATGGCAGAGCCCWGCTACCAGGGAGGCTCATCTTCCCCAAGGGTAAAACATCCCAAAACAGTGGCATTACAACATCTCCCCTGGACACACTGCACAGCTCGGGAGAGGGCTTTGCTTGCAAGCAAATAAGACAAGTAAATCCTCTCCTGCTCCTCTCGTTAAATCCTACGATGCTGCCAAGCTCGCCCTTTTGCCTTGTTATTTTAATGCTTCACAGACCTGCAGACTGGCCTCTTTATCCCATTGCCATGGCTGTCTAGCTTTGTTTGACATTTTTAGCTAACTTTCTCTCCCTAGATCAGCTCCCCATGCCCACGCTGACACGTTATTCCCACTGCTCTGCTCTTTCCGTCCGCAGCGCTACCCTGGTAATAAACAGAGCGATCAGTGCACATCCTCTGAGCAGCCAAAGTTTCCCTCCTCTCTCTCTCTCTCTCCATTTCAAGATCACAGTATCACCTCCTCAATTCCATCTCTTGATGCTCCCAAGTGCATGCCCTGAGCCACAGCCCCGTGTTTCTGATACTCCAGGGCACCTGGCCCCTGCTCTGCAGCCTCATTACACACACTCTTGCAGGATAGCCAGCCACTCCCTCTGAGCAGGATTATTGCYGGATTAGATATGAACCTCAGGGAGCTGGGGGAGGTTCATGAAAGGCCAGCATTAATGGCCATTAGGGAGAGAGATAATTACTTAATGCTAGTACAGCGCTTTGAGGATGTAAAGCTATATAAGTGCTCTGTACAAGGAGTATTATAAGGCTTGAGGTTTGTCTGCTACCAAGGAAAGCCGGCGTCTGGGGGAACAGTTCTCCTTGTCCCAGCTCTCTGAATGACATCCAGCTGATTAGGAAGGAAAAAGATGACATGTTATCCCCTGGTGAGTCTGACAGTATRGCAGCAGGTAGTGGAGCAGCAGCGTTCAGCAAAGACTGTGCAATAAATCCACAGTTTGGGCCACCAKCAGAGATAACCTGGAAATCAAAACCAGAGTGGGGCTGAAAAACCTCAGGAGAACCCAGCACTGGTGGGAATACAGATACTAGCATGTTAAAGGCAGCTTTTGGTGTGAAGCCCTGCTCTTCYCCTTCTAGCTCACATCCCACCACCAGGGCTGTACCCCAAAGCAGCATTCAAAGGGGAATTACTGAGCCATTTGCTCCACACCCACACCTGGAAGGTGCCTTTATGGATCTCAGCTCAGAATGGGGCTTAATCTCCAGCA
>NW_026623290.1:1389332-1397928 GCF_030028575.1 Malurus melanocephalus
AAAAACTCCAAAACCCAGTGCTTTTGTTTTCCATGGTCATTTGACATTTGCTTTCCAAGGTCATTTGATACCTTTYTTCCTGCTTCAGGCACACTTGATGGAGGCTCTGCTCCTGCTCCTGCCTTGGGAAGATCACAGGAACCACTGTAGGTGTCTTCATATGGCACAGCATCATTTGAGCTTCCCATTTTTGTGCAGRAGGAGGAGACATTTGAGTTTGTACAGAACCATGCAGCAATAGTGGAGACCTTGGCACCACTCCTCTCCAGGAAATTCCCTCCCCTCAACACTCAATCCACTCCACTTAGTGATAACACACATTCTCTGATTGCCATCTCCATTCCTGCTGCTGTAGGTTGGGGTGACCTGGGATTTTCTTCCACTGCAGACCTGGATGCCATCCCAAGCTGGACCACAGCAAATCAAATATCCTTTAGAGCACTGGGAGCTGGGTGATCCAGCTCTGAGCCAGCTGAACATCCCCATCAGGACATGCTGAATTCCTGCTGAGGGCAGGAGGTGCTGTTCATTCAGCAGCTCTGGACAGCCTTGTATGAACAAGAGCCACAGGTGGCTCTCAGGGTCACCTGAGAGGATGTAAGGGCAAAAAAAAAAATAAAAAATAAAATAAAAAAAAAAACCGCAATGACAGCAAGAAGGAGGAAAAGCTGCTCTGTTTGGCTAAGTTGAGCTCCTGGAGAACAACAAATAAAACTGCAGTAGATTGTGCCTTTGTGAGTCAATGTTTGTCAGGTCAGGTTGGGGCACAAGGAGATGACTTCCCAGAGCGGTGCAAGGAGCAGCACGAGCTCCTGGCTGGGGATCCAGGGAGAGACACTCCTTCCTTGYCTTCAGCCTGGATCCAGCTGCACTGAGAAATTTCTCAGATGTGCCAGTATTTTGCCTCTGTGAGTCCTGACAGATTCCTGGGCTCCTTTTACAAAGCAGAGGGATTAACTCTGACACGCCAGACAGAGCTGAGCTTTGCTGAACCTGAGCTGTCCCCACTTCATATTTTGAACTGTCACCTTACCCAGCTCTTAAGCACCCAARTAGTTTAGATCAGAGGTAGCTGAATTTAACCGTAGATTTTGACTGGATGTGATTCCCAAGTGCTTTATCTGCAATTTTCTTTCTGCTTATCCCAGAAGAAAGGTCCTAGCTACACCTGAGGCTGCACCATTGCCAGAGTTACTCTGGCCTCCAAAAATCTCCCAGGTGCTCTCCTGATGGAAAGGCATGGWGTGTTTCCAGCCTGTGGGCCTCTCCCAAGTGACCCAAAAGCCATCCCAGCCCTGTCCTTGCCCTCACCTCTCGTGTCTCTGCAGTCACTGCTCTCACAGCCAGGGCTCAAAGTGAGATGAAACAATCAGCAGACAACAGAAAGCTTCCATCAAACTTCTCAACTCACTCGTCCGTGTCCTCAGCTCGCTCCTCTCTCGTGGAACAGAAGATGTGATCCTCTCCCAGCCCTCGCTGGCTACACCAACCATCTCCTCCACTGCAGGCTCTGGCAGTGCCACAGCAAAAGGCTGGCTGCCTGCCTCCTGAAGACATCTCACAGCAAATTTCAAGCGATTTTTGATATTTACAGAATGCACAAAGCAACCTGGAGCTGTTTGAACTGCTTGTGTGGAGCAGCTCTGAGTGTCCCAGCCTTGCCCAAAGAAAGGGACACACTGCCTGCTGCCAGAGGATTGCATTTACCCAGAGAGAACATGGGAAAAGGAACCAAATGTCCCTGCCATGAGGTGATGTAAGGAGCCAGATGGGCTTGTTCAGGAGCAGGAAACACTGACCAGGCAGGGTTAATGTGAAACCRAGAAAGGGGTGAGAGCTTCCTGCTGTCAGCAGGACTGTTTGGCAAGGGACTGTTTGTTCCCCCTAGATGCACATACTGTGTTTAAACACGAGTCTAAAAATAAAACCTGCCATTGACATTGTTTTTCCTTACTTCATTTAACAATCTAGTTGCTTTATGACCTGTAATTCTGAATCACTTGAATCAAGCGGTGTAATTTGCAGGCAGGGACAGCGGCCTTTCCCCCTCTACCCCTCATCTCTGCTCCACTGAGTGTGTTTTAATCCCACGGTTTTCAGCATTCCTAATGAGCCATTAACAAGCTGCCAATTACTTATGCAAATGAGGGAGGGCAGACATGGAAGGGTGGCTGTAGCTAGAGGTAAATTCTGCTACCTCAGAACGGTCTGAGATAAATCACTGCTGCTCCAAGAGCTGCCCGTGCCCAGGAGTCCTCTCAGCTGTGTTATCTACTGCCTGGAAATGCCAGAGGAAATGCACAGGATGCTTAAGAGAAGGGAAACAGAGGAGTAATCACACATATATATTTTTAATTATGTTTGCCAATAATCTGCTCACCCTTGGATTTTTCTTCCCARAACTCAAAGCAGCTGCACCCACTGCTTGGAAACAGCTGCACAACCAGCCTGCTGAGGAATGGCCAGCTCCATGTTCACCTGAGTAAAAGCTCCAGGATATAAACCCTGAGAAACCCCATCCTTGCCTTATTCCACTGGGGGAACACAGGGGCAGAGGAGTTCTACATATTTACAAAATATTTAATAAAGAGGTCAGCGAGGCCACCACCAGCTTTGACCTAAAGGTTGGTTCCAGAGYCTTTCCAGGTGGAGGAAAGGTGGCCAACCTCCTGATTTCATGGGCCACCTACTGAAAGCTTCTTGTGGCCCAGAACAACACAGGAACCAGAAASTCAGAGACCAAAGTGGTAATGCAGGGGAAGGATTATCTGGGCAGATTCCCAGGAGTCCTTGGAATTCCCTGCTTGGCTGRGGTGAGCACTGGGCACCTGTGGATCAGCGTGTGCAGGGAGTGGCCTCTGAAGTGTTCTGCATCACCAACACAACATCTGGGCTGCTCAAAAGCTACCTTTCTCCTGGTCACTGCCCAGGTAACAGCAGAGGCTGGGAATGCCAATAAATCTATTCAAATGCCAATAAATCTATTCAAATGCCAATAAATCTATTCTGCAGCCTCCAGAGAGTTTCTCAGGCACCTGACAGATTTACCAGTTATCTCCACCAGCCTGGAGACCCTCACACAACACATTTTTTTAGGACAGGTGTGCTCAGAGACACCTCATACCCATGAGACAACACAGCTCTCTGCTGGTTCCAACTTTAAAGGGGACCTGGAGTCTGCAAAGGCTGCTTGTGCCAACAGAAAGTGTCCATGAYGGTTCTGCATTATCATTTTTCTGGTAATGCTGCAAAAAGTGTTTAACAGCTCAAAAGCTAATCAGATAGAAACCAAGTTAAACCATCATCATACAAGAAACACGTTCATCAGGATTCTGTTCTTCTGGCRATGCAGAGAATGAAAATCAGCCCAGTTTCTGGCTTGGGGAAGGAGGAAAAATATTTGCCCAATAAATCTCAGGCTGGTGGTATAAAATCCAAGTCTCAAAACGGCCTGAGAAATGTAGCTTAGGAAATAGGAGCAATAAAGAACCTGCATGTGTGATCACTCCACACTGAAATGTTYTCAGATGGGACTCTCACAATCTCCATTTCCATCGTGTCTCTTTTTCTGTCCTGCCAGTGCTTCCCCTCTGGGTAACCAAAAACACTCTGTCTGCAGCCAAAGCCATTCCTGGCTGAGGACTACACAAGATGTAGATAAGGCTCCATTACTTGACTTCTGGATGCTGGATAATCAGTTCAACTGCCTTGGCATTAATCATAATAATATTCAAAATTCATTAGGCTAGATTGTTTGGGAATCTATTTCTTGTTAATGTCAGATTCACTAAGCATCGGCCTGGCAGCATGCAGACAGAAAACTGATAAAAGGCAGGGCATGGCACCTCTCTATCGAAGCATTTCCTTTTTTTTTTTTTGTGCAGCTAGACCATGATGTGGCAGCTCCTGCCTGCTCTGTGGTTTGTGAATCTTGTCAAGAGCACACCACGCTGCCAGTTTGTTGATCAATGGACAGCTACAAAAAAATATACAGCTGGATATATAGTATACAGTTAATAATATATACAACATATAGGGTGGAGTTTTTTAAGGGGGARGGCTAGACACTTACATCTGCACCCACAAATCTTAATAGCTTTTGTATCTAAATCACTTTTTTTTGTATCTATATCTAACATATAATAACTTTTGTATYTAAAACCTGGACAATCAACCCAGAAACTCCTATGTGGAATCATGGTATGGGGGTACAAAAATAGAAAGTATTTTAAAAATTAAAAASTCTTCCTTGCTTTCCTGAAAATTTACAGTACTTTAGACCAAGTATGGGACCTTACTACTTTACCAAGATTAAAATMTTTTGGGAATAAAATAGCTGGGTCRTTTCTTCCAGCCAGTTTTGTGTATCAGTTGAGGATTCTTCCAAACACTGCACTTCCTAATGGTCTGTTTGGCCTGTTTAAGCACTCTGGGTATTGTTGCTTTCCTTCAGGTGCAGGTTCTCACCCTCCAGTTGAACAGTGGTTTCTCAGCAGGGAAACATCACAAAAATATAGACCAACATSAGAAGATACATAGGCTTTCTCTCCTAATGAAGGCAGTGCAGGCACAGATGGCACCTCAGATAAACAGGCTGAGAGCCGTGTTAAAATAAAGATCTCATCATCCCAGGCTGCAGTGTCACACCTACTAATGATGTGATTAAACTCATCAGTGCCGGTGGGAGAGCTGAAGGAAATGTTCCTTTCACAGCAGAGGCAAACCCCAACCTGTGTCCCTGCTTTCCAGGAGCCAGAGCCCTCTAGAAACACACTGGGGACAGTGCTGATCGTGGCTAAACTTCCTGAGAGCTGAGCTAGGGAAAGCTGCCATGGATAACYCCTTTGCGTGTCTGCCTCGAGCATCCCTGCCCCAAACTGGTGTGGCAGAGGCTGCAGATGGTGACAGCAGCCCAGAAGGCACAGCAGAGGACAGTGACAGCACCCATCTGAGCACCTCTGTCATAGGGGAGCAGCAGTGGCACCAGGGAGGGGAAAAAACAAAACCAGCACTAGCCAAAATGGTGACACATGCAGATGGTGAGCCCAGGGTTGGGCTGCAGGATTCTGCTGGAAAGCAAGATAAATTTTAAAATTTGAARGAATCTAGCTTTGCATTCACTTSTTTTCTRTTTCCCCAGCTAAGACTTTCTGCAYATTGAAGTTCCCTCCATTCTCTATCAAATGCTCTGGATGCCCTTGAGTAGGACAGAGCTGCTGCAGTCCCACGCATTTCAACCRCGGTGTTAAAAATCTTCCTCCCCTGCTTTATTTAGCCAAGAGCATAAATAAATAACAAACCCACAAACCCAGGAACCTGATTCCAGATGCCATTAGAGCCCTGGAGCACTAAGTGGCCATCACAAATAGCACCAGTTGCCTTCTGCTCCCCTTCCTGCAGTCAGACAGACACTGACGGGGCCATTGCACAAACCCAGCACGCAGTAGGGCACATCTGGCTGGTTTTGCCCTAATACAGGACTGCTCCTAGATGGTCAGCTCTCCAAACAGGCCAGTGCTCCTCGAGGACTCTCTAGCCACCAGCTCTGCATTAGGGTTAGCCACAAGAGGAAGGACGGAAGGAGAAAGAGAGGCTAAAAAACCGCTAATGCTGTGCGGTGTCAGGAAGGATGAACGGCCCCTGCAGACATGTGCTGAGCAGACAGGACAGTCCTCAATTATGTCACTGCTGGAGCGCTCATTTCAAGGATAAATGTGACTGCAGATGCTGGGCTCAAAGCTTTGGCTGCTTTTGCTGTTCTGGATAAGCCACTCCAGTCCAGGAGCGCTGGGGGTGTGTGCACCGTGCCCCGGCAATGACACGCGTGTCTGCCTAGGAAAACATGTCACAGGGGCAGAGCAGAGCTGAAAAAAAACCCCATTAAATTTCATTCTTCTCCYTTCCTTTGTGAGAGCAGGCCCTAAAGGATTTGCTAAGGTATTGATGGGTGTCAGTCCYTGCATTCCAGAGAACAAGCCACAGTCTCCCTCAGGAAATCACAAGCAAATCTTGCCTACACGATGGAAATTTCCTGCTTGCCACACTGATTTTCCCCACTCTCATCCTCACCGCATTATCCCTGTGCTAACTTCTACACACTGCTCTCAACGGTTTCTAACCTTCAGGCTCACAACTTTGTAAATATTTGCAATCAGGAAGCACATCTCCCCACCCTGGTCATTCTTTAGACAAATTATTTACATACAGCCCTTTCTATCCTCAATAATCAATGGCTTCACACCGTCTCTGATTCTCCCTCACCTCTCCACAAGCTGTTGACCATTTGGATGCTCCTTGTAGGGCTGAACTGGGGACATGTGACAGCGTAATAAGAAGAGTATTTGAAATATCGATTGCTGTGGAGRCACACACTTCACCCTTTGACTCGGGTTCTTTTCATGGAGGGCTCCAGAACAGCATTTGTTTCTCTGGCACGCTGAAAGCCRGGATTTCCAGGGAGCTGCCACCCCAAAAGAGACTGTGCTTGGCTTGGAGAGGACATGGTTTATAAAGACAAAACACAACAAGGCCTGGGGCGGGCACAATCTGACTTTACAGCACTACTTGGTGTATATTGATCAGAATGGGCTCGGTGCTTTATCAGCCACATAAGAGATGCAATGAGCTGCCACTGGAATTTGTGCTTGGCAATCAAAGGCATTTGTTGTTCTTCCAAATGCTCTGTGAGTAGGTGCTTGAYCTGGCTGCACGTGAGAAACGGAGGAGAGAAATCTGGAGCAAGAGGMGCTGTCCTGATCCACTGCAGCATCACCCATGGCTCCATGGACACCACCCACAGGGTGTTCAGGGACATGGACAGGGTCTCTGGCCCAGCAAAACCATCCCTGRTGATACCTGAAGAGCAGCAGCCTTTTGTTTTTCAGCTGCCTGGCACACAGAGCTCCCTCACAGCCCTCCTTTCTGTTTTGGCTTTCCTGCATTTCCTGGACAAACCATTCTGTTTTTTTCTCCCCTCCCTTTCCATGACAGGCACAGGTGACCTTGCTACCCTTATTGCACCTCCCCTAGCATGAATTTTAAACTATTTAACAGCTTTAAATGCACCTAATGAGGCTTCAGCCTGCACTTTGCTGCTGTTTCTCTGCTTCCCTGGCACCGGGAAGAAGAGTGGGTTGGAAGCCTCTTGTGGACCTCCCTGCATTGGAGGTCTAATTACAGAGGAACTGGTGACCTGGTGAGTGCAGGGTAATCTGCTGTGTAATGCCAGGGTAAATGATCCCACTGCTCCTGTCTTTCCCCCAGCAGCCTTGCACAGAGATGGAAAATGGTGATTAATCTGTGAACCAGCTGACAGCCACCCCAGGCAGTGAGGAACAACCAGCAGAAGCCCAGCAGCTCTGTAAGGGCAGGGGACTGGCTCAGGAGCCACTGCTCTGGGAGTGTCYGGTGTCACCTGGCCAAAGCAGGGATTACCTGGTCACTCTGGGWGTGGGCACTGGGAATGGGCAGCTTTCTCCTGCCTGCCCCATGCTGGGCAGCGATTATTYTGAGGGACACATCCAGAGTCACCTGCAGGAGGAAGGGGGCACCAGGGGCACGTGGATGCCCGAGGGGAGTGGGCACCTTGGAAGCAGGATGGGGTCAGAGGTTCTGAGCAGCTCTGCCACGATGGGGATGCTCTGTCTGGAGCACTTCCCCACCCTCACAGCGAGAAAGGTGCATGGGAACAGCACCAACCCCTCCCTCTGAAACCATCCCAACTATCCAGGCACAGACCCAGCCATTCRCCCTGCAAAACTCCAGGAAAATCAGCCAAGAGATCCATTTCCTCCCTCCCCACTGTGAGATGCATTTTATTCCCTCCCACACTCACAGCCTGGGGCTGGGGGCTGCCTGTCTGACCCCTGCTACCCTCACGGCAACAAAATACATTTGCATGCAYCTCAGACCCACTGGCATCATTCCTTCTGAGGACATGCAGTTTTTTATAGTAAGCACAGTAATGATTTTCAGATTATAGACTAATAAAATGTTTTAATTTGTTAGGCACATTAAGGTGGGCACTATATGATTCTTATGACATTTAAATGGTGCTTCAAAAAAAAAAAAAAAAAGGAGGGGGGGAGGGTCTGCTTGCATTTCTTTTGCAAGCAGGAGCACTGAAATAGAAAGTTAAAATCCCACACGTGGGTACCAAGATCAGCTCTGCTACCTCCCCTCTGTGCCTCTTTCACTTGAATACCTGCCAAGTTAAATAAGCAAACACGGGATTGCAGTGTCCTAGTTCCAAACCTGTTTTTTGGCAAAGGAGCCCTCCTCCTTAGTCACTCTGGCCATGCTGTGCACCACCTCCATGTGCCACGGGGTCACAGCTGGGCTGGGGGTGACACTGGGGTGTCCCACCTGAGCCTGCACTCACCAGTTCTCCCCTCTGCCCATTCGTTGTGCACTCAGATGGACTGATAGGAAAAATCAYGGTTCTAGAGCATCCCATCATTTTCATGGCATGCAATGTGCACTGCAGAGTGCTGCACCAACCTCCTTCCACTGCCTGGGAGCAGCTGCATGGGCTGGAGTCAATCAGACTGCAATGGGTCAAACAGGGGCATTTTGGAAAGGGAAAGCTGCCCTTGAA
>NW_026623290.1:1398304-1403678 GCF_030028575.1 Malurus melanocephalus
GATGATTTTTAATGTCCTTTTCAATCCAAACCATCCCATGGTTCTACAGACTCACTGCTCAAAAAGCTGCACAGGTAATGGCTCATGCAGTGACACTATAAATGGCACGGAAAAGCCTGTCAGCAAAAGGAATAAAACAGCCAAATGTTTAGCTCAGCATCAGCTACACCTGGCCAGAGAGACAGAGGTTACACAGCCAATGTGATGGTGAAGAACAGCAGCAGAGTTTTTTTTGTTCTGAGAGTGCTCTCGCCTTGCTCCTCACCTGGATCACACGGTGATTACATAAAATTTGATTATACATAAAGTTTGMACTACCAGGCAGAGGCAAGAGCAAACTCAGGCCTCCCCATTATCATTTCCTGACCTTGCACGTTCTCTTTCTGCAGCCTCAGCATTATTTTTTTTTTGTGGATGGGATTTCTGGGGTGGTTATTTCAATAAAAATGTGTTAAATTTCTCGCTTCCACGCCAGGTGCCTGCTGTTAAACAAAAGGGCYGTGACTAAGCAGGGCCTGGAAATCAGGAGCAGTTACGATTTAAAGCAATGAGACTCTGGGACTGTCTCCTTCCCCTCAGGAGCAGATTTAATGGTGGTGCTTGATTATGAAAAGGATAAATCTGATGTGATTGATGCAACAGGGGATTGGGTTTGATGATCCAGGGAATCCTTTCCAGATCTCTTTACTCCTAATGAAGTYGTTTTTCAAAGGGTTTTTTGAGGGTATGGTGGGGATGCAGTGCTCTGCTGAAGGCAGTGGTGCCTGCTGATGGTTTGGGGGTCTCCATCCCCAAATTTAACCAATTCCCATCAACAAGAGGGTGGAACTGTTCTCTTTCCTGTTCCACCCATCTTGAGGTGGGTTCAAGGATCCTACCTGTTTCCCTCTTTGCATTTCCAGCTACTGAGGACTCCCMAAATTCACTCTCTGTGAAATGATACCTCAAAAGTCTCAGCTCACACACTCCCTACATATTCCTAAGGCACTTACCTGTTTCCCAACACCGTAATAAGATTGCCCCTTGCAATCTTATTTTCATGTGAATCTCCGTGGTGAGCACAAACAGGGATCATCACCCTTTAACAATGCCAAACTGAGGCACAGGAGAATTAAACCATTTTTCTGAGCTGGGGCAGAGGACAGGAGCAGCAGGGAAGGGACCTGCAGCCCAGYCCATGTCTGGGATCTCACTGCTGGACCCTTCTCCCTGCACCTGGCTCTGCTCTCCCTTTCAAAACAGGAACAGCAGAGCACAAAATGATTTTCAGCCCAAGCATTCACAGATCTGGGATTCCCATTCTTTGTCAAACCCTGGGGGCTGAGCTTGGGGGTTCTGAGGGTTCAGTGAAAGGGTTTTTTGTTTGTTTTTTTTTTTTTTTTTTCAGAAGTGATGCCCAGGGAAAGTGATTATGGTTTTTTTTCCCCCCCCTGAGTAGTTTTAATTCTTTAATTCCTACTTGCTAATAAGATAAAATGCTGTGATTTCTGCAGGATCAAATGGCGCAGGATAAGCTAAAGGAGTTTATTAATTAACGGGCTTTTAGAGCTGAAAAAAAAAATTAATAAAAAAGCAACAGGGTGGTAGATAATAGCTACAAACACTGCCCCAGCAKCACCTGCCATGGCACTGCAGCCCAGAGGAGGCTGTTAGTGCTGGGCACGGCATTCTGATAGTGAATAAAAACGATAAATGAGCAGGGTAAGGCTTTCTCTGCCCAAAATGTGGTTTTTCACAGATGTGAAGGGCCTGATCCTGCAAGCAATGCCAGGTGCAGCACTTCCCTGCTCCTCTGGCTTCCCCAGGGACTGCTCAGAGCACTGAGTGCCAGCCCCAGGGGCTGCAGGATCAGATTCACAGCGTGCCAAGCGTTTTGAATGAAAAGAGCCATAAAGAAGTCACATATTATTATGTCACATCGCAAAGGTCAAGCCCAGTATTTGTTCTGTCACCAGGACATGATTCAAAGGCAACAAAATAGTGTCAGGGCATGGGGGGAAATAATTTTTTTAAAAACTGCCTTCAGGGCCAAGGATACAAAATTACATCAGCGCTTAGAACTAAATTCCCATCCACACCCCACAATTCAATTTTGGCTCAGAAAGGTATAAGCGTAACAAAATCACCTTTTGGTGGCAAATCTTATCTGCTGACATATCCCCTGCAAAATCAGCACTATCTAAAGTCACTCCCACGTGGTTCTGGCAGCAGTCAGAGGGTACCAGAGGTGTTACAGACCTCAGGAAGGATTTGCAAGATGCACTCAGCTGCTGTGGGCATTTCCTGGGGCAGGAGGAGCAGTCCTGGCACTGRGTGATGGGACAGCTCGTCCTGCATCACCTGGCCAGGAGCAAATCTCCCCTCACAAATTGGACCCAGGTAATTTKTCCCAGCCATGCCTTCTTTGCAAATATTTATGCCCATCCCTCCGGGCCTGCTGGCACAGGGAAGCTGTTGGGAAATAAAGTGTGGAAGCCATTGCCTTCTTGCCTTAACCTATCAGGGRTCAAAACTGCTCTGCACGGTGTCTTAGGGTGGATTGGCTCTGTCCACTTCCAAASTGGACCCAAGCAAAGACTCCCCAACTTTCTGGATCAACAGAGCATTTCCTTGTGTGCCAGCAGAAAAATCACAGAGGACAACAGGACAACAGAGYTGGGTGTTTGCTCTGGTCTCAGGGTCCTGGAGGAGGTCCCTGGAGGAGGCTGGTGACAGCTGGGGACACTGCAGTGAGCACCAGGGGATGCTGGCTGTGCCCTGTGCAGCGAGGGAGGGGAGGGTGAACAGAGGGGTCACAGCCCTCAGGGGCTCACCCAGCTCCATCAGCCACAGCCTGGCAAAACCCAACTCCTCTGCTCCCTTCAGCTGAGCAGAACACCATTGATAGAGCTCTGAGCTCACAGCAGCCCCYGTGCCTGTCCCCKGTGCCTGTCCCCTGTGCCTGTCCCCTGCAGTGCTGGCTGCACCCACTCGGTCTCCAGACACCAGGAGAGTGCCCAGACCAGCACACCAAAGGCATCAGGGCTGGCATGCGACACTCCAACCACTCAGATGGTCTGTCCACGCCGATCTGACTGTCCAAACAGCTGCTGAGGGGACAGCACAGCTCAGGGAAGGTCCCAGTGAGCGCCAATGCCACCCTGTTTGGGGACACGGGGCAGTTCAGCTGCACAGAGACAAACCACGCTGCACCCGCTGCCATCAGAGAGCACAGACAGCCCACACTGTCCCCTGCTGCAGACACAGCCTGGACAGCCACAGAGCGAGCTGGCCCTGAGGATTTATTTCTGCTCCATCCCGTGGTGTGTCACCATCCAGAGAGCGGCCGTGCAGAAACGTGCTCAGTGCCATCACACACAGGAGGAGCCCCCTCGCTGCCAAACGCACCAAACCCGAYCTATTCCCAAAGCCACTGGGCCCCAGGTGTCCTTCCATGCCCCAGCAGCTCCAATCCCCCGTTTCCAGCTGCCCCAGGGGTCGGGATGCACTCACTGTTGCCGCTGCTGACGGTGCCAGTCTCTGTCGCTGCCACGCCGCGCTGAACTGGCCCTTGGGACGCGGCCCTTCCTGACAGTGACCGGGTGAAAACAAGGGAAGGAGACAAACAAAAGAGAAGGGAAGGGTGAGAGAGGGAGGGAGGGATGGGGGGGATGAAGCAAAGGGGCAAGAAGGGAAAGGGTGTGTCTTTAACTGAACCAAAAGTCTTTCTCTGGTTGCAACATCCCAATGCTGGGTCCCTGTGGGCACCTCCTGGCACCCCACGGCATCACAGAGGGCAAACTGGGCAAACTGGGCAAGAGCCAAGGGGGACTCAGCCTCCTGAAATTTCCCCTGGGTCTGTGAGGCCACASAGAGTGCTGGCACACAATGTCAATCCCCAGAATTCCTCTCCACACAAGARAAGTTTTAGGGTGCTTGAGCAGCTCCTCTGATTCTGGTACTTCAGCATCCTGCTTCTTGCCCTCTGTCAGCACTCCAGGGCATGGTGCAGGGATTTTTCTGCCCCTGCCAGCAGAATAAAACCCAGGCTGGATGTCTTTACTGAAGTAAGCTCAGGCCAGCCAGAGTTAAGGGTATTGTTGGCCAAATGTCCCAGTGAAGCACCTCACACACCATCCTACACTTGCCCAAAATTCTTTCTCCCATCAGTACTGTCACAGGCTGGGGAAGAAAATACCTGATCCCAGAGCTTCAACCTGCCAGAATGCAGGAAACTCAAGTTCAGAAAGGGGAAGAGGGAAGAGAAAGTCTGGGGAGGAAAACACAGCACTACATTTGCCTCTGCTCAAAATAGGAAAGATTTGGGGAATGGGAGAGAGGAAAAGGGTAGGAATCTCAGTGAGCAAAGTGAGATGTCCATGGGACAAAATCCCAAGATGGAAGGGCAGCTGGTGATCAYGGTTTGGGGGTACACTCCTGTCTGTGCCACTGAGGAATTCAGGCTGAGATATCCTGGGGAATACCCAAAATATGGGCTCAGGGTGTGTCCAGCTGCTCAGTGCCCTGGGCACCTTCCCACCCTGCACCAGCAGTGGAAACTGAGCTGCTGAATCTCAGGCAGCTCATTCTGCTTGGGGAATCACCCCGTGGACGACTCACCTCCCTTCCCAAAAAGCTGAGRTAGGAAATGTGGGGGAAAAAGGCTTAGAAAATTGTTCCATGCTGGTTGTTTCAATTGCCTCTGCATTACAGMGCTGCAGTTAGGGGAAAACAAAAGAGAAGTTTGTGCACAAAGCTGCATCCTAAAGCCAGCTGTGGCAGAGGAAYGGACGCTGCAAAGAAGCAGAGCAAATGAAGTCATCCAGCAGTGGGAGAAAAAAAAAAACATCAATATAGCAGAGTGCAGAACAAAGCAAATTCCACCTCAAACACAGAGCTGAAAGGGAAACATCCTCCTCTGTCAGATCTTTTACCATGCATTTATTCCAATAACAAATAACTAACCCRGAGAGTAACCCAAACCTGATTTATTTCTCCATCTAAGTAAATACGTAGAGGCAGCTGAATTTGACTGTTAAAACCACTGATCTCATATGGGTTTTTTACATATGTTGGGGGGAAAAAAAAAGGAGTGAAGTTTCTGCCTTGCTGCCAGGGGATGCTGGCAAAGCATTTGAGCTATAGATATTGTATCTTGTCACTAATGACTGCAGGGAACTAAAAGGGATTTGGATTTTTTTTAATGCTTCACATTAATTGATAATTTGGTCTCAGAATCCACAGTGGAACACAGGATTTGCTATATTGGATCTGTCTAGTGGCCCATAAAATCTGGCGTCTTGCCTCAGTGATGCTCAGAAAAATTATCATCCAACATCTTTGCTTATTGGCCATTCCTGGAAGGGCCATACAGCAGGAAGGGGCAAAAGATCCT
>NW_026623290.1:1403950-1416397 GCF_030028575.1 Malurus melanocephalus
AGGTGAGCTGGTGTTTTCAGAGGGCACCAGTGGGAACATGACTGAGCCCAGAGCAGGGAGATGCACAACACCATTGATTAGGCAGCACAAAGATCCCCCTCACTAATTCCTTCAGCAATCTTATCATGTGTCGCCCACATAATTGGATGGGGAAGGGAGAGGTGGAATCGCTRAAGCGTTCAAAGCTCGACGGGCGCCGAGAGAAGATTCCCATTCCGTGTGTGTGTGTGCAATTTTGTGCATCGTTGCCCCTTGATTGTACATTGAACATGCTCCCTTTGACAGCCCAGCCCTAAAGAGCCTGGATATTAAAGCTGCTTGCAAATAGGGGCTTTCTCCTTCCAGCTGGGGGGAGAAGGAGCTGGCTGGGGATGTGGGAGAGGCAGGATGATGAAAATGGGGGGGGATCAGGAGGGGAAAACCTGGAGAAACTCTGATCACGCAGGAATCAGCAGGAAAAAAAAAAAAGAAAAGCAGTGGTTTCCTTCCATGCAAGCATCTTAATTAAGGAGGCTGATGAAGATACTTGCATTTTGAATTTTTTTAGGGAGGCCTTCAGTTTGACAYGAAGCAAAGCATAATTTATCCATGCTCTCACTAAACTGGGTTTTAACTTATAACTTCTCTTATAACCTCCAGTTCCTCTGCTGATCACACCGAGATTTGGGGCTGCTCCCCACCTTTCCTGACCCATGTGTGATCTCTTGGCTGCATCCATGGTAAAGGAGAGCTGAGATCATGATCCTGCAGGTGGGAGGGCAGAGGAGGGCAGTGATAGTGAGGAAATGGGTTTGACAGCCCAGACCCAACAGGAGGGGAAGGTTTTCATTTGCACATTCTGGTTTTGTTGGATTGTAAGTRGCAGTGTTCCTCCCAAAGTATGAACAGCTCACGACCCACACTCTCTCTGGTCCACCTGTGCTGGAATAATGAAGCTGGAAMATGCTGGCATCTGGT
The DNA here is from genome assembly GCF_030028575.1 of Malurus melanocephalus. NCBI lineage: Eukaryota > Metazoa > Chordata > Aves > Passeriformes > Maluridae > Malurus > Malurus melanocephalus. The sequence goes on from NW_026623290.1 coordinate 1,404,908, forward strand.
TCTCCACCTTCTTCTGCTGTAGCTGCAGTTTAAACCAGCCCACCTCAGTAAAAAACCCAGAACCATCAGCACCACTGACCAGCCCAGGACAAAATCCTCCCTTGCTTCTGGTGACACCACAGTGAAACATGTTCTGGATGGATCTCCACCATGGGAGGGTCTGTCCTGCTCTAAATGAGACACTGAGCTCTTTTCCCTTTCAGATGGGATGTTCCAAGTGGGGACAGCAGCAGGAAGCGAGCACACTGCATGCAGAAAGCTTCTAGCAGGTGTTGGGGATCACATTTGGACAAAACAAAACTARAACAGGGGATAAAACCACCAATTTCACAGTCAGGGAGAGGGAAAAACTACTCAAGGACAGAAGGGGATCACAAGTAGCTTCTCTTGACTTCTAGATCTGTTGGCTGCACCCAAGGAACACTGAAAATAGAAAAGAGTCCTGCCCTCCATTGTAAAATTTTATGTAAAGGGAATTGCTTTGAAGGAAAGGGTTCCTGAACTTCCCTGCAGGAAATTTGCTATTTCAAGTTTTTACAGCAGAGGTGACAGGCTTGGGTAGTTCGGCTGCATTGAGAAACAGCCCCAGCTTTCTGAACTGAACTGAATCTTTAATTTCTAGGGATTGTGTCACCACCCCTCCCCAGCTCCAGTATCTGACTGGGTACTCCCAGTACCCTCCCCAGATCCCAGGAAAGCAGAGATCAGCCTGGACAGCTCTTAAGAGCAGCCAAAGCCCAGTCAGGATGGGCAAGGACTGGAAGAATCATCCCCATTGAATCCAAACTTGCCATTACCTCATCAGGTGTTTGAGGTCAGGAAATACTGAACAACAAACAATTCCTCCCTGTTTGGCTGCATCTCTGACCTCTGCAAATGGAAGGTTAAAAACCATCAGGAAGCTAAAATGAAAGGCTTTGAACTGCCAGCCTTCTGGGTCTCAGCCTGAKGTTTGGGAGAAATCAAAAGCCTCAATTCAAATGCCTGGGAATGGGACTGAGCTTTGATTGAAAGATCCTAATTTTGATAAGCTCTCAGTAGGTGTGTGAGGGTTTGGGTGGTTTGGGGGGGGATTTAGCTGGAGGTCAGTGTTGGGGTGAATATTGAGACTGCATTAAACAAAAATTCTGAGCCAAATGACTTGCAATGACAGCAGCAACATACCCCGAGCAGGAGAAGAGGTGAGCGTGGAGGTCAAGTACCAGAACAGGGAGTTTTTTTATTTCCCAAAAAACAAACCGCTCTTTGGTGCCTGCGCTTCAAAGAAGATGTCACCAGATTGTGAGAGCTCTTCACCTGCCACATCCCTCTCATTACTGGAATGAAATAAATGGCAACAGCATGAAAACAGCAACTCAAGCAGGAGAACAACAGGTAGAGAGCGAGGAGAAGGGGAGGGGGAAAACAGGGTGCGGATGGAGGTCTTGACAGGGTGGAGAATTAGGGCAATTACCATTTCTGAGGAAATGCCAGGAATACAGCACAACCTAATTTCCCCAATTAATTCTTCTGCACTTGAGCTGCTTTGTGTGAAGGGCTCTTAAGGTTTCAAACAGGAGGGGAAAAAAAAAAACAAAAAAACAAGGGCTCAACATTTGTTTTTCCCTCAGCGTAGAAACGGGGAAGTGTTGAGGGAAAATGTCTGGCTAAAACACAAGATGATGCTGTTACATCTTCCTTTCAGGAGATAAGGAGCTGTGCCACAAATTCAATTTGCAGAGGTTTTTATAGCAGCCACAGAGATATCAAAGACCAGCACGTTCAATATCACACTGACTTCTCCTGCATGCAGAGCACACCAGGACAGGCACAGAGACATTTCAGCCACCCCATCACCTCCCCTCTTKCCAACCCTGCTGCAACTTGGGACAAATCTGGTTCCTTTGCCCCACACACAGATGGCACCCAGGAGGAATGATGGCAAAAACAAGGGAAGAAATGACAAAAATCAGGGGTTGGGGTGATGGGATACATGGGATGAGCMGATGTTGAGAAGACACAGCTCTTGCACACAGCAAGACTGTGGCTCTGCCTGGCTGGCACATCTGCATCAGTCACATCTCCAGGTCWCTAGGAGGCTTTTTCACCCTTACTCGTGTAGGTCTGACAAAGCAAGATATGACTTCAAAATTCCACCCAAGACAGGAGAAAATTACAGCACTTTTCACTTCTAAGTTCTTTCCCTAAKAGAAGATATATTTATAGATGTGAAACCTTCCTAAAACCCAAGCAGAGAGGATGGAGGGAGAGCAGCACATCACATTTTCCACCTCAGAGAAGGGGCAGAAGAGACRAAAGGTGGTGCACAGAGGGATCTGCACAGCACTGAGGTGCAGGGAGTGGTGCTGATGTTGGAAGCTGAATGTGACACACACGCTGCACCTTCTGCAAGAGATCCCACACAGCAATCAGCGTGGCCAGGGACTGAGCTTGTCTCCCTCAACCATCAGCACTAAACTGAGCCTGAGGACACTGTCTGGGTGCTGAGCCTGGCTCATTCCCTGTCCAGAGCTGACTTAGAGCTGGTGTACACCAAAACCTGAGAGTGGCAGCCTTTTCTCCTCCCCAAGTGAGGCAGCACCACATCCCAGCTGGAAATTGAGAGGGAATCCTCCTCCCCTGTGCCTGCTGGCATTTTCCTTGGTAGCTGAGRGTGCAGAGCCCCAGCCCACTCACCCTAGAGCTCCATGCTGGTGCAGACAGGGCTGGGATCCACCTCTCACCCTGCATGAGACACTCAGCAAAGCCACGCAGAAAGCACCAGGGGCTGACAGTGGGTGTTGTGCAGCTGACGGATCCTCACGAGCACTCAGGGGCTCTGGAAAGCACAAAAATGCTGCTGGGAGAGCAGAGCTGACCCTGAGCACAGAGTTCAGAGCTGGTGGGAACACAGCACCAGCGATGGTGTGATTATTTTGGAAGAGAAGACTGTGGGTCAGACTAAACCCAGTTTCAATGCAAGGCTTGTCTGTCTTATCTTCCACTCGGGATGAGCCTCCAGAGGAGCAGGAGCCAGGCAGCTGCTGAACCTCAGTGATCTATTGCTCACATGGAAACCTCTCTGGGAAAATAACTGCCTGCATCCATGAGAAAATGGATAACCAACCCTCAACTGCAGAGGAAAAGAACCAAAGCAAGAGATGGCCTAGATGGGAGATGGTCATAGAAAGAAACCTTATAATGGCTACTGAAAATTACCAAGAATATGGGGGTTTTGCTGGCCATTTTAGAGAAAGAGAGGGAACAAAATGTTTACAGAGTTAACCTTCATGCTTCTGAGGAGGAGGGATCCCAGAGCTTTTAAGGAACACTGACCTAAGGCCAAAGTCATAGCAAAAATGTTTTGGTTCTGATGGTCTAAGGGTGTGAGAGCCAAGGTTCATGGGAAGAGATATTAATCTTTCATTAAACCAACTGATACAACTGAAAATAACAATAAAAAAAAGAACTCAGAGAGGGTTTGTGTGCCTAAAATTCATTCTTTCTCCCCCTTCCAACAATATAGTGTGTTCTATTAAAAGATATTACTTCCGGCAGACCTCATCTCTCCCAAATCCAAACAATGCTCCAAAGTGGTGAGGACACACAAACAGGGAGCATTTTTGTCATATTATCTCTGTGTTGCTAGAAATAAAAAAAATAACATTTCCAGAGCCCTTTTCAAGTCCTGCACGTGGTTTTTGGGTTTTTGTTTTTGTTTTTTTTTTTTTGTTTGTTTGTTTTGTTTTGTTTTTTTTTTTTTGACAAGCAGGTATGCTCTACGTGATGAAATGACCAGGAGGACACTCAGGACTGACTCTGGGAGAGGATGGAGCTAAATCCCTAAGGGGTTTCAAGCCCAGCCCAGGATTTGATTGAAGCAGGATGCCAGAAGAGTAGGACAGAGGAAATATGGACAGAAGGATGTGCTCATGAGGTTTAATGGCCACATAAATCCTTCCTCTGTTTGGCAAGTGTCTTCACTGACAATGTCCCACCCATGTCAGGACATCACCTTGGGAGCTGTCAAGGAGTCTTGACTACAATTTAAGACTGTGTTCTCATCTAAAGATGAAGAAATACTGCCCTTTCCCAGGACAGCTGCCACGTGACCTCACTTTGGAACTGAATTACGCGTTTTGGGGGACAAATGGAAAATTATCTGGAGCTTGGGCGGGTCCAGAGTCACAGAAGAGCTCTTGGAGCAACCAAAGCGCAGAGTGGAGGGTGAAGGAGCAGCTGGGGCTGCTGATCTCAGCCCTGGTGCTGCCCCCAGCCCTGACACTCTCTGCAGTCTCTGTGCCACCCTCAGCTTGGCTGAGCCACAGCATCCCTGACCTGCAGCCACAGCATCCCTGTCCCACCACCTGCTGTCACAGCCCTGAGTCATATGTAACAAAAATCGCCCACTCACAATGGGTTTGTTTTTTTTTTAAAAAGAAAATGAAATCCGCCCAAACCTTTTCTCTGCGGCATGGATCCATCCCATCCTGCCTCCCCACACAGACCCACAGCAAAGATTGCACAGCACACGTTACACAACACAGCACAGAAACGCTTCCTCAGCATCCCCTCCTTCCCTCTTCACACACAAGCTGGGCTACTCCTCCCTGGCTCCAGAGTYCCTCCACATCCCTCTGCTTTCCATTCCTCAGATGCTGTTCCATCTCTCCCCACCACTTCCACCTCCACAACCATTTTCTATCCATCCTGTCTTGCYGAAAGGAGGTGAAAAGGCAACAGCTGACGGGATTCCTCAGTGATGCAGGAGGAAAAGGATGCATCTGGCTTCAGGCAGAGCACGGAGGGAAGGGAAACGAGCCTCTCTGCCGCTTTTGTTACGCAAATGTTTGCTTTCTGCATCCAAATGCSCGACAGAAAATTAAGCAGTTCACCTTAGTTAAAGCAATTTTGTGCCCCACAAACGCAGCAGGCAGATGGTGTACTTTCTTTGTCTTAAAAGACTGAAAAATGGGAAAGAAAGGAAATGGCTAGGAACTAATCCTCAGCCTGGAACACGGTGATATATCCACACACCCAGTTATCCAGGCTTGTGGGGCAAAACTCAGGGACCCAGCAGAGTGCATCGACTCTGCTTGCAGAAAGCTCCAGTCCTGTCACTGTGTCAGCCTGGAGGCGGCATTTTTCCCTGCGTTTCCACAAAATGACAAATTACAGCTTCTCCCAGGGCTGCAGCTTGGACATGCTTGGACATTTTCGAGAAACCACCTGAAGCAGAACTTTTGCTGCAGGTCCCACGGCTGTCCAAAGGGAAGAGCTGCCATCAGCAAACACTGGGAAACAGACTCAGAAACTTCATCAGGCAGCTCATAACTGTGACCAGCACTGAAGTTTTTAAAAGTTCAACTCTTCAGCCCAATCTCCAGTTTTCATAGGTGAGACCCAGGAGCAGTTTGGTTCTCCCACTTGCTCATATTTTGGAGGAGTGTGGCTGGAGGAGGGATGAAGGACACCTGGCCCCTGGAATTTTGCTCTCTGGCCTGGGAAGGTTTCCCATCTCCTGCTTTGGCCTTGGGAAACTCTCTGCCCCTCCTGCCACCAGTGTGAATATTGGCAATCACAACCTTATTTTGCTARGAGCCTTCTTTAACAGAGAAAAAGCCTCCATGAATTAACTCAGTGATCTAAAGTTTAAACATACTGAAAGTAAGTGAAAGCAAAGAAAGGAAAATCAACTAAGAACAAAATGCTGCGCTGGTCTGAAACTCAGCTCCTGCTCTGGTAAATAGGTGATAACTACTTATTAATTTAGTCATACTTGGCAATTTGTGCATGCAGAGAAAAGCCCRCTAAGGAGCCTTAGGACACTGCAGGAGACAGCACAGAGCAGCCCTCAGCAAAGCACTTTGCACAGACAGGATGAGGGCTACAGGACACCACCACAGAGAAGACGAGAAATCCCATGACAACAAACTGGCCGGTGGAGATCACCTCCGTTCTCACTTTTTGGGGGCCCTCCCATCCTTCACAAGGCAATAGCAGCAGTTTCTCCCATGGCACRGAGAGATCTCAGTGCTGCAGGAGAAAAGTTCCATTTTTGTACCCAGCAGTGTGGCACAGCCTAGGTTGAGGCAGGATTGMTGGGGCTGAAGGGAAGAAGGCAGGCAAGAGTGTGGATATTCACAYGTGCTGCTCCTCATCCTCCCCTGGTTCTTCTGTTCCCTTCTCGCTCCTCGCTGCAGTTTCAGCAGTGATGGCACCAYGTCTCTCTTTCCTCATCACTGCCCAGTAACTGCACTGAGACCTTTTGCCAGCAGGGAATTTTCTGCTGCACAGTGAAGATTGGTTCCCTCACTGGTAATTAAACCAACCCAGTGGCAATACGGTATTCTGGCCTGGGAGGGGTGATATGTCTCAGCACAAATCTGAACACGTTTTTCCTCCTCCCCAGCCCAGTAACTCCACTTGGCAGCTGTCTGTCACACAGTGAAAACTTCCTGAATCGGATCAAGACAATGGGTCACCCCTTTCTGGGAGAAATCACCCTCAAAGCCAAACATCCACGTTGTAAAGCAGGAATAAACCAACCTTAGCCCCAGCACCAGGCTAGAAACCACAGCTCCTCAGCCTCAGGGAGTCCTTCCCTGCTGCTGAGTGGTCCAGAGGCAAATTCCCACTCCAGTGTGCTCCAAACACTTCACACATCGTGTTTTTCCTGCAGCTGGGAAGGGAAACACGCTGTTCCCCAGGGAAGCTGCCACCCCGGGCAGGCAGGACAGTGCAGACAGGTACAGAGGGAGTGTGCGAGACAACGGGACAGAGTGAGCACAAATCACAGGAGAAAGGGCTGGAAAGGCATTCCTGSCTCGTCGGGTCTCTCCCCAGAGACGAGTACAGGATTAACCTCTGCACTAAACCCAGGTGTTTTTATCTAGTTGCTTCCTGAACTTCTTTAATGACAGGCCTTCAAGAAACTTACCCCTGGCAAATTATTCCATTGTCTAAATGATGACCCTGATGGAAAAAAACCTGTTCTGAGGTCAAACCTAAATTGACTRTTATTTCCCCTTCCATATTTTATGCACTTATCCGTCAGTCTTTCAGTTGCCTTCTCTCTAGGTTCCTGTATGAAGTTTTTTTCTAATCTAACAGCAGAGGTCACAGCCTGCAGTATTCATCATCTCTTTGGATTACCTTTAATTTGTCAGTGCCTTCAAAAAATAAGGAATAAAAATAGGCAGTAAGGATGGAAYGACTTCAGAGCCACCCAAAAGCATGTGACTGTGTGCTGGGGTATCACAGAGTGTGTGTGTAGGCATCTGCATGGGTGTGTGAACTGCAGGCACGGCCAGGACTGAGCAGGATTTAGGACAGCGCTTTAGGGATGCCTGATCAACTTCTGTGCACGTTTTCCAGTGAGGGAATTACCAGGCAAGTGAGCCCAGGGGCTCCAAAAACTGATTTAGTGTAACATTTCCTATCTGCCTTTGCTCTGAGCATCAGACTGCCACTGCAGCTGCCTTACCCTGTAGTAATCCGTGCTGTAGACGTCTCGTGACATCCCAAAGTCTCCGATCTTCACCAGCAGGTTGGCTCCAACCAAGCAGTTCCTGGTGGCCAGGTCTCTGTGGACAAAGTGCTGGGAGGCAAGGTACACCATCCCAGAGGCGATTTGGCTGGCGATGTGCAGCATCTGGGACAGCCCCAGCTCCCCCTTGGCTTGGCGAGGCTGCCCGTCCACCAGGATCATGGCATCTGGGCCATGTGCCCTGCAGGGGGGAAGGAAAAGAAAGAGTTGGGTCTCCAAAGTGACCAGGAGGTGGTAATGGTGCTGGGCTGGTCCTGTGAGGGTGGACACACAGCTCCAGTGGAGAGGAAGAGGGAGAGAGTAAGAAAACAGGAGGGGATATTTGGTGGGTGAGTGGGTGCCATGCATCCTTATCCCRTCCTGTCTACTCCACACGACCTCTTATGGCCACAGAGACAAACTGACCACTGACTGGACACTCCTCTCTGGCAAGACCACTTCAAAACTAATGAGCCTCAAAATACTGATGTTTGCTCCAGTTAATTATTATAKTTTTGTCTTACACGCCCCAAAGGCAGAGATATCACCCCTTTTCCTTCCACAGCTGCCGTATTTCTGCTAGCTAATCTCTTAATCAATCCCAAACAGCCTCCTCTCTTATCTCCTATCACCAACCAACCACCCCCTGATCRATACCAACACAGCCAGAGATCACAGAAAACGCTTCAGAGGAACACCAGCACCTGTAAAATCCCTTTATTTCACCCCTGTAAAATCCCTTTATGTCCTGAGCTGYCCCAGAGGTGACACTGTGAACTGTGACAGCACGAGCACAGGGGCAGAGTTCAGCCCTGGGTGCCAGCAGGTGCAGGGAACACCCTGGGCAGCAAAAGGAAATATTTTGTTGAACCAGGTGCATTGTAAACACAGGATTTTGGATCAGTCTCATTCCTGTCCTGTCCCTTTTTTTATCCCCTTCCTCACTGTGTACCAATCCTTGCTGTCATGGTCCCTCTGTGATGTTTCTTCCTCTGACAGAGCTCACTCCGTGTGAAGGTAGAATAACAAAGCCCCTCATATTTAGGGAAATGCAAGAGATGTGRCTGTGACCTTCCTCCTTGAGGAACAAATCCTCTGAGGCTTTCACACTGTTCTCTTTGAGATGGSTCTCGGTGTGTCCTATAAATACATGTCTCTGCCTCCCTTCTCTCCCTTTCTCCATCCCACATGGTTATGATGCAGAAGGAAGAAGAATCAGCATTCTTGAGATGAACAGGAAAGATATTGGTACATTTAGTTATGTTAAGAAGGCCATGGAGAATATGAAAGGGTATGCCCATCTTYCCTTGGGGAAAGGAGTTTAAACAGACAGACCATAAAACTGTGGATKCCCTGTTTAAGAACATTTGGAGTTATTCTCCATTGTGAATTGATGGAGACTTTGGGGAAAAAAAATTACAATTCTGACTTCCTCTTCTGAATTCCTYTTCTGTCCCAAGACAGTCCAACTGTGGTGCTGCTTCACCGGAAGGGCTGACACAAAACCACCAGAATTTTGCAGCTTTTCTAACAAAATCTATTTCCTGAGCTCACATCAAATGGCAACAACTTACTGGAGACTGCAGAGAACACAACTTACTGGAGACTGCAGAGAATAAACTTACTACAGACTGCAGAGACTGCAATGGCAATGTGCTGCTATCCCAACTTCAAAACTGCTGCTGTCCCAGAAAGGAAACAAAGCTGGAAAACCATTGACCAAAGGAGAAGGGGGAATAGATGGACATCCCTAATGAGCAGAGAGGGATGTGATTACTGCAGACCCCCAGGAAGAAGCAGGGGAATGTGCCAGGATTACCCAGCCTTGCCCCCAACCCAACCTGCGGGCAGACTCCTGTGCACACCATCCCCGGGGATGCTCCCCGAAGGCCATGATGGTATTTCTCCACATCAAGAGCTTTTCTATCAATATTTTCTGTGAGCCTGGCCCTATTGTGGCACAGCCCTGGCAGTCATGAGGGGCCATCCCAGCACGTGCACCCCTAACCTGGATGGGACATGCTGATCCTGCTGCTCCCCCCTGCTCACTTCACACACCACTAAAAATCCCTGCCCTCTGGGAAGCACACAAAGGTCTAACAACACCGAGGGGAATTTATTTATTGTGCTTTTCTCTAGGAAACTTGGTCTAAAGTGAGCCTCTTCCATTTTACTGCTTTTCCGATTTCTGCAGTTAAAGTGGGAAAAGTCCATCTGAGTGTCTCTCTAACAGACTCCCAGTGTCCCTGGCCCCCAGAGTCTGGCAGAAACTATCTCCTGCTGCAGGCTGTGTGAATTTTTTGATGACAAAAACTGCTTCCTGCTGAGGGATTCCAAGCAGCTCTGCATCATCAACCCTTCCTGATCCCCTTGTAGCCCCACTCCCCAGTTTCCCACCAGCAGATACCTTACCTGACAAAGCCCAAACTCTCTTTCCACATGGTCCCTTAGGCATTTTGAGTCCCTGTTCACAGGATTTAAGCTCCCTTGTCCCCAAAGCCATCCTCYTTTGGGACACAAAGGGTTTTCATTGCCCACCCCATCCCAGCATGCAGGGAAAGGAGCACAGAGCTGCTTTTTCCAAGGCTGCACAGGAAGGAGAAGCTGSCAGCTAAACTCAGCTGGAAGAGGAGAAGCTGCAATCCCAGGGACCACACACCTGGAAAGTTTCTTTTCCTTCATAAAGGCCAAAGATAACACAACGAGCTTTTCTTTTCCAGTGAGACTGGAGAYGAATTTCATCAGACATGGCCCAAGAAAGGGCTGGGACATGGGAGTGAGGGATCCATAGCCCCAGCATGATCTCAGCCTTAGGAACACACTGCTGAGTGAAACAATTCCATCAGGCATTGGCAGTGGGCACAAGAGATGTTTGTGACACAGTGAGAGAGCCTGATTTGCACTATTTTGGGAGGTCAGCTGGAGCAGTGACAGAGTTGTTCCTCAGCTGTAATATCTGACTTTGCTATGGGAAAAAGGCTGCTGGTTCTGCCAGGAAAAAGGATGGGTCGATTTTCCTCTTTTCTGTGTGAAGCAYTTGAAGAACAGCATCTCTCATTCCCTTTTTCAGACTGCCTGCCTTCAGTCACAAGGCTGAGGCTCTGTCCTTCACACTGCACACMAAGCTGGGTGAAAACACCTTTGGAGCCCAGCTCATGGTTTTGTGCTGGTGGCAGAGCTCAATCTGCTGCTGCTGGGAGGTTGCTGAGCCCTCCAGGTGGCACAAAAGAAGGGTCCCAGGTAACCCAGSCTGCTCCCCCTTGAATGTGGAGGAGCTCTGTAAAGCCAACAGCCTTCACTCATCCTACCTCACCAGGGATGTCTTGGATCTATGCAGAGCTTGAGACAGGGACTGAGCTATAAAATCCTGTTTAGTCTACCCACARCTATACCAAAATGAGGTGGAAAACCAATGCAGGAACGTTCCCAGCTTATCCACTGCCCTGTGAGTGCTGCAAAGAAGCTGGAGATGGGTTAGCACTACTTGGCAGAGGAAAGAAGAAATCTCTAGGATCCATCCTCWTATTCTTCTGGTGTGGGTGATTGTTTAGAAGTGAAAACCTCAGGGAAAAACCTGTGTTTCATGGTAAGAAATGTGATGGTAGAAAAACACTCATTGGGTGTATCCAACCCCAGATCTAGACCTGCCCTGCAGGAGATTCCTGCTCCTCCTGCAATCATATCCACTCTTAGCAGTCAAAACAGSAAAATATCAAGGGTCCAATTTTCTAAATATTGGGCAATAAAACTACTAATTAGTTCAAGAGGTAAGTACCACTCCACCTGCACGCAGGTTTCAGAGTGGAATTTCTRTTTTCATGGCAGAAGAGCACCGCAAGCATCCTCCCCCAGCTGCTCCCTGGGTCACACAGATGATGTGCCTCAGGATGGAGGGGTGATGGGATGAAGATGGGGGACACTGGGGCTCTGCCACATTTTCTACAGCTTCAAACTTGCTGGGGAGGGGAAGGGATGGGAAGGGA
>NW_026623290.1:1417052-1422078 GCF_030028575.1 Malurus melanocephalus
AAGGCAACCCTGTTTTCCACAGTCCTGAGACTCCCTAAGTATGTCAGCATGGGGCTAATAAAGCCCTAAATGTGGTGAGGACCATCACCTTCTCCAAGCTGTCTTTACACAACCATCTGTCACCACTCAGCCCACTGAATTACGACGCCATTGGTGCTCTCTGAGCTGGACCAAGTCCCTCCAAGTGCCTCCCAGACCCTCGTTGCCCCGTACCTCAGGAACTTGTTGAGGTCCCCGTGTTTCATGTACTCGAACACCATGATGAGCGGATCGCCGTCGCCGCACACGCCGTAGAATTTGACGATGTGCTCGTGCTGCAGGTTGGTCAGCAGCTCYGCCTCCCGCTGGAAATCCTTGCGAGCTGCCAGCGTGGGGTCCTTCAGAGCCTGCAGAAAGGGGCACAGACAGGCACAGAGTGGGCTCAGGAGGGGGAAAAGGCAGAGCAAAGGGGTCACAGCATCGCAGAGGAGCTGATGGGGAAGGAGGGGAGAGGAGCTGCTGGCCCGGTGGCACTGGGAGGGCTGGTGGTGTCRTTTTAGGGTTTCATTCTTGTAGTTCCTGTCCCAGTGGGTTCCCCAACTCATTTCCCAGGCAGCAGCAAACATGCCTCAGAGGGTAATAGCTTCCAATTATTCCCAGCTTGGGCAGAATTTATACTGGTGACCTAGGGGTGAATGGCTTCATATCTCATTATTATTAAATTCCTGAGCCAGCCAGTCCTTGCTATCTGTCTTTTWTTTTGAAAAAGCTGACTATACTGCCTTTATTCAGAAGATGGATTCGCCTGGCTGTGCAGTTATTGTGTGGATTTTTCAAACTGCCTCTGAAGAAGGACACTGTCAAGCCTTTTCTCATAATTTTTAAAATCATGTTTTTATTCCCTGCTGTTTATAACAGCTCCCCTGGCAGACTGATGCTGAAATCAGTATCCTTATTGAGAATATCTCATCTCCCACAATTTGAGAGTGCCACTTTGCCATTGCAAGGCAGCTTGCAGGCTCCAGGTGGTGTGGACTGGCCCRACAGTGCAGAGTTGCCATGAAGATGTTGCTGTGGACACCAAGGGAGGATTCCCCAGGGCTGGGTTCTGGCTTGTCCCTGCATTATTGTGCAACTGCATTGGAGAGTTAGCTTGAAAGCAGCTTGTTGTCATGTCAGACTATCAAGGGAGGGCACTTTTTAAAATAAAGTTTATATCCAAAATGTTTGAGAAGATGGAATGTCCATGAGAATCAGCAGAGTCTTTGTGAATATTTTAGAAAATGAAGAGGCTTGTTTTGAGTTGCTGGTTCTGTCATATTCTCTGCATCCTCCACATGTCAGGGGCATTTAGGACAGTTCAGGCTTTACCTGTGCAGCCTGGCAGGAGCTGAAAAGGACTCGAGGAAACTTGAGAAGGGATGTTAAACATCAGAAAGCTGTGCATGGAGGGCACTGCTACTGCACCTGGTGCTGCTGGGTGTAGACCCCTCCAGAGAAGGTGCTTTTCCCCTTGGGGCAGATCTATCCCAAGCCTTAGGACACTGCCTCATCTGATTCTGCCCCGCAGCTGCCAGTCACATGGCATAAATCTATTTTAATTCTTTGCCCTTTGGGACAGCTTGACTAGAGATATTTAGATGAATTTTAGTTGCATGGCGCAGATGGCAAAGCATCCATCCTTAACTCGGGCACCCAATTACTTTTAGTCATTTAATATCTTCATAATGTCGATGCCACCCTATTTTTCTGCAGGAGAACAGTCCTTTCCCCCATCACTCTTTTCCCCTCCTTTTCCCAGTGGTTGCACTTAATATTTCAAGCTGCAGTGAGTTTAGGTTTYGTCTCCTTCACACACAATCATTCCTAGAAGGTGTTAAGATTTTAAGCTTGTAGATATCACATCCCAAAAAAATGTTATGATCCCCTTCCCCATTATTAAGTTTGCACAGCCAAGCATTTAGAAATGAGGCAAACAGGAACTGGAAGGGATGGAACAGGAAGAAGACCAGGACCAAAGAAAGAGAAGGGATGTCTCAGTGAAACCGGTGCAATGCTCTCCCAAGAAGTTTTGGGGTGTATTTCTTTGTGTCTCCATCACACGAWTCCTCCACAATTTCTGGCAAGTCCCTGAGCATCTGCAGGTTGCAGCTGTCGTCATGAAGTGCAGGTTGCTCCAATATCACTGGAAAATCCCCTCCTATGCAGCGCCAGGGCCAGGTCTCCACAATCACCAGGCGTTTATTGCTGCAGCAGGGCTCCCTCTGAGTCAGTGCCTGCTGCCCATGGGCTGCAAAGAGAGGGTGGGAACTCCATCCTCCACCTGAAGTGKAGCTCTTCAGCTCAGTTTTCCTGCTTCTGCATCTGCCCTCTGCACAAGGGGATGACACAGCCCCAGGAACTTGCTGGGAGGATGTGAAATCGGGTACTCTGACAGATGGGGAGGTCTCAGCACTGGAGGGATCACCACAACGGAGCAGCCACASAGAAATGAAAAATAGGTGTTGGGAGGACGTGGCCTGAATACAGCCCCTCCAGCATTTCTGGTATGTGACTTTGTCACCTTAGCACTCTGCTGGAAATAGTGGCTGTGCATTTCTTGGGATGCTTTTAGAAGCAAGCTGAATAAAACAGGAAGCTTGTCCATGCCTTCACATCAAAACTCAGCTTATCTGCGGGGCTGCAACCTTTAGATCTGCTAAAAATCGGAGTCCATTTAAGCGAGCAAGTAACACAGCCACTTCCTTTGGCCCTGGGAGAGAATTCCTGAGATCAGGGCACAGGCAGGCTGTGGATTCAGCTGCCCTTAACCAGCRTGTCCTGCTGCTGCCCTGAGCTGCAGTGAGTGGGGAGGTAGTTCTCAGCCTCAGCTGGGGGCATGAGATCTTCAGGAAYAGCAGCCAAATCTCAACTTAATATGTAAAGCCTTTATTCCTGTCTTTTTTTTTCTCTTTTTTCCCCCCTCAGACTTATAATGCGGCCCAAATTAGAGGGATTTTTTTTTTTTTCCCTGCCACTCCCAGAGCTGGCAAGAAGCCAGATTCCAAGGCCCTGCTCCAGAGCTGGAGTTGTATGATCTTGCAGGATGAAAGGCACTCTGGAGACGTAAGCTCAGAGTAGCAATTAACAGAAACAASTTCAGATGCTGTTTCTGCCTACACGCAAATGAAACTCAGAAGAGAGTCAGGAGCCAGGCTGGCTGAGGGATGGCTGACCCTGATGGGYAGTACCAGCCCTCTCATCAAACAATTTATCACGGGGTTGTCTTCATTCCTTGGTTTTAGCCACTCTCAGGGGTGAAAGGTGCAGCCTTGCACTTCACTGACAGAGCAAAAGGGGACATCTGAGCTAAAAAAACAAAAATGTTTGAGCTGGCAATGATTAGAACAAGTCACAAGTAACTGGATGCCTCCAGCATTCTGGAGGGAGAGCTGGAACCTTTCTCCCTGTAGAGCATCGGTTCAAATGCATTCCTTGTTCCAAGGAGCTCAGAGGCATCGGTTAAATCCAAGGGATTAACTGTGTCTGCCAAGTGGTGCCACTCGAGAGGAGAGGAGAGCACAGCTCTGCACTGAGAGTTCTGTGCCCAGAGCACGCTGAACGGGGCACAGCTCCCACCAGGAATGTCACAGGGATTCAAGCAGAACAGAGAAGCCAAGCTGAACTCGAGTTGGCCTGAAATACCCAAACCAGGAGCGACCTGTGGCTAGGAAAGCAGGAGCCAAGTTGCTTTGCCCATCTTGCAGCAAATTGATTCCAGAAAACTGGCTCATCACGCCCAGCTTTCATTGCTCATTTTTGCTGAGGCCTTTTCATGTTTCAGCTTCTGCACGTTGCRCAGAGAGATAAAATCCATCAGGAGCAAGGCCCCGGTGCCTGGTGGAGGGAGGTGGATCCWCGCTGCGCTGCTGCAGCTGCACAGGAGCTCAGGGCTCCCAGCCCAGCCTCTCCTSCCTGTCTGCATCCTCCTGTGCCAGCAGCAAGGGAGGCTTTGGCACTGCTGACAACAGACAACCTTGAAGCGAAGCACTGAAACTTTGTGTGACTAAGTGGATTTACCACAATCTCCGGCATCAGATAAATCCCCACCCACGGCCCCCAGCCCTCCCCTGCTCCCCTTTCCCACGCAGGCTCATCCATTCTCTCCTCACTGGCCAGCCCCTGCCCGACTCTGCCATTCCCCCTCGGGATTTACCTTCACTGCCACCAGCATTTTGTCGTTGGTGGGGCTGAGGTTGTAACACTCGGCCAAGAACACCTTCCCAAAGGCACCTTCTCCCAGCTCCCTCTTCAAAACGATGTCTCTCCTCTTAATGTGCTGGACATCTGTTGGAGGGAGGGGAGGAAGAGGGAGAGGGGTTGAGGGAAGAATGAATCAGGGTTAATTCACGGGCTGGAAAACAACTAATTCAATTTTCCTGCGAGCTGCAAGGGAACTGAAACTGCTTTGAGAAAATATCTGCAGGGATCTCTTTACCCACCCACAGATCTCTGGGATGGAGTTAGTCTCATGCAAAAACATCTGCCAGGAAAGTACTTGAGGTTTATCAGCTCTCATGACAAGCTTGTCCTCAGGGAGAGGAACCTTCGGGGCAAATTCTGCTACAAAGAACCCAAATCTCTCCGGAATGATCCTGGAAATAATCCATCTCCTGTGAGGTGCAGYAAAGGTCACACCCTTCCAGTGAAAGGCCAGGTGAGATTAGACGGTCCCGTCGAGTTTTGCATTTCAGCTGGGATTGGTTTAAACTCAAACACGGCGGATTTTTGGAGGCTGAAGTTTAGCAAGTCAAAGCATTCCCGGGAGGAGGAGGAGGAGGAGGAGGAGCAGTGACCCCCGAGCTCTTTAGGGCATGAGCAGGAGGTGGCTGACCCCACAGCACCATCCCAACCCTGCAGCCTTCCCCTGCCCTCAGAAAGGAGCTCACCCCACGATACCACCACTGCACAASAGATTAACTGCACCCATTAGTTCACCCTTCACCCTTCCCACTGACACTTGGGACAGCGAGGACTGACAGAGGATAGCGACCAAGGATCCAGGGAG
>NW_026623290.1:1423092-1448770 GCF_030028575.1 Malurus melanocephalus
CTCCTGCCACCATCTCCTCCACCATCTCCTGCCACCATCTCCTCCACCATCTCCTCCACCATCTCCTGTCACCATCTCCTGCCACCATCTCCTCCACCATCTCCTGCCACCATCTCCTCCACCCAGGCACCCGAGCAGGCACCTGGATCAACCTTGAGGGGATCACGTGTCCCACAACAGCACAGGAACCCCTTAACACATCAAAAATCTAATGGGAGACGAGCATCSTAATGGCTTTCATGCAATTAAAGCTTTTTAATTAGGAGTTGAGAGGCAGGATTATGGAGCTGCCATCTCTGGGCCCTTGGCTTGCTTGGGAAGATGGAYGCAGCGAGATTGCACGGGCAATGGGCCTTGTAATGAAAGATGCCTCTCTGGGAATTCCCACTGACCTTTTCTAATTGTTCAATAGACTGAAAACTGCTTCTTACCAATATTAATAATATTAGCAACATTAAGGCACAGGTTGGTAGGCGCATTCAAAATGGCTTTGGTTTCAAACCTGCARTGACAGCCAGGGACAACAAATCACACCTGGATTTTGCCTTCTCCACCTGGTTTAGCTGAGAGTTTAAGGGGTATCTTGAGAAATCTGGGATATAATGTGCTGAAATGTAAAGTGATGCACTTGGATGAGGAAAATCCTAACATAAGAAGAGCTCAAATGGCACCAATTTACTTCATAGAGTRGAGGAAAAGGGGTTTATCCACCTTGTCTTGGCAGGCATTTCTATAGCACTCATCACCACATCACCTTGGTCTCACTGTAGTGACAAACCTCGTRTTTGCATTCTTGGTGTCCCAAATAGCAGCAATCGAGAAAGCTGTGAGGAATGGTCTTGTACTAAAGGAGCCCAAGGACACTTAAAAAACCTCAGAAATGCAGCAATTGAAATTGGATTGTCCYGTTTGGTGTGAGATGGAGTTAAAAAGGAAACAGTCACAGAATAACCAGCAATACCATTTTAGAATTTTTACACTTCTGATGTGTAACATCATGAGAAGCAAGGCAAACCTCTCTTTCTAAACTCTCCAGGGTCTTGCCCRAAACTTTCAGCTCCCAATTTCTCCTCCCAACAACATCTTAATAAATGATCAGACATTTCTGAGAGCTGGCATCCAAACTGTGTAATTATGTCTACCTTATTAAAATAATATCCCATCTGTCTTCCAGACCAGATTTTGCAGCAAGTTGTTAGAGACACCTGAGAAGTTCCAGGGAAAATTTTTATGAAGAATTAAGGGTGATATTGTAGCARACAGAGCTGAACTGAGGGGGAAACAATCCTTTTGTGGTGGTGGGTTAGAGTAGCACGGCTGGATTTAGAGTAAAATTGGGTGGTTATAAAAATAAAAGGGTCCTGAAGTTAAGCACTTTGACAGCAACTGGACAATCTTAACGCAGAATCAGAAAAGTACATTTGCCAATCACAACTTCTCTCAACCTCAAACAGCCATAAATTTCACTCCATAGCAGTTAAGGCATAAATGCAATAATAAGCAAGTTCTAACAAATTGCTTTTTCCCATGCTAGAGGCCTAAAATAGTGAAGTTTAGACAAAATTCTCCCATTCTCGGTGAGATCAGCACTATGATYAATTCCAAACCACTATTTAGTACGGGTTTTAAGCACCAAGAAGCAGCAAAGTGTTATTGCGCTCACCTCGGAGCCCGGCCCRGCCGTAACTCACCAGGAAGGCCAAGTAGCCATGAAAGATGCTGCAAGGGCACCTCAGAGCTTCATCTGCATAAATCTGTTTACCTCCTCCTGGAGGAAGCCGAGCCCTGTCTGATAAACAGCTGGTGTTTATTTGTTTTAGGCAGGCAGCGCTGCGCTAGTTGCAGTCAGCCCCGTAGACAAGGTGTGCTCAAACTCAGCACCACTCTGCTTGTTTGGTTTTTTGGTTTTGTTTTTTTTCCCATGTACTATTAACTTATAAAAACAAGACAATTCGTAAGAAGATCCYATGCAGAAGGCACGGCAAGGCCTGACAGGAAAATAAGCAGAATTGACAGCATGATGGGAACTTGTTCAAAGGAGTGCTGTACCTTCAGGAAGGATGTGAGTGCCTGACACTGAACTAATCCCAATTTACAGTCAAACATTTCCAGTCCTTGTTTTGGGATCATTACATTTCTGCATGACACTGRAGGAAAGTTGGGCAGATTACCCGCCTTCCTTCTTGTCCATCAAGGTTAACACACAGAGAAGGTGTTTCAAAATTTGGCTGAATAGCCCATAAACCACATCAGAAAGCACCTGAGCTGCAGCTGGTTGGAAATGGCCCGTGACTTCAGCRCGTGGGTGAGTCAGAGCATTAGCAAGAGTGAGTCTGGGACACTGCACTCACTTTTTCACATGWGGCCTCCAAAGCCAAAGCAGAAAGTTTCCCTTTCTCTGGGAAAGCCAAGGCAGAAGGGTGGCAGCTTTGCATCTGCAAAGGGATCTGAACCTTCAGCAGGACAGCTCACTTGATCTGTGCTTAAAGTGAATTTAGGCAGGAAAGTGGCYCTCTGAAACCAGAAACTTCTTCCTGCCTCTCATTGCTCCCATGTTTTCCTTGGTCACATCTGCTCCTCTCCTCGACAAAAACACCTTCAGGTTTGCTAAATTTGTGCACCCAGCACAGCAATGGGATACAGGGAAGAAGAAGAGGGAACAAGGTTAATTCTGCTTTTCTCAAACATCAGTCAAATGTCCTGATGGTTCACTTCTGCACTGGCCCTTGTGACAGAGCCTGGAAAAGACAGAATTTTCCACATTCATCACTGGTTCAATGATTCTTCTGCCATATTTTAATCTCATATTGCAGAGTGTCTATCTCATGGCAAGGTCAAGGCAAAAAGACCCCGACCCAACCTCCAAATCCCAGGCAGAGCATCTGGAGCTGGGCTCTTGGCTGTGTGCAACAAAAACACCTTGTTTTGAATAACCATCACTTTTCAATCACACGAGAGGAAATCAGGAAGTTGTATGAGTACATTTCATGAATCTAATTTTCCAATTACTGTCTCATTTCTAAATCAGTCCTGGGCATCAGACGAAGAAGAGATGGGTTCAGTGACACTGCAAATTTTGCATTTCAAATTCCCATCACAACCAGCATCCTTAAAACCATGGTTTGCTAATACTCTTGAAACCTGGATGCACATGATTGTGTTTGGGCACAGACGACTACAGTGGAAGGAAAATGGACAAATCAAATTCCAAACAAAGTGAATCATGAGCAGTGYCAGTACTTAATTTAGAGCAAAATGCAAAACCACTAAGTTTAAATCATTTATACCAGGCCAATTTCAACTGTTAAACTAATTAATTTCAATTAATTCCTCACATCCTCTGTCAAACTCCTGAACAGTGAGCAGTCTGTCTTGTATTTCTAGTGGGTTTCCTCACCCTGGACTATTAATTCTCAAGCAAGATGYAGCTTTCTGATACAACAGAGCAAAATTATAGATATTTCCCCTTTTAGTTTTGCCACCCTCTTTATCAGAAGATTTGCCTTCTAGCCTAGAAAAGACCAATATMAATTTTCTATAAATTTTTCTTCTCCCCCTCACATGTGACCCTAAAGGGGTCCTTTCCTGCACCTCTCCATCACCAGCTCCTCCCTCCCTTTGCTTTTTCACATTCACTCTTTTTCTTCTTCTCCTCTATTTTTTGCCCCTCTTGCTCTTCAAGCCCTTTTTTAAAGCTGACTTATTTTAGATCTGTTTCTAGGCTATCCTGATTTGGGTCTGATCCTGGGCTCTTTGTAGATATGGCCTTGATTTTCATAAGCTTCTAAAGCCTCATTTGCATCAACAGCGCTTTATAAATGATAACAACAATGACATTTTTCAGTAGTGGCTGAGTCATTTGCTGTAACAACTAATTTATGCCAAAGAACTGTCTCTTTTCTTTCYACATAAGTTGTCCACAAAAAGGTAGCAAAGTCCTCACTTAGTCAACGTGATTCATTCATTTCCTTCTCGACGCCGCTGAAATAACTCTTGTGAATAAACGCCGCAACGGCTCCGCTGCTCYGCCACAATTAAAATCAAATAAACAAAGCTCACAATTTACACTGGAAACCTTGTCACCACCACATTTGAGTACCAGGCAGAGAGTCTTTCATGTCAGGCAGTCAATGGCAGCCTGGATGGGGACAGAACGCGTGGATGAGTTAAGTGATGAACCTGATCGGAGCAGAGCACGCATTGGGCAGGTCAAAAGCAAAAAGCCCTGCCACTGGAGGGCTGGAAAAGCATTTTCTCTCTGATTTCTATCACATAAAGACAAAGTAACAAAGGTAACACACAGGCAGGCTGCACAGAGCCAGAGTCTCCCTCCTCACCCCGTGCAAATCCATCAAAGTCAATGGAGGATATTGATTTCRGTCACGGACTGCTGTGAAGCACATGTAAACAATGGGAGAATCAGTCCCACATCATTTTAAAAAATTGAGACATAAACAGGCTGTTGCTTATCTCTGCCTGGACTCCAGGTAGGTAGCCCTTCCCTTCTGGTGGCTTGTGTCCCAGCTCTGACATGAGCCACCTCTGGGAAAGGGCCCAGGTACACGTTCCAAGCACTCGGCACGATGCCCAGACRCTGGTTCTTTGCCAAGCTCCTCTGTAAGGCACCCTTCAAGGACTTGGACTCAAAAAAAAGTCGTTCTGACACAAATCACAGASATTTATGTAAAGCACATCTGAATCTTTGGGAACCTGGTGGAGYAACCACAGCCTTCAGCTCAGCCAACGATCGTACTCCTTCATAAAGACCTTAAGAGAGCTATTTTATGTTTCTGCAGTCCTTTTCATTCTCTCACCATCCGCTTCATTCCTGGGGAGCAGCACAAGGCACAAGTGCAGATCCCAGGTGGGAGGGAGGCTTTATTGCTCAGCTGACCCAGCAGACCCACAGCTAATGCACTACACGCTGCTAAATGGACCTTGGTAAAAAATAACAGCCCATGACGCATTTAGCTAGACAATTTTGGCTAAAAAATCACCCAGTTATCCCAAACTACGCCAGGAGCTAAAGTTCAGCGCCGTCAGGCTCAGGAAAACAGGAGATGAGCAACCTGTGCGTGCCAGATCTCTGATGCTTTGGAATTACCTGACATGCACCACTTCCACACGTGGAATTACCTCTGGCAATCAGGACAGCACCARCTCCTCTGGCTTTTGCTGCTGCAACAGCAGGTGGAGAGCAAGSCCTGACCCAAAGTGCTGCCTTTCAGCTGCCAGTGACTCCAGCCAGCCCTGATTTGAGAGAGGGATGCTGCACAAGAGCCCTCAGGCTCCAGAGAGGGGTGTGATTTGCAGCAKGGAGCCACTGGATTAGCACCCTCGGAGCTGCAGGAGCGGTCCCAAAAGCACCAGCACTGAAAGTGCACATGTACAGAGCTCCTGGAGCTGCAGGGAAATGAAAAGGCAGGTTTTGTTTGTGTATCTGTTTGTGTAAAGGAGATGACACAAAATCCAAGCACAATCATCCCTTAAACCAACAACTCATCAGAGGCAACTCCAGAACCTGCCAGGGTCCCTCACCACAACCCCCTGAAAACCACTTGGCAGCTTTACCTGGTGTGACACACCTGCAAAGTTTAAACCCAAACCCAGGCAAACTCTCATWTTCTTCATGGAAAAAAAKGAAAATCTGAAAAATAATGAAGTTAGAATGTGCTCGGCACCATTCCACAGTCACTGTTTAAGCAAAAACTTCTGTCCCACCTTAAAACACCAGCTCCAGAGGGGACACTTGGGCTCTGCCTTTTGAATACAAGGGTTAGCAGCCAGCTGGCATCTTCTGAGGATGAAGAATATCAAGACACGAATATAGAGGGAGAGGAGTGGGCTGCAGAGGTCTTTGCACTGGGTGAAACATGGCAACGAATCACAAAAGGGATTTAGACAAAGCACCATCCTCACCAAGTCACCGACACACTCCAGCAACTCTTGGAAACAAGAACTGGGATTCTTGGCAGGGTGGGAGGAAAAAGGAAAGAGAGAGGAGAAGGGAGTCTTTCTGGTGAGCGTGTTTTCTTTCCACCAGCCAGGCCCCTGGGTCCCCTGCTGCCAAAGCACTCAGAATAAAACATTAATTCAATACCACACATTTAATTACACATTATTTGAAAGTGAATTTATTTAACAGAGGAAAACAGTCTTCAGAGAGCATCTGCCTCCCTCAGACTCATGCGTCTGCAGGGAGGGGGGCTTGGAGAGGAGATAGGAGGCATAATGGCTTGTTTTACATCAGCAGCTATTGCTGTGCAGTTCATCCCTTCAGAAGGGGAGATTTTAAGGAGATAGAGCTGTGTTTTGCAGGAACTTACCGGCTGATTTGATTTTCCAGCTAGTTTTCACTTGATTGGAAAGCGCTGCTCAGACAGATACCACTTGTCTTTCTGTTTTACTGTTTTTCCAAGGGAAGGGAAAAAATTACGGGTGGAGGGTTGGAGGGGGATTTCTGCCCCTCCAGTGACAGTCAGATTTCAGGCTTAAGGCTTTAACAACACYGTAATCAGACCCGTAACAGCATCCTATTGCTGAGGTGGAAAACCAGAAGAAAGCTGGAAGTGACAGGGTCCCAGCAGAGCCTTGCAGCTCRGAYAATATCTCCCARCAGAACACAAAGGCTTACCTGCCASYCCTGAGTSCCAGGGGCTCTGGGATCCTAACCTGGGAGCAGAGCCAGGAGCAGGCAGTGTCCAGCCTCACATTTCCCACCAGTACAGACAAGAACAGACCCCAGTGCCTGGTGCAGGCAGCAGCCCCTYCATGGCTGAGCTCTTGCTGTCCTTTGGCACCCCGACAATGTCCCAGCAGGAGGATGTCACACAGGGCTGTGTTACCTGGCTCGTGCCACAGGAGTTTTTCTCCCAACCCTCCTCCCTGCACTGGCTCTTCCTCACCCTCCCTAACCTGGGAGCTGCACAGAAAATCTCCCTCATCTTTGCACCAGCCTTTATCAGACCCACCCCAGAGCGACAAACACAGACAAAAATGTGCTGTGCACCACCACTGCTGCCTCCAAAAGATACCAACTCAGCCCAGCCATTGCTGACCCCCACAGCAGGATGTGTCCCTGACTGACAGACATCCCACAGTCCATCACCACCCTTTTTGGCCTCACCAGCCAAATTCTGCAGGTGTCATCCCCATCCCAGCCATCCACACCAGTGCCATGCTGCACAGAATGTAGATATTGCATCCCAAAGGTCACAGCTTGAAGCTTTTCCTGAGTAATTCTGAGTATTTAGGGCGTTTCAATGCTWTTATTTCAATGTTGCTCAGTCGCTGCCCTGATCCACGGTTTGAAGGATCTAGCCCATACCACAATTTCTAAAAAATTCCAGACACAATGAATATGTTCTGGAAACTATGTGGCTRTTAGAAGGGTGGCACTAAAGAAAAAGGTGTGGTTTGGAAATGGCTCAAGTACTGTACTAAAACTGTGATCCCCACTGGAAAATCCACTCTGGACAGAGTAAGAATTGGCCCGAAAACTGGGTGCAAAATGGAGAAGTATTTTTAGACAAAATGCAGTTTCCTCCAGATGTGGAAATGCACAAAGACTTTCAAAGAAATCTGTTGTGACAAAATTCCTGGACCGTCTCAAAGCAGGAAATTTGGTGACGGGGCCTTTTGTTCTGCTTTTTTCCAGCTAGAGCTCCAGGCAGGTTGGAAGTGCTTCTGATTGTTGCCATCCTCACCATCATCACAAAGGAAAAAGATAATTTTGAAAGAAATACAGCATCATCTACTTCTTTTTTCTTTTTTTTTTTTTTTTTTTTTTTTTTTTTTTTTGCCTCTGAACTCCGGGCAGTAACAAAATTCCTTGCTCCATGCCCAGTCACTTTCCCACCAAAAACTTCGCTTGGTGGTCATTAAACAAGTGGCTAACGCATCCAAACCCACGGAACAAGAAAATTCCAGAAGTGAGGCCACATGGAGTAAAAACATGAGGTGTTGAAAGACAGATCTCGGGCTCARGTTATGATTTCATTAGGAAGTCGCTCTCTAATTTGCCCAATTTCCATCTCTCTCCTTCCTTCCCACCTCCTCCAGCTCCCTTTCTCTCAGGACTGACACAGGAGGTGTTCTCATGTGTTTGATGAGGTGTTTTCTCCAATTCATGTTTTCCTAACACCCCAAATGGACTTTGTTCCGTCTCTGTTCCTGCCTGAGGTTTCCTTGGCTTTCTCTCCTGCCTGCACATCCCTTTYTCCATCTTGCCAACTCCTCCTGCAGAAGGAAACCCCTGAAGGAGGAGTAATGTGAGACAGCTCTGCCTGCTGGGCTCTAAAATTACTGTGGTTTGGGTGATTTAGGCTATTGTTAAGAGGCAGCAAATTATGCAGAGAGGGATAAAGAGGAGGAGGATCGTACAAAGGAATTACTAATCTGATGGGGAGAGCAGCTGGTCCTCATTTAACCCTCCAGGTCTGTGCATGATTGGGGCTTCCTGTGCTCCTCTGGCCTGTGCCTGAGTCAAAAATAGGATGCAATGAATTTTGTGTCGGTGCTCCCGTGAGGCTGCACACCAAGAGAAATCTGCTTTTCCTCCCAGGMTCCTCTCACTGAAAAATAAGAAAAAAAGAGGAGGGTAACAGCAGGGAAGGTCTGGATGAGAGAAAGGAGTCCCTGGGTCCATCCTGCAGAGGAGAGCCCTGAAAGGCAGAGACTCCAGAGCTGTTCATGGTGGGATCCAACTTGTTCCCCAGGCACAGGCTGCACACCTTCCTCTCCTTGGCAGAAGAAGATCTCTTTGAGGAGTCAGAGATGGACCAGAAAAAGGTCTCCTTGGGTTGGGCTTTGGAAATCCCTCATCACCAGCAGGTCAGCACTATTTAAAGAACCACATGCTCTTATTAGAGCATCCTTCCCTGTGTCCCTGCTGCCTCCTGCYCTTACTGTGGTTATAAATGAGAATTCAGTTTGGGTTATTGTCTCTGACACTCCCAGCATGGGGACATCATGGCTGATAAAACAATATAGATTTGTCCATTTSTCTGTCTGTCCTCCTTCAGCAATGTCTCACACCACTGTGAGCCACATGGTTGGGGTGAATTTTCACAAAATTCACAAACTTCACTGAGTGCAAGATGGGAAAAAAAAAGAATCCGATGATTTTCTCCAGTGGCCGAACATCAGTGTCTGCACCAGAGGAAATATACCCAGCTAATTCTTCTTAAAGGCYCTGGTGAGACTCAAGAAAACATTCTGCAGTGCTGGTAGCCTCAAAAGACATGATAAATTGCAGAGGGTGAAAAGGTGCCCGTTCAGCTTTAACCAAACTGTGTTTGAGCACTGGATAATTGTTAAGCCTTTATTCAAGGCACATGGAAAAARCAACCTATGAGGATCTTCASCTACAAAAACAAGATTATWTWTATTTTTAAAATATAACCTATATGGCTTAAAAGCTTAAATTTAAATGCATATTCTGAAGTTTTACAGCAAGATCACAGTGCTAAGTGGAAAGGACAGGAATCAGCAAGGTTGCTGGGGAAGGTGGGAAAGGGTGATACTGTTTTGCAATTACCTGAGGATGCAGAGGAACAAAAAGAACCTCCCAAAGCTTGTAACAGCAATTTGGAGATGAATATATGTGGGTGGTGCTGCAGAGCATAGAGTGGAGTATAATGGTGGAAAGATCTTCAATACTTTCAGCTGTTTCTCCTCAATCTTAGGACTGSTCTCATTTCATCCCAAAATACCTAAAACAAGTCTATATATGTTGCTTTCCTGAACTGCCTTAATTGGAGGGCCAACATCAGATATTGGGAAGGCAAAATGAGAGACCAGTGCCCACTAATCCAATCCATCAATCTCCCTACAAATCCTATTTCCTTATTGCAATCCAAGCTTGGAAAGTGACCCCAAATTCAGCTTGTGTTGAAAAGGTCACCTTRAAGTCTTTYCTTTATCAATCAGAGTTTAAATCAAGTCTCTTAACCTTTTTCCAGGGCAGATATTTTTCAAGCAGGTAGAGGGAAAACCTACCCAGATCAATATCTGAGTGCATATGAGCACCCAGAGTTCAAAACTTCACTCAGACTTCTTGCATTTACCCAGCCAGGCTGCAATTCCCCTGCAAACAGAGCTCACATCAAGTCATCTGAGGTCTCCAGATTAGAAACTGGAATTGTAGAGAAAGAAGAAAAAAAAACCCCAACAAAATAATGAAGGAATGAATAATTACCGAGCTGTTAAAAATCACATCTTCATTTCTGGAAGGAGTTCAACGAACAAAAAATTCCTACGCTGCCCACTTTGCTTCATTTATCCTTTCTTAATGGATAGTGCTGTTTCTCTGTGGCATAAATTGCAGTCTCTCTGTCTCTCTGCTTCTTTTCTCTCTCTAGGGATTCCTCTCTCAAACACATCCCRAATCAGGAGAGGCTCTGGGCATGTTTGGGACCTTGGCCCCAGTCAGAGCTGGTGAAAAATCCCTCAGTCTATGATGCTGCAGCAGGGAGGACTCTGGTTCCTGCCTTCAGCATTTCCTTCCAGACCATTAGCAGCCATCCAGGAAAACACAGGTGATTAAGAGTGACTTCCAGGACACACCACTTTCAACCTCTTTCCAGCTGRAAACACTTTTAGCACCATCTCTTTTCTATYTCTTGCTCTTAGGGCAGGTTTCCAYACAGTGTTTTAAATCCTCCACCAATGCTTCYACCCCTGGTCATTAATCTCAGATGCTGACCCTTCTCAGACATTTGTGGAACATCTCAGTGTGCTACATCCACTGAATTTCCCTCAGACGGGCACTGAGCTCCTCAGGGAATGCCAACACATCAGCTCAGTGTGACTTCCCACTACTTCAAGCCTCGTTACTTTGGCCTTTCCAGTTCCTACCACAACATCCTTCAAAGTTCAAGAAGATTCACAAGAATTTCCCAGAGCAGACACTAAACTCCTTGATCTCTTGTCCCCATTGTGTCCACCACCTTCCAACTCTCATCCATCTGCCCAATTTTCAGCAGGAAAATTAAAATGTCAGCAAAGAGCTTGGCAAGTGGTGTGCATGCCCCCCTCAGGATGTGCTGTCCATCTGTGGAGGATGCTCACCTGGTCCTGTGTCCTTCAACAGCTGGTYACTGACACGAACTCTTCGTCCTTCATAAAGTTGAATGTAATTTTGGCACATGAAAAATGTTTAATAATCCTTCTGTCTTCTTTCTCTGATCCAAGTTGGCTTTTGTTCTGTCATCAGTCTAAGTTCTTCATGTATCACTCTCATGATAAACACTTTCTCCTCCAYATCCTCTGCTCCAGCTCACTGTTTTCCTCAAAACTCCAAACCCCTCCTTGATGTGAGGCCAGTTTTGCTGTTTCTGAGATGCCCACGTGCAAAAGAACTTTCCTGTCTGAAATACACCCTCAGCATCCGTATGGCTGCTGCCTTCCATCCCTTTGTTTTCTCCTGCATCTCCCTCTCCTTTCATTGTGACTTTCTAGCAGTTCCCTGTTAYGGTCTCAATCTCTTGCTCAGCCAGCCTGGTGTGTGTCAGTCCCCTCATGCTGCCTTTTATTATCTTTATTTTTACCAGACTGAATGTTTAGGGCAGCCTCCCCAGCTGTGTGTGACAGAGCARCATTAAAGCCCATTCTGCATTCCCCTGCTCTCCAAAAGCCAYTGGTTTTGTGTGGCTGCCCTTTCTGCAGACCTTCCCCAGCACTCCAGCTCCTCAGGGAATATAATCACCTCAATTTCAAGTGTATTTATTACAGCTACTCAATTTCCTTTAATCTGTCGTTTCTCCTTCTCCTCTCCCCCCCACGATTGCTTTCTTTTCACGGAGCTGTGAGTGTGCTGGAGGRGGATTTTCCCTCTGACCCTGTCTGCCTGCTCCAGCCCCATCCCTGTGCACCGACCATCGCTCGTTACCTCGTGCCTTAATGAATGTGCCAAGCCCTTTGCAAACCAATGCACGTGTCACAGACAGCAGCTCCCACTGCTGACCCCTCGGGACTAATTGAGGCAGAGAGCACAACACTTTCAGGCACAAATTGCCTGGATCATCAGCACTGAGAAGGAAAGAAGGACCGAGGAACCCTCGCAGGCCTGTCTGASAGAAGGAAACATTAATGACAGAGTGCTCGTGTCTGCCTGAGTCTTGTAAAACAACACATTTCTGGGCAGGGGAACGATGTTTTTATGTAGGGAATGCATGTCCCTGCAGTGACAAGGCTGAGTGCAAAACCACAAGCATCCCTTCAGAGCTGGAGCTGCATGAGCCAGAGCAGCCCCAGCTGACACCAAAACTGTCAAGGAGCCCTCCCCGAATGTTCAGCCGTGTGAGCACGCACACCTCCCGAGGTTTAATTGGTGTATTAATGCATTAAAGCACTGACACAAACAAACAGGGACTGCTTTCATAAGCTACAAAATCCTTGAGTACATTGTAATTAGCTGGGCTTGTTAAACCACTTAATAAGCAATAGATAGCACGTGTCTGATGCCCCTGCGCCTCGGCTCAGAGGGAAAGGCAGGCAATTGCTTAAATGGGAAATGTGTTCAGCTCTCAGGTGAATCCTAAGAACTGCTCCCCTGACACAGGGAACTTCTGCCTAGAGCAAACAGATCTGAGCCCAGGTCACTTGTCRCTGTCCCCACTCCTCCCTCAGTGTCCTGCTGCCACCAGGCAGCTCCCAGGCTGGGTCTGGGGGTTTTCAAGGAAAGGTGGGAAGGAGCCAGCAAGTTACCACCAGGACTTTGCTGTAATCACCCCTTCCCCACTCCCTGGAGAGTCCCAGGAAAGGGGGAAAGTCAGCAGGGACACAACCATAAGAGGCAAGGCAACTGTAGAGTTACCCAGCATCCCTGAATGCAAAGGGGCTTTAATTTTATCACATTCCCAGCTTCCTCCCACAGCACCAGCACCCGTCCACGTGCCCCCGTGCAGTCCAGCTGGCTAGCCAGCTCCAAATTTAACTTTCCCAGCACATCACCACGCAGCACCGCAGCTCTGCGAGAGCGGGCAGAGAGGCTCCCTCAAACACCGCCCCCACCCCGGTCCACCACGGGGATTCGCAGCTCCGCAGCTATTCCGAGATCCCAACTGGATTCTTCTTTTCATCTTTGTTCTGCCTCCTATTCTAGTGCTGAACCCCAGGCCTGCTGCCTTGGAGCCTCCTCCAAACGCTGCATTCATCCATTTTTAAAGGTGACCTTCCAACTTTAAAGGAAGTTAGCAAGCCTCACTGTCTTCATTTGCCCTCTCCTTCTTTTCAACCTGCTCTTTATTACGAATTAAAAAGGGGGCTGAAAGGTTTTCTCTATTAAAAAATAAAAGCTTTAGAAAGAGCACATGTTTCCAGATCATTTCTCTCCCAGTTTCTGCAGAAAATGCCTTGCATGTCAMGGTGTTTGCTCACTGCAAACTATCACCTGATGCTCTGATTTGGCCACTCACCTGACTTTGGGGGGTGCCTGTCACCCCCACCCCACCACAGGTCACCCTCTCCCTTGCTCTCTCACTGCTGTTTGAAATGTTCTGGGTGAAAAATAACTTGTGAGTGAGCAGAGTTGGGAGTGGGGTTATTTTTAACTTGGGCCATAGCAGACACTCAGGCTAGACTGCGGCCTCGTCAGCTCTTGTGCTGGCACAAGTGAAGGGCAGCAAATAAATGAAGTTCTCTTTATTTCACCTCACTGCCAAAAGTGCATTTTACAAGCCCTGGGGCCGTAGAGGAATGGAATGGGAAGGTGTCTCCAGCCTGAGCAGTGAGATTATTCTTGCCAATGAATTGGTGACGGTAATTAAAAAGGAAATAGCAAAGCAATACGAGAGTTTCCTGCTGCTGTGGCACCACATTTTGCCATTTAATCAGGACAAGCAGAATGTGTATTTTTACTGTAACACAACTGATATAAAAAAAGAAAACTGTGATCTTATAAAAGGAAAGCTCAACTTCCAGCCCTTCTCTTGAATTAAGGAATCAAACAAACAGCAACAGCAAAGCACAAAGAAAATAAACCAAACAATCAGTCCCTCTTCCTCCCTTTCCACTGTTTTGGCTGTCAGTTCTGCTGCTATCCACACAGGTTATGTTGGCCATTCCTTTTTGCCAAGAGGTCAGGGCACCACAAATCAGCATCATACAGCCAAGCTCTGGGTTTAATCATCAGCATTTCCTTCCATCCAAAAATGATGGACATTTTCTGAGCCAAGCACATCTGCCTGCCAGGCATGAGGCWCACACCCACAAACTCATTTCGTGCWGACCACCAAGTGACCACAAGTGAGCAGGAGTCCTTATTCACAGCTGGCTTGTGCCACACCRAGCCTGGAAGTGCCAGGAAAACACCCAACTTCACTCCCCAAACCATTCAATAATCCCCACCTGCCACTGTTTGCCAGACTGAGTGTTAATCCTTACACCCTGCTCCATCCCATAGCATCCCCAGCACTCTTCCATTCTGCTTCCAAGCCAACATGTCCCTGCTTTTCCTGGCAGCCCCACCATGCTCTCACACACTCACTGGGACGCACGCTTAACCTCTTCAAAAGCCAACCATCGAGCTGCGCAACAAGGGAAGCAGCTGATTATGCTCTTGATACAATTATCTACTGAAAGTAGGTGAGTAGTTCAGATTTTCAGGAGAGAAAGAGGGCTTCCCAAAGCAAAGGCAAGATTTCAAGGAGGTACTGCCAGGTCAAGATTGAGTACAATGCATAATGGAAGGCTCCTCGCCTCACAGCCCCAGCCTTTCCTTGGCTCTGATGCTCAGTTTTATCTTTGGGCAATGAATGATTCATGGAGCCTTAAAATATATATAATCCATATCTCCTAGAACAAAGAGTCTTTTTTTTCCAGGGGGTTTTAAGGGAGCAGGGAGCAGTATGTGTGCTGCCTGCACTTGGGCTCGGATGTCCCTTGGGAAAGGACCCTTCTGGCTCCTCATTTCTTCCCCAACCCCAGCAGCTGTTCTGAGCTCTCTCYGTGGGAGACCCCAGCTCAGTCTGTGTGACACAGGGAGGTGCTGCTGAGGGTCTCACACCCAGAGCTGCTGCCTGGAATCACACCCAGCTCAGAGCCAGGCTGTTCTCATTCATCATCGTCAGAGCACTGTGGAGCACTTCAATCATTTAACCAGAACTGCAGACAGGGGAGCTGCAGCAAAAACTCACCTCCATGGCACAGCCTAATCCCCTGAAGGCTTTGCCATCCCAGCCTCCAGTCCTCTGCCTCGGGCTGCAGATCTCATTTAAAGAATGTGTTTCATCCCTTGGAAATCCAACAMCGCCTTCCCATGAATATTTGATTTCTACTACGCATGCAAACACAAACGTACACACTCCTAGCATCACGATCAGCGAGCCTCTACTCACTTCTCCAGACAAGAACACCAACTTTGGACAGTTCCAAGGATGCCTTGCCAAAGGCACTTCCTTTCCAACCGAAGAGATGACCATCCTGCTGTTTCTTGCTCAGGAACCTAAGCACAGGGCTGGGGAAGATCTGGTGAAAGCTCCAACCAGTGAGGACCTACTCAGATGGGAAATGAGAGGTGGAGAGGTCTCGGAGAGGGAGGGCTTGAAGTCCTYTGTGGCTTGTGTCCCTTGTGGGACACCTCCCTGCCCGTGCTGGCCACCAAGAGCCCAGCTGGATGGCAAACTGAGCATCACAGTGCAATAGAATTGTGAATAGTTCACAGAACTAAGGRGCACACATACCCCAAAGGGCTGAATCAGCCCCTCAGGGGAACATCCAAACAGATTCCTGTGCAGCCTTTCGATTTCAGTGGCCCTTTTGGGTCAAAGAGCCAGGTTTCAGTCTGTGTTGTATCCACAGCTCATGATCACCACATTTCCTTACTCTTGAGAGTCTTAGAAGAGACATTGTTGTTCCTTACCTGTGTGGGTGTACATGACAATATCATTTATACTCAGGTGTCTTCTTTTCTAAGGATGACTCTGCCTTTTTGGTGAGATATATTCACCTTCCCTTGTGAAACTGATATTGATATCATTCTGCCTTTTTTTGAGGTTGATGCCAGCATGGCTGAACCCAGAGAAGGAAATCTGGCACAACACGAGATACTTCATACATTACAGCCATGCAGAGAAGCTTAAGGACCTACAGAGAACRTTACCCAACTCCCAAGAGTCCTCTGTGAGGTTAACAAGATTRAAGTGAGCTCAGTCTGGTCACCAGGTGATACTTTTATCCAATATATCAGCGATTTTGTTACCTTTTTCTGAAGCTGTGGCCATTCAGATCTTCTGCTGGGATTGAGTGGTAAGGACATCAGATGGCTGCAAAAAAGGCATTCTGTCTGTGCTGGATGYGCTGCTGGCCCCAGGCAGGAGGGTCAAGGGACTGACAGTTTCCCACTGATAATGTCTAATGCAGCCAGTTGTTGTCGATGCATTTAGAGCAGATCCATCAAAATAATTCCTGCTAGAGGYCTGAATTCAGCACATTACACACCACAGCTTCCCAGATGGAGAAAAATGACACTTACCTGTCTGAAAGTGAGGTCCCTTCTCAGTCTCCTGCCATGTCTGTGCATGGTGAGATGTGCTGGCTTTGGGGGACTCGTACCTCTGGAGTTGTCCCAGCAGTGCTGAGCGTGTGACTGGAGCTTCAACACTCAAACTTGCAAACCCTCTGGGACCCCCCGAGAAACAAAGGTGGCTCGGGAAACACAGAGCAAACCTGCAGAAACCTCCAGGGAACTGGACCAGGCACTRTCAGGGAAGAAGTGGCCATGCAGAACTGCTCCTATCACGCCCAAATATCACCTGGCACTGACACAGCGAGCCCAAAACGCTCTGCTGGTCCAGAATAGCTAAAATTGCCAGGCAACAAGGCCTCAAGAGGAAAGCTGAGCAGAGGCATCCTTCTTTAGCCTGGCAAGATGAGCTCACGTCAGCGATGTCTGGAGTGTGCACACTGCATACAATGTCACCGTACGTGCCTGACAGTGGCACCAGGGACTGGATCCTGGCAGGACCTGGCCTTGGATACATCAGCTTCCAGGACCTTGAGCTTCTCCTCTCTCGTATCAGAGGTTGCAATGTACTCCCCCACCATCACCAGCCTGGTGCATGGACTGCAGGCATCCATCCATCCCTCCCTCCCTCCTGCTCCCAATTATCTTAATAAACAGCCTGGCCATAGCTCTGACTCACTTAAGATAATGATGACCTGGCCACAATCAGTTTATTCAGACATCCTGGCAGTTTAGCGAGCTTAATGCAACTCCAGCCTGGCTCTCCCTGACTCCTCATGAATGAGCCTGACCTGCAGCAGCTCAGCTGATGGAAACCCACACACAGGTCAGACACRGGCTGCTCCCACAATTCAGACTGGAGCCATCAAAGCTACTTGCCCTGAAAACAAGCTCTTAACTGCTACAAAGGCCCAGGCAATTATAGTTTTTTTTTTTGTCTTCAGAAAGACCTGTTGGGATGGTGCTATTCCCAAGGCATGAAAAAGAGACACGGGGTTAGGGACAACCCCAAAAAACAGATGATTGAGGGGCGTCTCTGTGTGCTGCATTTCTGGCTGCCTGTTTGAAAAATTCACTCACCCAACCTGAGAGCAAAACCAGCTCACAACATGACACACCATCACAACATGAATATTTGAAGCAAAAGCTTGGAAGAAAAAGGCCAAATACTCCGAAATAATAAACAAATGCTTGCAGAAAGTCAACTTCTCTGCGGGAATCAGGCACAGATCACAAATGAGTCACTAACAGCAGAGCAAATCATTTAACAGCGCTTGGAACAAACCCCTCCACTTTGTATAGAACAACCAAAATTTATTCCTGCTGATTAGTCAGCAGTTACACTCACAAGTTCAAAATAATACCAAAATTCAAATGCAGTTGTCTTGCAGTTGCACTCTGCTTTACTGCTGGAGAAGCCATCATCTTCTCTTTGCGAAGGAATCCTCCTGCAGTTATTTACTGGTGTGTGGGCTGGGATTCATTCTGGCTCTGTGGCATCACACCACATGCTGGCCCCACCAAGGAGCCTGCCTGTCATGAGGAAAGTACTGGGGACAGCACTGGAGAAACCACAAAAGACACAGGCAAAGCAAAATGCACCACAAGAGCAGAAGATACATCATCGCTTCACCAGGTAAAGCACATTTTCCACCTGTGAGTGTGCAGGTCTCCCATCAAACTGCGCCTTCAAAGCAGCTCTGTGCACTTCCCCCCAGTCTGTTAAATTTTCTCCCAGTTGCTTGGGCTCTGCAGGCCCTGGTGAATGCATGGTTAACAAGAATTCTTTGACTCATTGCACAAACAGCACCAGAAGCGCTTCCAAATGTTAAGAAAAAAATGAAATCGCTCGGCATTGATTTCTCGCGTGCTCTCTGGCTGCTGCTCCTCCAAACCTGTGGTTTTTAGCTTTAGCACTGTGCSTAGGCCTTTTTATCCTCTGCTAATGCTAGGCTTAACCCTGAGGRTCTGCAGCTTGTTCTGGGTACAGCTCAGAGCAGAGCAGTTTGCTGAGTCAGCCTCCTCTGACTGCCCACAGCKCCCAGGAATTCCCTGGACAGCAGGACACAGGTACAGGAAAAGGACAAAGCCTGGTGATAGGAAAAAACACCAAATTAACACCCCAAAAGAAGCTCCAACCTCTTGGGAAAAAAGGGGTGACTCCTAAAAGGCACATCTAAATAAACAAAAAAAGCAACGAAGAACATCAGGACTCGGTGCAATGAGGATAAGCACCTGTGGAGACTCAAAAAACTCTGATGGTGACCTACAGCACCCCACACCCCAAACACGGCCCTGCAGCCATTCTGAGCCCAAGGTCCCAAACAAKGATTCCACCCTGGASAGAGCYACAGTRCCAAAAMCACCCCGTGCCCATCATGCTCCCTCCAAGCAGGAGCAGAAAGAAACACCACTCCATCTCTTTAGAGGCAAAGTACAAYAAACCAAAACTTTGTTCCTCCGTTTATTCACACCCAGGCTCCACACTCTACAAGACATGAGGAGGCAGGGTTGTGATGTTCAGAAGGAGCTGACCACTCCTGCTAGAGGCCCACTGCCTGCACCCCACCAAAGCAGAACCCCAAGCTCCTTCATTAACAACTCTGTAATCAGCTTACGAGTCATTTGAAGCCAGTGTGCAGAGGGAGAGCAGCACAGAGTTATCAACTCATTGTTCAGCTGTCACGGAGAGCATGGAGCCTTCACACAGCTACAGCAGGCAACACAGACAACCACGAAGCAAGAACAGGAAGAAATAAGTGCCCAACCCCTCTGCAATGCCTGTTTAAACCAGCTCCTTTTGAACCAGCAGCACCAAAAATATTGTGGGAACTCAGGGGTAAGGAGTGAGTAGCCCTGAAACACAAAGCAAAGTGAACCAAAGCTGACCACACCAGCAGCCTGAGTAATTGCCTTAACCAACCCCTGTTTGCAAGGTTTCTGGGCTGTGAAACCTGGTAAYAGACCCTGCAGTAGTGGGGAAGAAAAGAGATCCCAAACCCTGTGTKTGTTTCCCACACCTCAGCAAGGAAAAGGAAACAGGGATGAAATCCAGCTCAGCTCGGCTGCTCATCCCTTGTGTAGGGTTATGTTGGGAGACAACCATTTCTCTCAGGCACTGCAGACATTTCTGGAAAGGTTCAGGTCCCAGCCATCACCTAATCCTGTGAGCCACAGCCCCCATCAATTCMAGAGACACACTCATGAGAAGGGAAGGTCATGGGAAATGCACTCAGAGCATCATTTTGAGACACTGACTTGAAAATCATGCCAGGGAGTTACACAAACAGAAGGATGCTGGAAAACATGTTTTCAATTTGCTCATCAAAACTCTCCCCAGGTTTTCTGAGAGGGTTCCAGCACCATCCACCAGTATGTGCTCAAACACACCCCCGGCCTCATGCCCACAGTCACCTGCAGGTTGGCACAGCAGCTTTTAGTTACACCAGTGACATCTCCTGCCAACAAATCTAACACATAACCACCCAGAAACACCCTCGTGCCAGGCCCAAAGGCTGCAGAATGGTTCATCTCTGCTCCCAGAGCATCCAACCACCCAGACACGAAATCCTAATGAGGAACCTGAGCACAGAGCTCACCTGTGCCCCACTGGCTCGACACCAAACACRTCCCTGATAGCTCAACATGAGATGAATTGTTCCTGAGGAGGGGACAACAATCCAGCACCCAACGGGTGAGCAATTTGCACAGCCAAGCAAGGAGACCTGAAGCAACAGCAGGTCCCGAAACAAAAGCAMTGCAGCCAGAACAATCTTTCACAATCAAGCTCCCTGACAGATAAAGCTTCAAATAAAACTTTTCCCACTAACTATAGAAACTTGTCTTGGCAAATCCTGACACAATCTCCCTGCAGCACCAGCTCGTCCCTGAGAATACGACCATTTTATGCTACAAAAAGCAACAGGTTGTCAACTGAGATCGTTAGCAGTTAAGCTCTCAGGCAAGAAAACATCTTTGTGCCTGATGAGAGTGACAGAAACAAGAGCTACACCTGAGCAATGTTCCCATCACGACTGCAAATCCCACCCTCCGCACCCGCCAAAGAAGAAAACAAACCAAACTCCCCACACGTGGACCATCTCACCAAGAAGTAGACTATAGGACATRTCATTCTGAACATTTATTTATTTTGTCTTCAAAGAAGAGGCCTGGTGCAGCTGTTTCGTTAGAAAATAAAGTGTTTATTAAGAAACTAGACATTGAACACCCCTATAGTCTCTGTGAAAAGGGACCGTCCCATTTCCCATTAGCACAGGATGATAGTTATGGCAAGATAAGAATGCTCAAAGATGGAGGAAATCTCATTGACAGAAAATGAGGTAATGATTTACAATAATTAAAAATAAAATAAAATTTAAAAAARAAACATCCTTAAGACTTGCTACTTAAAGCCACCAATCGCAAACAGCCACGACTGGCTTTCGTTTTCAGCAGTGAGGAACCAGAGACTTTAATTGGTGTTAAACAAATTGAGACATCGATCACAGTGGGGAGAACTGCTTTTAATTATGTTGTAACGGTCCGGAGGATTTCTTCTAAGCAGAGATGGACCTGAGCTGCAAAATTCAACCCTTCYTCTGCTAGGGTGTTTGGATATAGGCTTCTGGTCCAGGCCCACAGATGCATCTCTACGAGTGATACACACAGTTGAGAGCAGAGTCCCCTGAACAGTGCTAGGGAGAGGAGACAGTTCAGAYGGACAAGACATCCCCGGGTCAGGTGGGCGACTTCCAGGAGATGGGGGAATTGAGTTCAGACAAGCACCCAGTGATTCACACGCTCGGTGAAGCTCCTCCTCACTCTGTGAATCTGCAGAATTGAGGTGTGGATGGCACAYGGCCGCAGGTCCCCTCTGGCAGTGCCCCTCTGGCGTTTCCAGCTCCGATGCGGGCAGCAAACGTTGCTGGGAGGTTTGGTCATGGTTTCTGAAGCCATCCAACCCGAGCCAGGTCTCCTCAYGCTGACACAGGTGCCCCCCTAAGGCGTGTCCGTCCACTTAAAGCGCTCTGCCACCGTCTCGCCAGTCCTCTGCTATTGCACTTGACCTTTTGATGCAAACGAACCACCAGGAGAAGCGAGAGAATGGAACATTCCCAGGGATATCCCTAGGGGATAATAAAACCTCCTGGCAGTGTCCAGGGTGGTTCAAGCAGGCCACCTGTAAAGGCAGGATGAAGCTGAACATCCCATTCTGAGGCTTCTGCCCAGTTGTGGTGGGGAGGGACCRTGACTCTTTCCAGTGGCAGTGACCCTTGAGGGCTGGTGATTTAGAGACACCCCTGATGTGATAAGGTCATCTCGGGCCACCAAGAAGGCAAGCAAAGCTGAGTGGCTGGTGAGCAAGCTCCTGGTCCAATACTCCTCTCAAAAGGATCTGGCCACACCTGAAGCTTTTGGAATAATTTTTGTCCCCTAGAGAAAATCTGCTTTGCTTATAGGTTATCACTGATATGTGTGAGCAAATCTGTATTTCCCGTACACGTGACATCCAGAGAGTCCAAGGAAAGCCCTGCAAGTTGCCACGAGGGCAGCTGGCTTCTCTTGAGGACACGATGAGAGGGTTTACTTTTCCATCTGAGAGGCTTTGGATGAAGTAAGACAAAAGCGGGATGGGAGTGGGGGACAGAATACAAATATCGGCCAGAACAGGATCGATATYCCTGTTTCTG
This sequence comes from Malurus melanocephalus, assembly GCF_030028575.1. Classification (NCBI taxonomy): domain Eukaryota; kingdom Metazoa; phylum Chordata; class Aves; order Passeriformes; family Maluridae; genus Malurus; species Malurus melanocephalus. The sequence continues at coordinate 1,445,248 of NW_026623290.1, forward strand.
CCAGAGAAGAAGCAACAGAACACTTTTGTGTTCCTCTCCTTCAGTCAGCCCAGCCTCGAGCTGGTGGTTCTGGGTTACAATCAATCTCTAGCGGGGTGGGAATATGGAGGAGATCTAAAGGGGGGCTGGAGAAGGCCCAGCAACRGGACCTGCGTGCGTCTGATACGCTTTTCCACTTGGCTTACTGCTCTAGTCCTGGCAAGGACACAGACCCTCCTGCGCTGTGGATTCTCCACCCACGCGGGAAGTCCAGGCAACTCCTCAGATAAAGCTCATCATTTAAGCAGCAGGGAGAGACCAGAGCACGACAACGATATAGTCAGATCCAACGAGCCGCTCTAACGCACACAGACAGACAGACAAACGAAAGAAGCCTCCTAGGATATGTGCACTTCAAAGATAACCACACTCTCTTCCCGTCAGAGAAGCAAGACACTTCTTTTTCTTCCCATCCTCATTCCTTCCAACATTTTTTTCCTGTGCAAGAACTGGGAGCGGGGCTGCCTTTGTTCTTACCAAAAAGTCTTCGTTCTGCTTTAGTTTCTTCCGGGCTCCCCGCCTTGGCTCGCTCTGGGAGACCTCCCATGGCAGCGCCATGCAAGAGGTGATGGCAGCATTCACTGGGTGTTGCGAAGACACAAGCTTACAAGGAAAACTCCAAGCAGGGAGGACATGACTAAAGATGTCAGTTTGGTTGGCTTGGTTGTTTGTTTTGTTTTTTTTTTGTTTTGTTTTGTGTTTTATTTTAAAGCAAAAGTACAATTATTTACTGTGTTATTAGGATGACTCCTTTCAACTGGGTTTTAATTCTCTTTATTTGCTCTCTCATTGCTGCTGTTGTGCCTTGCAGGAATATTTAACGAACACAGCGACCATTGGAGGAAAAGAACAACCCTGTTATCTGGTGACAGAAAACCACAGTTTCAGTTGGCTTTAACGTGTGTACAGGCAGGGCTGTGGAGTCCTATTAGGAGGAGACCTCAATCCATACAGACCACGCTTAGTGCTTCCCACCATTCTGAGGGCACAGCCTATAAACTTGACATCAGAACAGGGACTTTTAAGGAGTTTTTAAAAGCCATGACGTCCTTTGCTGAAATAAACACTGACATCCTCAACATAAATGCCTTGGTTAAGAGGTTTGGAATGTCCAGGGAGGCTTATTGGATTCAACATAATTTCTCTGAAACCTAAAGGGGGAAAAAAAACAGAAAAAAGAAAAAAGCAAAATAAAGTAAACGAAAAAACAAAAAAGAGCAAAACTAGAAAAAAAGAGAGAGATATCGACACACATGTAATTATATAAAAAAGAACCAAATGAATAACTAGCAAAAGGCTGCCATTAAATTAAAGCCAAAATGTCCTCTCCAGGCAGGGCTACCTCACTCTGTCTTTCCATAAAGAACAGGCAATCATTTCATGTGGAGCGTGCAGGCACAAGTGCTCTGAGGACAAGGGGCATGCAAGAGGTCTGGACAGAGAGCTGGGAACAACTCTTTTCTAGAGGTTCCCACTAAGTCCAAATTCCTACCTAGTCCATCTTTTCCCTAGGCAGACAGTGAGGAACAGGGAGACTCCTTCCCATGCCTACGGTTCTCTCATGGTTTATCCAATCTGGCATAACACTCCTGGAGCCAAAAAATACCATTGCAAGGCTGGGGAGACCTGACTCTCACAACCCCACAGACCTTTCTAAATCCCAGCTGTCCCATCTACACCAAACCCTGCATGCTGGAGGCATCTCCTCCTCACACAACCCCACCTCTCTAAAAGGGACCTGAAGGTTTAGGGTTTGCCAGAAACAAYGGCCAGATGAGAAAGAAAAATAAGGGAGCAGAGATCAGAGCCAAGCTCCTTCCTTCAGTCCACAAACTTGCAGGGCAAATAAAATGTTTTAAAGGCTTGTATCAAAYATCTCTTCAGAATGTTCCTGCCTTGGGATGCCCCAGCCAGGGAAACTCATTTGTTTGCCATGACCAAGACGTGTATGGCAGGATCTCGGGGATTTCTCTCATCTATCCCAAGTTCTCATGGGCCCAAAGGGTTTTTCCAAGAWAATTACTGAGATGTCTTGGCCACATAATTGCTCTAAGGATTAGAAAATACTCCTGCACCTCATACAGTCACAGGATCCTGGATCAATCAGCTAAGTTATCCCAAATCTGGCATCACTAGAGCAGCAYGGAGCAGCCTGGATGCCATTAAGAACTGATCTCAATAGGAAGAGTGTTTTCAAATAGATTACAAATTTTTCTCACACCAAATCTACACCGGCCAGTGGATTTTTTTCTTTTCCTATTTCTTCTTTCCTTTTTTTTTTCTTTTATATCCATTTGTATTTCTTCCCTACCCTGTCTTACTCCATCAGCACATCAAACACGTGCTTCCTTTGATGGACCTGAGGATGCAGACAAAAGCTGTTTGTTTGGTTTGGAACTGTTTAAACTTGTTTTGGGGGAAACTATCTGTTATTCTCAGTGGCCCTTAAGGGCCGATCCACAGGGGAGAGCAAGCCAGGCTCAGCTCCGGTTCATGTGTCATAAACAAGATTCATAGGCAAATTCCAAGCGCTGAAATATCATTAGTAGTGAGAAAGAGCTCAGCTCAACTCTCAMAGCTTAAAGTGATCAGAGTCACTGGGACACAAATAAACACGGCATCCCTGAACGTCACTATTTATCGTGTTTTGCTTTTTCATAATATAAATATATTTTATGGCCACCAAAGGACAGCTGGGAAAGTCTATCCTGAGCAATACCAAGGATCTCCAAGGAGAACTCCTGTCTGCTTTGTTTTCTTTGCGTTTTTCAGCTCTGCTAAATTAAGGCAATTTCRCTTCTGCCGGACCACATCCAACAGGCCTAAAAACCCACTGGGGACACACAGCCCCAGCAAAGGGACACGTGAAAGAGCTGCAAGACTTAAAGCTGGGGACATCAAAGGCGCTTTGCTCTCTGTCAGCAGCGCTGTGCTGCCAGCCCCAGCTGCAGGGAGGGACAGCAGGGTCTYTGCAGAAGGGGGTGCATGGGGAATACCCCACCCCTGACAGGATGAGGAGCGTGGCAGGAGCACAGCCCACATTCCTGGAACTGAAGGGCTGAACACACACCCCACTGGCTCRGGAGAGCAACCCAGCACCGGTCTTTTTGGCATCCTGATTTATAAAAGTCCCCAAAGCATCTGAAAAAAAAAAAAACAAACCCATGCTTCTCTCCTGACTGGTTTTCTCTCTCTTCCTCACTGCTGCTTCCCATATTGTACTGCTACYTTTAACCCCGTTCTCTTGTATGGAGCAGAAACCAACAAGGCTCTTGCGAGATTTATGTCTTCGTTGACAGATGGGAGATGGATGATGCTCACGGAGATGTCCAGGGTTAAAATGGGTGAATCTCAACAGGTTCASAGTTTGGATGCTGCTATGACAAATGTCGTCTACCATCACAGCTATTAGCTTCTGAAAAGCTGGCTTGGAAAAGTCTTAAAAAACGTGGGGGATTTTGCTTCACTTTTTTTTTTTTTTTTT
>NW_026623290.1:1448780-1455148 GCF_030028575.1 Malurus melanocephalus
AAAAGAGAAATAGAAGTGTTCGACTTCCTACAAGGAGCTGGGGAAATTTTAAAAACAATAACTTTTGTGGAGTTTCACATTTGTCAGTGCCAGCTGGGAAATAGGAGGAAAAAAACTATCTTTGACATTGGTTGTAGATTTGTAGGGAAACTCCAACATGCAAGCCTGAAAATAGCAAGGAGGTAAAAATCCCCACCCTGTAGATTAAAATCAAAAACATCTCCAAAGACTTACAAAATTGGATAGGGTCTGACAYACTAAACTTCGTGCTTCTCCCAGTTCCAATGAGATCGCTTTTTAAATTAAAACAAAATACTGTCTCTACTAATAGCCATAGTATGGTAGTGGAATAAATGRATGGAGAGTGTTGGAGAACAGGGAAGGAGGAATGAGCTCAGATTTGCTGTGCAGCTCTAACAGCTTGAGATGGAGGGAGCAGATGGGGTGTTTCTCTAAGCAGCTGGATGGATGTGGCAATGAAAGGACAAGAAAATTGAAGGCGACCAAAACGTGCAGTCAGTTTTTGTCCTCAACCCTGGCCATCCACTTAGTCCTCCAGAGCTGTCTTGTGTTTCCCAACACCCTGGACAGTAGGTTTTGGCCACTCTGCCCCATCCCATACCAATCCAGCCTATGAACAGTGCCCTGCCAGGAACACACTTCCTCCACTGACTGAGAGAGCAAGACCAAGGAGAAAAAACAGATAATTTCAACTTGCCTTCCCTGTTTGCCTCCTGGTAAAACTGCCACTCTTCAAACAGAGCGTGCTTCTAAGGCTTTGGAGACACCTGAGGCTGCTGCACATCACCTGAGAGGAGCAGCAGGGATTGTGACACGGGGAGGAGAGGGAATGACGCAGGAAATGATGCACTGCTCCTCACGGCATCCCTATCTGCCACAGCGGGATGGAAACTGCTTCTGAACCAGCAACAAACCGCTCTGGGGAGGGATGAGGAAAGCAACGGGACGCCACGCAACGCCTGGCAAAAATGGGTTAAACAAAAATAGCAAATTAAGGGCAACAAGCTGGCCAAAGCTAACTCTGCYATCCACGCAGCTCGCATTAGGCAGAGCAGCTTTGAGCTCTGCTCTGCGTTACGGCAGAATTTGTCATGTAAAGGACAAGCAGTGGGAGACTCCAACAACAGTGTACATTTTATCTTTCTCTGTGCACAGATATGAAGCATGAATAGCATCAAAGAAAGYGAGAAAACCATCAAGCCTGGCCCACATCCTGAGCAAAGGAAATAGCCATCCCTCTAGTCAAAATCAGCACTGCCAGGGCTMTGTCTGAGGGGAAGCAACACAGCAGCTCAGGTTCCCTGTCATGGATGGGTTCATCTGCTGGGCTAGGAAACAAAACCCTCTCATTTTCCTTCCCCTTACAGCATTTAACAGGGTGAGATCCAACCCAGCCTAAGGCCTCGCTTGCCACARCAAGGCAGGTCACAGAAACTCAGCAGAAACACTGTGAGGCTCTCCCTGATGCTCTCAGCTGCAGATAAGCACATCCCCTACTCTGCTGTCCAAGGGAAAGTCAAAGAGCCCAGACCTCCTCTCATTTACACCAGCCCAACACCATTGACCATGATGGAGAACGGCCAGAAAATCCAGTCTGCAGGTGCATTTCACACTCATAGACCTCAAGAAGGTCTTCTTCAAGTAGCTGATACCCCTTCTTAGATTAGAAAGGCTCTGAGAGCTCCAAAAATGCTTACAATCATTCTTCACGGAAGCAGGGTCTTTACTCCCCTCGATGGCAGCTCACCTTGTGTGTGTTTTCATTTTCCACGGTTTAACCTCTGGCATAAGAGTTTCCCAATTAATCAATGAGAGTTAACATCACTGGAAGCCTCTTGGGAACCTGCTAGATGGAGCTGCAGCTACAGCTTGTGCCATCTTCATCTTGTCCACCACCCAAAGTCACAAGCAGGGGATTGCAGCGTTTTTGAGAGCAATGAAAGGAAGAGATGGGCTGAGAGCAAGAGGAAAGCGGAAGCCAATGGATCCAGAWAATCCCATTTCCACTCAAATTTCTCTAATGTTTAGCTAGAGCAGAGGAAGGGTACGGAGAATTCTGCAGGAACTCAACAGCCAAACTGCTTTTCCTTGAGAGAAGGGCAGCACCCAGTTCCATGGGGTGAGCTCCCGAGGACTTTGTAAAATTCATTAAAGCTTTGGTCGGAGGAATTCCAGCACCCATTGCRTTTCCACTGTTGCCACCACTCATGTAGGCCGTGTCCACATTAGCCAGGATCACAAGTTTGTTTTCTCTGGAACTCTTTCATGGATGGAGTCGTTCCAAGACACTAAATGTTGTAGTCTGATAGCTCAGGAGGCTGAGCTCCAAGATTCCCCACCAATCCCCCTTAGGAAAAGCCCCAAAGTAGGAAAGCACTTAACAGGGTATAAAATGAAAAGTAAGAAGGAAAAAAAAATCTATTTAAGACCAAGAACAACCAAAAGAAAAAGGGCTATTTTCAGGTCTGAGATGGCCTGTGATTTGAGCCAAAGCTACCCTCTTGTCCAGAGGCACAGCCAGTGCTTTTCTCCAGCCTGCACGGAGGTGCAGCTATTTAAAGCCACTCAGAGGCCCTCTGCATGATGGAAAGCAGCCAGATCAGTCGGGCCTCATCAGTTTTGTTTTTGTTAGATTGAAGCCAGAGTATGTGAAAAGACTTGCAAGAGGACCRGGGAAGGGGGAAAGGCCGGGCACCCGTCAGCCTCGCCCACAGCACGCAGAGCTCTGTGCCTATTTCAGTGGCACTGGGTCACAGAGAAGGTCCCTGAGCACACAGAATGGCTCTTTTGTCCCTCACAACACCCACRGCCATGCACAGACACGTGGCAGAACTCTTGGGGGTTGCAGGTCAGCCACRAGAATGAGCTGCAGGAAAGTGTTTGCAGAGTGTGGTGGTGGCTGACACCGTGGGCATTACCCAGCACTGCCCTGGCTCTCCTTGTGCTTGCACTGACACATCCAGGAGCCTTCTCCTCCACCACTCTTGCTGCTGGGAGGAAAAAAAAAAACCATCTCCCTGCCTCCACAAGTCCCARTTCTCACCACCGTGCACTCTCGCTGCCTCTGCACTCCACAAAGCCCAAGGGACAAGGCATGAAAGATCCCATCCTAGCAAGTAATACATCATTTTCATCACTTTGGTTTTCAAATATATTCTTTTGTCAATTTTTAATTTCTTTTTTTTTTTTTTTTTCAAGTCAGCCCTCGGAGTGCTGCCAATTTAAGCACCGTGCCCAGTGCTACAAGAGCTCCTTATTTCCACTTTGCCTGACAGGTATCCGTGTCCCTGTGACACTGCCTCTGTTCCCYAGATAGCAACAGTCACCCTAAGCGTTTTACAGAGTTATTGAAACCACTGACTAATGTGCCCAGAAATGAATATCCACCGGGAAAGAATCTGGTCAGGCTTGTGTTCCTTAATTGCTGATTAATTCCAATTATGGTACAGCTGATCCACCAGCACCACAGATCACCACATCAAAGAGCCAACCAGCAAAGGAAGCCCCTGAGTTAGAACAGCAACAGCTCCATTTCAAACTTCTTTTCAGCTGGAAAGTGCTTCATAAACATTAATTTGTTATGCCTCGCTCGCTCCCTGGGGAGGAAGGAGCTGTTATTTTTATTACGCAGGCGGCAAAACGGCAGCACAAAGCAGGACCATGTTCTCTCCAACATCTCCAAAGGAACCAGTGGCACTCCYGAACATCCAGCAGGGAACAGCCCCAGCTCCAAAACTCCCATCCTCTGCAGGAGCTCTGGGCTGCAGAAAGGACAGAAGTGCTTGGTAAAGCCAGAGGGCTGGGATACGACAGCAGACACCAAGAAGAGACGCAGATGGTGGATGGGATTGCACACAACTGCTGCAGCTGGGACCTCCCCAGCCCAGGCAGTGCCAGGGATGCTCCCCTGCTCCTCAGAGCATGGCACGAGCTGATCAAGGCCCAGAATAAATCCTTCAAGCCTCTTTACTCTGCCATCTGCTCCAGCAACACCTTATGTCATCCAGAAAGGCCAGAGCTGCCCTCCAGGAAGCCCAGGAGCTGTACAAGCCCRGGAGTCTGAAGTGTCAGGAAGAACATCCTGTGGGAAAACACGATTTTGTGGAGTTTACAAAGCGAGGATGGAAACTGAGGAGCGCAGGAGATCTCAGCAGGCAAGGAGGCACCGAGCACTACAGAGGAGCTGCAAACGGGAACAGGAAGAGCTGAGGGCTAAAACACAGCGAGAGCAGCAGGGAGTTTCGAGGAACAAGGTTTTGTTGATTTTTTTTAGGCTGTTTGGATGCTGCGTTGTCCAGGATTGTTGTTCTTCATCTGTGCCTCTCCAGCGCTCCTGCTCTGCTGATTGCTTTGGGAACAAAGCTTCCCCCACAGCTCTTCAGCTCTTGATAATTGCCCCAGTAGATGGTTCTCAAAATAAGTTGTCTTCTGCACCAAAATATGTCACAGGGTGTTATTACACTTCCCAAGGGGGAGCTCCCGGTTCCAGATTTTGTTTTGAGACCGTGTCTTGGTATCTTCCAGTAYTTCACAAGCTCTAAAACACACACCCCAGGGCACAGGGAAGGCTGTGCTCTCCCAGGGGAAGGCAGAGGAGCACGGCTTTGTGCTGATGCTGTGGGGCTCCTGTGGGATTGCTTGGATAAAATGAGTGTCAGCTACCTATGGTGGCCTTCGTTCTGCAGGAGAAGGGGCTTTGCTCCCACGAAACACTCATGAAACACAGCSTGTTTTTGCAAGATGATGTATGGAATGCCTGGGAAGCTCCTTGCAGCCAGCAAAGCACAGATCAGGTGCCTGAGGAGCCCTCAGTGGGGCTGCTGTGAGTGAGGAAACCCTCACTCCACCCCACAGCAGAGGGTGAGCTCTGCAGAGTGGGGAAGGTCTGGCACTGCCCAGCAGGGCAGCAGCTCAAGATCTGAGCCCAAAATATGTGCCTGCTGTCCATCATCATTCCAAGCAGGGAGGAAGGAGCAGGGCTTCTTTCTGACGAGCTTTTCCCTGCCAGTGGTCTAGCTGTGAATTTTTGCTCAAGCAATCAAGCTTAACGAACCACACTTCTGCCAGACCCTCCTCTGGCCCAGTTTCATCCTGGGTCTGTAAATAAGTCTCCCTCTCTCCCTTCTCCTTCTCACATTAACTCACCTAAATGCACAAGGCATTTAAAGCTCTTGAGCCCAAATTTATTTCACACYACCTCACTCTGTGCAAGCCTCTGTGTGCCTGCCCCACTGGAGCCTCTGGCATGTGCTGATCAAACATCAGCAGGGATGAGGGGCAGGGATGGGGCTGAGCTCACAGGCCTCAGGAACAACATGGAAATCCCTGAATACACCGCTATCCAAAATCTATTTTCCCTCCACTAGAGGCTTTTATCCCTGACAAAGAGGGAAAACAGCTTTACTCTAAAAAATAAGGAAAATAACTCCCCTTCTCCATCCTGTGTCACCAAAAATCCTGCCTTCCACCACAGCTAGGACATCTCCCCCTCTATTTTAACTGCTCCTTGGAGCAAGAACTACCCACACCACGGCAAAAACACGCAAGAACACACACTCCTGATGGCACCTCTGTGTCTGCACATGCCACTAAACACCAGAGATCACAGTCCACAGCCCGGAACGCAGCCCCACTGTCACAAYCAGCACAGGGGAACCAAGCTGAGCGCTGCCCAAAGTGCCAGCAGAAAGCAAGGGGAGCRTGCACACAGCCCTGTGTGTGGGACACGTGGGATGGAGTGTGTGAGAGGGAAGCAGGGAGTGATGCTGCAGCTCGGAGCACGTGGCAGGGAGCAGAGGAGGGAAGGGAAAGGGGCCGAGAGCTCGAGCTCRAGCTCGCACGTGTGGGGCTGGGAGCACAGCTCCGCTCAACATTCACCCTCGCATCACGGATTTAATGGCTTTTAACGGGAGACTTTGTAAGCGATCAGGAATTGGAACAAAAGGAGCTGGGGGAATAATTATCCTAACCAGGGGAGCTAAAGAACACGGCAAAATCCGTGCTGAGCAATCATGCTAATTAAAGGCACCCAGAAGAATCAGGATAGAAACGCCAAATGGTTTTCACTCTGCTGCCCTAATCCACTAACAGCCTCGGCACTTTGACTCCCACCAGCTGTGGAAAGGAGGCCCTGGGTGAGCTGGTTTGCAGCAGTAAATGACAGAGATAAACAAGTGACACGGTGGGTTGGTCCCCTCGGCAGCAGAGCCTGAAGCGATGCCTGGCTCGCCAAACTGAACAGGGGCTGCTCTGCACCGGCAGCCTGGGAGAGGACCAAATGCTCCCAAAGCTTCCAGCTGAGCAGGAGGGATCCCAGAGTGCATCCCAGCCAGCAGAACAGCTGCCAG
>NW_026623290.1:1455861-1472300 GCF_030028575.1 Malurus melanocephalus
CAGTGTCACTCAGTGTGCTCACAGTGCCACACCGGAGCTCTGGCAGCACGGAAGGTGCTGCTCTCATGTTTGCACAGCTTCAGTCATCACTGGGTTGGGTCCACCCAGATTTGGCTTTCAAAGGTAAGGATATCTTCTATGCAGCAGGCATCCTCCTGATCTTCTAATGTCTAAAACTCCAGCTGGGGTTCTTGCCGTGCTAGCATCAGAAAAGCAACAGCTAACACTGCAACATGGGCACGTTTTCACCCAGAAGTGTGCAAACATGACAAATATCCATGTTGTAGAGAAAGAAAACCAATGCTATTGCTCCAACAGACTACAGGCTTTAGWGACCCAAATAAAAACCCCCATGGACTCAGCTAGTGTGACACCCAATCACACTCCTCAAGGAGCTGCTGAGCCTTGGCCTGGTGGGGATTTTAGGGAATATCTCCTTCAGACACATCTGAAGTCCCACAGGACATCACATGCCAGGGCAGATGGATACAGAAACTCAATTAACAGGACAAGACACCGATTGGTGGAATCACCCTGTGAGTACAGGGAAGTCTCTCTGCCCTTCCCAACCTCSAGAAGAAAGTTATCCTTGGATAACTGCTTGGGTGAAATGTGAGTCTCCTCTCCCCAGCAGGGCAGACCTGGGTTTTTGTTGCATCACCTGCACTGGCACAGAATGAGAGCTGTGCTGGAGAGGTGGGGAGGCACAAAAACCAGTGCTAACAATTGCCATCAAGCAAGAGCTTTCTATTTTAARAATGGTAGGGTTTTTTATTAATCAACAGGTCCATTAACATGGAGCAAATGTCTCTGTAATGGACACCCACAGGATCACAGGCTGAACCATTTGTGTGCAGCATCTTTTGATTGATTCACCCTAAAGATCACCAAGTAAATGAGAGAGGATGTAATATTTCTGCAGGAAACATTCCACAGCGGATACATTGATTGCAACACTCAGCCAGCTGCCTCTTCTTAAAGAGACTTCATATTTGATTCTCTGATTAAATATTTTGAGATGGAGAACAAACCAGGCCTAGGTTTGTGCTGGTATTTTTCCAAGGAGGATCACATGAGTGACCAATGTCCAGTCTATTCCTGTCCTCAAGGATCCTATTCCCTTGGTCCTTGCCCAGCCACAGTGACCACTGCCACGCCACTGCCTGGCCTCTTCCTGCTAAATCTGCAGCTCAAGACAAAGGAACCTGGAGACCTGGTGACTTATTCATTCAACCCCTACGTGCATTTTGCCTGCCAGCGCCTCTCCGACTCCTCCTCTCTCACCACAACAGATCCATTTCCAGTCCAAAACCCACTGAAAGCCCAACAGGACAGGAAAAGACRGGGCTGAGAATGAGCAACACCCTGACAATGTAGTCAGAGAGCCCAGGACCCATGAGGAAATTAGCACTGAAACCATCAGCTGAGTAATTTGGGATGGCCCTGGAGCCAGAGCTGAGAGCCTGTGCACTCTGCAGCTTGCAAAAACAGGTTCTTTTTTTCCACAGACCAAATCCCAGGCTGACACCTCCTTTATGAGCTGCTGAAAAACACCATTTTCTGGACGAGCCCTGCAAAAACACAGTGACACTTGGAGTTTATGAGCAAGCCCTGCCACCGCTCGCCGAGCCACAGCCTCGGAGCTGTCAAAGCACCAGAGCAGCGGGGCCAGGAGCTGCTGGCAGCTCTGCCGAAGGGACCTGCTCATTTCACATGCAAATGAGCCACGCAAATTGAGAGCAGACCCTCCTTCTCCCCTCTGAGCTGCCCGTGGAAGGCAGGTGAAGGGTCTTTGGGGCGGGTGGGACAAAGGACCCAGGATCTAATTGGGGACAAAAGGAGAAAGCTGAGCACTCACCCAGAGCCCGCAGGGACACACGGCTGACCCTCCCCTCCTGAGATAAGAACCATCAGGAGAGCGTCCAGCCTGTTGGATTAATGACTCCTTGAAGCTAATCAGTGGTGCCAGCAATAAATGAGGGCCCTTCTCTGCTGTGCCTTCCATCCTTTCTCCCCTTCAGCGCCATCAGGAAAATAAAGAAATAAAACCAGCCTGCAGGTCCCACACAAGCTGAACCAGGCAGCAAGGTAAGTGCTGCAGGTATGAGCTTGGCTGTGGATGYTGAGCTCCTGACTCATCTCCCCTCCTTTTCAAAGGAAATAAAATTAGGTTTGTATCGACCACTGAGAAAATKACACAACATTATACAGGACACGACCCTCCACAATCAAATTAGGTCATTGCAACACCACAGCCAGCATGGAATATGTAGCCCTGACAGGGTAGAGGATCAAGGAGAATGATTTTATGCAGTAAATATTAAAAGACAWAAGGAAAATGAATCATATCAGGACATCCATCATGAGCAGAGTAAGAAATAAGTTTGGAGTGGCAGAACAAGMAGCACTCCTGTTTCAGGGTGTCCTGTGTCCCCACTCAAACTGGCCAGACACTTCTCAGAACTGGTCAATAAAGGCATGGCAAAAATAGGAAATATTTTTGCCACTTGCTGTACAGCTTCCTGTGATGCCCTCCCCAAAGTTCTGACAGTTCTCAAAAGAGTAAAGCCACGGTTAGAGCGTTTCCAGCAGAGGTCCAAGAACACCAAACCCCAGGTGCTGATTTCAGGAATGCTCAGGTCTGTTCAGACACAGCACCAGCAATGTTGTTCCTCACTGTGCCAAGGCTGTGGGGATGCAGATGTGGAGTTCTGCCACCCCAGGCTGGTCAAAACCCAGCTCAGCCAAACTCCCTTCGTGCCTGTTTCACCACATCAAAGAGAGGAATATGCTCCCCATATATTCATCCTGCTACATGTGGGAAGGAGGACACAAACCTTCCCAAACCCTTGATTTACATAGCAGTCTGCAGCAGTGGTTTCCCAAGTGCATAATGAGTACATTAACTTTGGCTCAGCCAGTTCTCCAGAGATGAAGAGATGGAAAAAAAAGAATCGAAACAAACGGTGATAGAGTTTTTGATTAAGCAGCTGATGATCAATAAAAGTTATCTGCGGGGCACAGAGTGTTAATGAGCTACCATTCCTGTAGCAAAGGAACACCTGAGCCCACGGTCCCTGCTCCACACAGCCCACAGAGGTCAGCAAGCCCTGCTCCTCCTGGACTGACAAGGTGAGAACATGGGCTATGGAGCCCACAGGTGTCACCTGCCCTCGTTCCTGTTAAAAGGGTGATGGTGGAAGAAGGAYGAGAAATAACCTTAAAGCAGGATGTGGCTAGAAAGAGAGGAATGAGAAAGGTTAATGGCCTGACTCAGACTTGAGGTGCTATGTTTGGGGGAAAAAAATAAATTGAAAAGGCATTCACAGCCTTCTCAGACAGCTCCATTAATTTAAAGAGGCCTTGGAGCTCTGCAGCTGTAACACCAGCACCCAACACCTCTACAGAAGGGAGGAAAGACCATTGCCATTGGTGACATAAGGTACAAAGTGACCCACACCATATTGTATGATTGCTGTCCCCTTATCCTTCCCCCCACAATATCACCGCAAAAAAAGTGTCAAATCTCAATACTTAATATCTTAAATTCATCCCCAACGATTCTAAGGCATTAGAGATTGGACTTTATAGAGAATTTCTCATAACATAGCCACCTGTTTAACAGCACACAGGAGCGAGGCTGCACACAGAAACGAGGGTTTCAGGGAGCAAATGGAAAGGAGAGCTTCACATTAAAGCTGCAGAGAAGAGACAGAGCTCAGATCAGCAGAGACATAAAATATCACTACCTCCGCCTGAATTTAGCTATTTCACTGTAACTAATCATTTTGCTCTTCCAGAAATGTCTGGAGAACTGTTAGTGACCACAGGGAGCTGCTAGGATCTTTGTATTACATTTCCTCCGAAAGTTGCCTCTGCTGACAGCCCAGCCCAGCCTGCCTACAAAAGGGATTTATTTTCCCAAAACCCACTTAGCCTTCCCGTCCTTAGAGGGTCTAGGGAAAGCTGAGAAAAAATCAGCAGACAGGATACTCGTTCTGAAGTGTCCCACAGGGATCAGGGGGGATGAACAGCACATTAGGATTTCTCCCCCAATTTCTCAAATTCTCACGGAACCGGGGTTTGCAATCGCCCTCTGCAGAGCCCATGTCAAGACAGATCATTAATACCACTCCACACYGAGGATCTCTTGTATTAAAAAAGCGCAGCAATTACTTAGTTCAAATCTCTATATTATTCATAAGATCTATATCTATCATGGATATGGTATTTACACTGCTGTGGGGAAATGTAATAAATAAGGCAATAAGCGTTTCCTTCCTCCAGGTCAAGATGAAAGTCTGAATCTCTGCTTTCCTTGGGCAGCCAGGMTCATATCCCAGCCTCCCTGCCTAATTCCTGCAGCCAGGAGCTAGAGCCAAGCTGAAAAATGACTGTTCTTCCTCAGAGCCAGCACTCRGGCTCCAACCTGCTCCAGTGGAGCTGCCAGGAGGCAATGCCTCGGTGGACTGAGACCTGAGGTCTCTTCAGAAGTAGTCAAAGAGAGCAAAGAAGAACATATTAAGATTTAGCATGGCCCCATGAAGGTGGAAAGGGAGAATTTGATCTAAMCTATCTGGAAAAGAGCAGGGAAAGTTAAAAAATGTCATTTTCTGGGATCATAATATGCAGCTTTCAGCTCCAAGAATGTATTTACCCATCTAAATCTCTGACTCTGAAAGGACTTCAGGTGGGCACCCATAAACCTGGAACATGGGTCAGGCTGCTGGCTCTCAGCAATCTGTGTGACCTTGGACAAACTGATGTCTTTCCAGCTGCCCCTCCTCATCCATAAAAYGGAGATGAAGATGCTTGGCAGCCCCTTGAAGGGCTGGAAGGAAAAACTCCTCTTTCCAGGAAAGAATGGAGATACGACATGCCAGGTTACCTCTCCTCATTAAGRAGAGGATAAAATACACCCCACCCCTCAAACACTGTGCCTGCTGTGCTCTCAGTAAGGCTCCCCTGACATTTGGGCTCTGCTGGGATCTGGCACGAGAGCAGAACAGTCCCACCCCAGCCCAACCCATCGCTGGGATTTGCCCAGAATTTATTTTTAACACAGACTCAGTGTGAACATTTGTGGTGGGATTTGTATGAATTCCTGCTGATCCCCCGGCTCTGAGCTCGTCTCACCCTGGCTGTGCCAAGAGCAGGGACTGTCAGGAGAACAGACGGTGCCATCCCCCCAACCCTTCACACCAGGCAGACCCAGAGCCCCCCACTCATCCCACATCCACAAAGGGACCTTTGGGCACTCAAAAACGGAGCCACTCCTACTGCCCGGGGTGACTAATTTGTCCTAAAGCATAACACATCTCAAACACAGCCCTAAGCTGGGCTTAAAATGACCATTTCTGTGGCTCTGGAACATGAGCAATGGGGTGGAGCAGAAGCTGTGGCACACCTGAGAGAAGACTTGAAGGTTGGGCTCAACTTTCTGGCACATCAAGTCCAGCCCTGAGGTGCAGCTGAAACACAAGGTCCTTGCTGGTGCAGACACACGATGGCCACCACCTCCCCTGCTCTGTGCTCCCCATCAATTACAGCCCAGAGACAGAAAATGACTGATACTTTTAATACAAAGGGCCTGTCATTTATTTATTAGCTGGCGACAGGCCCTGCAGCCCAGGATGGATGCATTATAAATCAACTGCATTTCTAACCATTAAAAATTCATCCAATTCATAATGTAGGATGCCTATAATTTCCTTATTAGTGTTGAGTGTGAAGGATTTTTCTTTCTCCTCCCTTGGCTCTTTGCTTTCCCAAAGATCTTGCTCATCTGAGGATTATCTTGGCTTAATCCTGCAAGAGGGAGGTGGAGGGGTGAGGAGGGATGGGGGAAGGAAGACAAGGACTGAAGTAATTTTGTTCCAGTGTTTTCTCCTAATTGCAATTTGCCATATATTCTTGGGAGACTAAGCTGTCTCTTGTCACACTTTTGGGAGCCAGAAAACTGCTTGTCCTGAATTTAAGAGGTGTTTGTAGAGGGGAAAAAAAGGTCCCTTTTATCTCACAAAGGGGGAAAAAAAAGGAGTATGTCGTTAGACAGGGAAGGATGATGTAAAATCTGTTAAGAAGAGGTGTCTATACATGATAAACTGCTGCATTTAAAATAGATCAAACATAAATATGAGATTTATATATAAAAATAGGTAGGTGTAGTAACCTTCAGACTCAGTGCTCTGATTCAACGAGGAAAAATAGGTTAGTAGGGCTGAAAGGAAGGTGTGACATCTTTACAGACCCACAGCTGTGACAAAAAAAAACTTCAGGTGCTGCTGCAGTGCCAGCAAAGGAACGTGGAACTCAGAAAAAAACTGAGTCTACGTGAAACTGTAACTCATCACTTGAGTACTGCATTCCCCGTTGATCACACTTGGCTGCAGRGAGCAGGACAGGCTGATCCTTGGTGTGGCACACACAGAAATGTCCATGCTTTCACTGAGTCTTGGTTTGCTCCCATCCCTCAAACAGATCGATCCAGGGAGGGGCAGGAGAGAGGGCTGGAACAGATTCAAGCAAGGCTCAGCATTAGGCAACTTTGCAGGGTGTTTAGGAATGAGAGTGCAGGAATCTAAAAATGGATTATGCAATAAACCCTGCCTTAATGGGAGACAAGCCCAGGCACTGAGAGCAATCCTCACATGCTGTGAATCCAATGTACTTTTCACCTCGAGACGCTCGCATACAAATCTTACATCAGCAGCACATGGAAATGGGTTTGCTGAGCTCTCCGATGGGTTTGTTCACTTCAGCAAATCACATCTTGTTCAACAAGGCCAATGCTTTGCTCTCCACCACGGCACAAAGCAGCTGCTTCAGGTCAGGGYTTTGGGAGCACAAGTGGTGCTCCCACGAGCAGCAGCATCTTCCTTCATCCCACTGACCCCACTCCCTGTCTGCACCCCCAAAAAAGAGCAGCACACACAGCAGGATGTTGAGGAAGTGTCCAGCAGTCAAAAATGACCATTTCTGTGTTTTTGTTACGTGAAGCAATGGTGCTCTGCTCCACCTGCCCCAGCTGGTGAGAGACACGAGCCATCTCTGCCTGCCCACCCATCGCCTCAGAGCCAGCTATTGCACAAGGTGGAAACAAAAATCTCCTTTCACACAAGAAATTCTTCAGGCAGAATGATTTTTCACATGGRCCTTTCCCCAGGTTTCAGCACTGAATGGGCTGTTTTGGGCTGTTTAGCCCAAAAGCAGCACTAAAGGCAGGTTTGGGGGTTTTTAACCTCCACTGATGTACAGATTCTCTGCTACATTTTGGGTTGTACTTCCTGTCCCACAGGGCAGCACTGCTGATAATGCCCCAGCTGTTTGTGTGTGTGGTCATGCAAAACTGCTCCAACTCCTAAACAATGACAGCTATTTTTAATTAGGAATCACAATTTAACCAGACAATGAACAAACAATGASAGCCTGCAATCTCCAAACCAAAGACATCTCCTGTCTGATCACAATGAGGCCCTACRCACTTCTGAGAGATTTTAAACCTGAAAAAAAGCCTGGGAAGGCTAAAAAAGTCACAGCTCAATGTCATTGCAAACTCTGGAAGCTCCTGGTGCTTTCAGGGGTACCCCATGGCCAGGTACCACAGGCACATCCCATTTATCCCAGGAATGCAGAGGTACCCCAACCTCTGGACACTTTCCCAACAACCAAACTTTATGAACCACAAAAAAAAACTCCTTCAAAAGCAAGACAAATGTTTAAATGAGAGCCAGAARAAATCAATACCAACACTCTGCCCACACACATACACACACCAGCTATTTGTACAGCGACCCACAGCAAAATTCACACAATCAAGGAGATATTACGAGGACAATTTTGACACCAGGGCTGCCTGAGTCTGCAGTAGCCTCAGGTTGAGCACTGAGTTGCCACCTCTTGTCCTGCAGGGATGAACCACAGGCTGAGGAGTGCTGGCTGGTGAACAGAGCCCTGCTCTGTCTGGCACAGACACCTCCTCCAGGTGTGAGCACACTACAAACGGGCAGGGAGATGCACCAGTGCCCAGCACACAGCTGGTAACACAGGGAATATAAACCTGTTTKATCCCCAGTGTGTCCCACTCCTCCCACCTTGCCACAACGAGCCTGGACTCATGCCAGAGCATGGGTGAGTGGCTGGGGAACACATGCCCAGCACACAGGGACAGCAGGGTGGGTGTGTGGAGGCCAGGCAATGCCCCAAGAGGAGTGGGAGGGTGTGTGAGCCCCTCTGAGATGGGCAGGGCGCTGGGTGCCAGGTGGAATATCAGGGTGTGCAYACACACCCTCCATGAGATGCTGCACATCTCCAGTCCAACCCAACTGATGCAGGGRTGAGGCTGCCAGGCAAAAAAGAGCAGCCTGATGTGCTAGAGCCACTCSAAATCCAGCAGGAAGCCAGGTCAGGACCTCCTCTCATCTGGCTTGTTAAGTTCTTGACAGTTCACACATCATGAGCTCCCTTCCTGAAATCGCTCCAGGCGAGCCAAGCCTGTTTGCTGGCCCCAYAGACATCAGGATTAAACAGTCCAGTGGAGATGTTTTTAGGCAGAGGAAAAAGCAGAGTTCTGTATGAGAAAATACTTCCCTGTCAGCCCCTTGATGTCTGTATCCAGCAGTATTTCCACCACCAGAGCGGCCTCTCTGCAGGCCAGTCACAACCAACAGCCCAAAGCCACGTTCTTCTCGATTTAAGGGTTTCTCTTTCTCATGGATCTTCATCACAGGAGCCAACGTGTCATCCCTCAGCTGTGCTGTCAGCATCACTCCCCCACACCGGGGCTGTCAGTCCCCTTTTGATCCCAGGTATTTGATACAAAATCTCCAGCAAACACACGTTAAAGCAACAGAAATCTAAAATCCAAACAGCAGCAGCAGCAGCAGCGTGTGTTCAAACCAAATCCAGAGCCCAGCACATCTGGAGCAAACCAGGCTGGATCAAGCAAGCTCCTCCTAAAGCAGGCAGGGACCAGGCAGAGCCACGTTGGTTTTCTTCCTCACGGTGCAACCACACAGAAAAYATCTCCAGAGCTGCTGAAGGGTCAGGTGCAGGCAGTGACATCCTGAAAGATGCCAGGACATCCTGAAAAAAAAACCATTTGTGCAGCACCGTCATGGTAGGAAGGCCTGAAGTGCGAGGCTGCAACTCAAAGTGCAGGTGCAATAGGTGGGATTGGCACTCCCCTCTGCAAAGGTAGGGTAGATTCTGGAAAATGTGGGTATTTCTTCCACTTGCTCCTTCAGGGATGAGGAAAATGATGCAGAGAAGAAAATAACCACAGGTAAGGAAACTCAGTGAGAGCTGGGAGGTTGCATCAAGTCCCACTGTCCATGGCACATCTCCTGTTTGTCAGGAGGGGCAAAAAGGGGGTTCTGGGCACAAGATGACTTCAGTTCTGCTCCAGTGGGGGACAGAGGCAGTAATTTTGGATGCTCACACATTTCTTCAGATACCTACAATATGTGCTTTGGAAACAGCCAGCCACAGCCCACGAGGCTTCTYCAACATCCAAATTTTTGCAGGATGTTCACATCAACACTTGGAGCTCAGAGCAGTTTCTGTGAGAGCCAACAGCAATGCAAAAAGGAGGGAAATTCGGAGGCAGAAGGTCAGTGGAGACACCCCCAATGCCTTCACCTGCTGGCAGCTGAGCTCTGAGGTCAGGGCTCYTCCACAGTGTCCAGGCTTTGCTACCAACAGTGAGGAGACACAGCACAGAGCAGCAAAACACAAAAAAAAAATGAGGAACAGCTACTCCCAGGTCCTCGTTAAAACCCTTAAAAATATCTCACATGAGCTGAGTGAGAAGGACAAGACTGTAAGACCATGAGAGCTACAGTGCAGAAGAGCCTTGACCCACAAGTGCCTACTTCAGAAGAATAGAGGGAGCTGGGTCCTGCTGGAGAAGAGCCTGGGGATTTCATTTTAGAGGAGAGAAGAGGAAAAAAAAACCAGTTTGGAGAAACAGCAGAGCTCTGTGGGAGGGACTGAAACYTGCAGAGCCTGGCCCCAGGCTGGTCGTGGGGAAGCAGAGTGCTGCTGTCACTGCACCCTGCACTCCACATTTATATTACACGAATATTTGACAAATTCTTTTATCCCTGGGAAAAAGAAAAAAAAAAAGGGAAAAGTTTCTCTTTTCCACTACCAACTGTTTCAGTTTTCTTTTTTAGGCATATAAAACTACAAGCACTTATGACTTTAGTTTTATGTTGTTGCTGTTTTTGGCAAAAACAGGACCGTGAACTGACCCAAAATAGAAATGCTGCATATTTGTTATCTTCCCATGCCCAGGATGAACAAAACACACTAGGCAAACAAAAAAAATTATCAGTGCTAAGGGTAAATATCCTTTTAATTTCAGCTTTTGAAAGCTATTGAAAGCAGAGTTAAGGAAAGAGAAATATGATTTTTTGAAATGACCACGATGTTCCTTTTAAGCTGCACTGAAACACAAGATAAAGATGGGGTACTGAGTGAAAGAGTGCTGATGGCGCTTTTATTGTGTGATTTGCCTTGTTTTTTTTCTGAAGTACTTCTTTTTAGCCGATTACCATGTATTTACAGTTAGTGTAATTATATCTAATTACTTAATTAGCATGAATAYGTGTAATTACTAACTTCGAATATGTAATTATGTCAGGGCAGCCTGTAATAAATGAGGTTGGAAAAAAAAMCCTCATTAGGACTCCACGAAAGGACGGCTGCTCCACCCGTGTGGAGAATGCATCCCAGTCCCCAGGCTGCGCCAGTCCTGGAAAACACAGCCAGCTCCAGTCCTGGCTGGCAAAAACCTCCCCCAAAATCCAAGAATTTGCCCCAAAAGTSCAGCTTCACAATGCTTGTTGGAACTGAGCATCCGCTGCTGGGATGCAGGTGGGGATCTGCCCCCCAGATTCATTTGCTCCATCAGGGTTTGGATTTTTTTTTTTACCAATTTGTGTCATTCTCCAGAAGTCCTGCTTTGTTAGATGAGAAATAAAAGGGAACCAAACAACTSCAAAACTGTGCTGTGGCATTTGAGCAAAGCTCAAGAGATCAGATCCAAGAACTAATCTGCATCTGATGCATTGTGCTTAGAATTAATTACAACTTAATTACTATTATTAAAGTAAAACAACCTTCCAGAATGTTTCTCCTGAAACATTTCTAATATTTCACCACTGAAGTCTCCAGCTACTCATAATTCCAAAACCTGAACTTTGGGAATTCAAATCCTGAACTTCAAGAGAGGGAGATAAGTTAAGATGCTGCAGTTAGTGCTGAGCCTGCCTGGAAGGACTAACATCTTCCTTCTGGCCACAAATGTGGGAAAACAGGATCATGTTTTGTATTACCAAAATCTCTGACCATAAATTGGTGTTATGCAATCTAAACTCCCATCCTCATCATTTACTCTGCCCACTGTGYTTGCCACGAGTCCCATTCTTTTCTTCTCAAATATAATTTCAGATACAGAGAGGTGCAAACTCATCACAACCTGTTGCTCGTCCTGCTGATGTTTGCCCAGCAGATCTGCGCTTGGTTTCTCTTCCATGTGCACGGGATTAGGAGAAAAAGGCAGTTTTAGCCTATTCTTCTGAAATCCCCTTGTGGTTGGATTGTCTGCTTTGCCCAACTCTTTCCTCAACCCTCCAGGTGGGGCTGAGAACAGCTGGAACAGGACAGGATGCAAACCCAGTATGGCACAGAGGTACAGCACAGAGATGGGGCAGCACTTGACAATAATTGAGAAAATAGGGTGCTGCTGGTGTCTTCCATGGCTCTCAGAGAATCTCTCATCCAGGAAGGGAAGGAGAATTTGAGTCAAGCTTGTCCCACCTTTGGCACTAAATCAGGCAGTGGCAGAAAGGGGATAAAGGAGAGTTGCAAAAATTCCAGAAAGCCAGAAATGAGGGCTGGCTCCTGTGCCCTTCATCCATCCCATTGCCATGAGGAMAGCACATTCCCAGCGAAGAACACTTCTCTGTCTCCTCGAGGACACGTTAACCAGAAAATCCCATGGGACTGCACAGCACAGAGGGAACCAGAGGCCTCCAGCCCCGCAGGCAGGGAGCTGCTCTCCATATTTCAGCTGCAATTCCATTATGCAGGGCTAAGTGGCTGGGAATAAACATCCGTCATCCCTGCGTGATAAGCGATGCTCGCTCGTATGGAGGGTGACAGCAATCTATACGGCATCAATGCACTATTAATACTGCATTAAGCATCGGGACTTTGCTCCCCTCACTGCAGCACGGCCGTGGGTTTTGGCATCTCCTCGACCCTGGATGTTTGCAGGAGGAAGAAAGGAGAGAGGCTTCACGGTGGAGAGGGAAAATGCTCGCTGGATATGTTGCTCTAGCAACAGAGAGATGCTGGGTGTCACAGAACACCTTTGCTCACAGCTGGGCAGCAGGAGATGGTGGCAGGAGTTTGGATCTGTGCTGGGCACTGCCCAGYCCTGAGGAGCTCTCTCTACAAATGAAGAGGTGTTTGTGTCCAAGCTCTGCACAGGGGGAGAGAAAAACCCTGCAGCGTGACAACCACGGGGAGAACAGGAGCAACAAAAATCCTCCAGCCCAGGCTCACATTGAGGAGAGCGCATCAGATCAGACAAACCCCTCACAGCAAAAGCATGGTTAATTTAAAAGGTGAATGATGAAGCTTTCCAGCCTCAAGCAAAGCCACCAGTGAAGGCAGAAGTTTTGACCAAGTAAAGTCCTGGGGGACTAAAACACAAAACACACACCAAATTCAACTCTGCCTGAGGAGTCAAGCACCGGGTTTTGCCCCACGAATGACAAAGAAATTTAAAAATTAGGGCTTGTAACCTGCAAGCAGCCAGCTGTGGTTTGCCTTTTCCCATGCCCCAAAGGGWGTGCCAGTCTTGGGGGTTTGGTTTCAGCCCCACTGCCTTGCAGTCCTAAAAACCTGAAGCATTCCCTCCSCTGGCATCTTCCACAGGAGAAGCACCTCCAGATGCCACCCCAAGCATCTCYGTGAACCCCTCAGTTTCTACTCAAACAGCCCCAAAAAGCTCTGAGGTCAAATCTTGCTGCGAGTGACTCCCCCTGCAACCCACCCAGCTCTGACAAACCCCACAGGGCAAAGGYTCAGAGCAAAACTTAATCCTTTGGGGTTTAAGCTCTGCTTCTGCACAGCTTCAACAGCACCCACGTCTTGCAATGGTCGGCGTAGATTAAAGAGATTGGAGACAGCACAGGAGGGAGAGGAAAAAAAAGTAAAGCGGGGGAGCCCTCCCTCCCAAGCCATCAGAGTTTGTAAATCATTCTGAGATGAGGTGCTATAAGAAATGTAAAATATATAATTAACAGCACAGAAAAACCACGCTACATTCAGCTTCTCCACTCCTGCCTAATCACCGCCCTCCTCCTCCCCTCTCTACAAACAGACCAAATTTAGCACATTTAAATGAAAATCGAGGGGAAAGCCAGGCACGTTCTSCGGGTACATCCCATTGCTGCGGCAGCTGAAGGATGGTGATCAGGGCTTGGGMACAAGCCAGCAGGACCTGTGAGGGTGGCACAGTGGGGGCTGCCCCAGGGATRTCTCCATGGGAGCAGCAGCTGCAGCTCCCCTTCCCCTGATGGAGGGATGGAGGCCAGGAGCAGCGTGCTCCTGCTGAGCTCTCAATGCCACGTGGGCTCCTGCAGTTTGGAACATGCTCCTTCTCCCTGCTCCCAGGGCCTGAGTTCTGTCTCCTGCACCTTTTAGTCAGCAGCAGCCAAAGKAAGAGCAGAGGTGACTTCAGCACAGCACTCCCTGCTTTGGCTGGGCCACA
The DNA here is from genome assembly GCF_030028575.1 of Malurus melanocephalus. Classification (NCBI taxonomy): domain Eukaryota; kingdom Metazoa; phylum Chordata; class Aves; order Passeriformes; family Maluridae; genus Malurus; species Malurus melanocephalus. The sequence continues at coordinate 1,469,648 of NW_026623290.1, forward strand.
GACATTGCCCAAGCTGAGGAGTTTTCACCTTTTTTTTTTTTTTTGTTTCGCAAGATTTTCATTTTTCCGGTCCTACCCGGAACCGAGACACGCCAAAAAGGATGTGCAACAGCAAGAGAGGAACGTTACCCAAACCTCCTGCATGGCTCAGCTTGCACCTCAGAGCTGGTGAGAGGCCTGGCAGAGCTCAGCTAGCGCCTGYGAGCCGCACGCTGGGGAGGGAGGGAGGGCTGCATCCCACCGCTCGCGTGGGAAGTGCTGCAGGACTCCCAGAAAAGCATCCTTTTACACAGCACTTTTCTGCTCAGAATTTAGAAACACAGAGTGRAGAGGGCCACTCGATCACCTCCTGCTAGTCTAACGAGCCCAGTTCACGGCCCAAATTTATACGGAAAAGATGCARAAGCTTTAGAGAAGCCCATAAAAATAAAGACATCCAGCATCTAAAATTCCTGGAGACAAAGACAGCTCCAGGTACCTGCCACACCTACACCCATGCATCCTGAGCTTCTYCCTGGCTCTTTGGGGAGCCAAAGAGGCAGCCCCATGACTGGGAAACTGCTGGAGGAGGAAGGGGAGGCAGGTCCTTTCCCCAGCCAAGCAGGGGTCACATCCATCCCCACGCTCCCAGGGGCTCTGATGCTCGGAGCTGACGAGGAAGAGCCCGGCTTGGAATGGCACTGTCAGGCAGGGGGGGAAGGTGACGGGTGGGTGGCGGAGGGAGGGTGAAGGGAGGTGAAGGTGAGAGTGGAAAGTCTTTTCTGGAAGCATCTACATGTATGTCGTGATTTCTGACACCTGAGGATTCGCTTTGGTTTCTGGACCATACCAAGACCCACTCTCCTCAAAAACCTCCTTCTCTTCTTCCTCATCCTCTTAACCTCTTCCTCCTCGCCCTCCTTCCCCCACCCCCAGCCCCTCCCCGGGTCCTGGCGGGGGCTGTGGCCGGGTGGGCACTCACACGTGTCTGGCTTGTGGCAGTTGTGACCCTGTCGGAAGTACTGCGGGTTCTCGATGACGGGGATGCGGGTCATGCCGATCACCACCGTGTCGGGGCCGGCGTCCAGCGACGAGGGCGTCGTGATGCCGTGGTTGATGTGGTGCAGGGGGCTGGCTGAGTCCTCCTCGCCGCTGATCACTGCCACGGGACCTGCAAATGGTGACACACACCCATCAGGGACAGCACTGATCACATGGAYATGGATTGCTGTGGGGCAGCAGTGAGTGACCACCACCCCCTGACCATTCCCTCCAGTTGTGCCATCCCTGAGTTTAGTGTCTCTGRGCAGCTCATAGTTTTCAAGTTTTCCTTCCTGGCTTTTTCCTGGAAGTTTTCCTTCCAGACCAACAGCACTGAAGGGTTAAGCAGCTGCAGGTGATGCCACATCAGAGGTGAGCCATGCACCAAGTCCTGCCCGAGGGCTCTCTGTCACCAGAGAGCTGCTGCTGTGGTGCCTGTGTCCTCTGACAACATAAGTTTGGCAGGAATCATAACCAAGAAACATCACCCCCGAAGAGTAATTTCAACCTCAGACCCGTATTTATTACATTTTTGTTGCCCACTGTGTTGTCCATCTTTTTCCCTCTCCTCCAGTTTCCCCTGGCCATGCTCACCGAGCCCTTCAGTCAGGCTGATACCTACAGGAACCCACAATGTCCTGGAGCAGATCCTGCTCAGCTCGTGCTGACTCCCATCACCACCAGCACACAGGGCAGCATCTTCCCCTTGCCCTCCTGACTCCCAAAAGTTCACAGCACCATTTGAAAGGCAAGAAAAACTTGCCTTTTAGCGAAATAGTCAGACCTGCAAGATGGGAGCAATGAAAGGCTCCTATCCCTTGTGTTTTGTTTTGGTTTTAGGCCCTCTAATACCTGGTGTTGGACAAGGTAGGGACCACAGTGAAATCTTCCATGAAACCTTTTCAACATTTCAACAGAAGAAAATCCACACTCAGCTAGTGACACTCCTTTTCTCCTGTGAGGATGTTACCAGGGACTACCAGAAGCTCAAGTAAAAAGAAGCAGAGATGCTGCACTTAGGCTTTGAATCTATTCAGAGAAGCCAGCCTTTTACRTACATTGCATAAAAAATACTCATCTCCCATCAGTAATCTACTTCTAATTGCACAATTACTTTATTATGTAGCACTAGCAACAAAGAAGGGAGTCTTCAAGCCATTTTACCCTCCAGAGCTACTGGGAGGAYGAGGCAAACACCAGCTCCATGCAGCCATTCTGCCTGCATTAATCTAGTCTAAAGGCTGCTCATTTTTGGAGCTTCAAGTATTGTTTGTTCTTCCAAGTGGGATATAATAAAGTTATTGTGCAATTAGCGGAGTCTTGGCAGCTGTGACAGGTGTTTTAGTCACGAGGAAAAAAAGCCTCTCCCTTTATTCTGAATTCCTTCTGGCAGGTTAGTTTTTTTTTTTTTTTTAATATTATTCCCTGGGCCTGCGTGACTTTCCAGCTCTTGAGGTGCAAAGGTAAAATTCAGCTCTTGTTGGAAGATGCCTCTGTTGGGACTACACACAGTGTATTTCTCCAAACCCAAAAAGCAAATGATGATCRTGGTTTGAATGACTTTTGTTCCTTCACAATGTCAGTTCTTTGCAGGCAAACCAGGACTGGGGTTTGCACGGTGTGAGTGTTCCTT
>NW_026623290.1:1472491-1474280 GCF_030028575.1 Malurus melanocephalus
TCTGAGAGACAACCATAAAGATCTTCCTGGCAGTGGGAGATGCTATCGAGGGCTCACTGCCACCCCTCAGCAAACAAGGTTTGGCTCAAAAGGAGGGCACCTCACCAGGCAATGGGACAGGGAACACCTCTCCAGTGAGTGAGGCAGGCTGGGTGAGGCTTTGAGCAGACTGGSTGTCCCAGCCCATGGCAGGGAGGTTRGACCAGCTGATCCTGAAGGTTCCTTCCAACCCAAACRTTCTGTGTTTCTGTGTGAAGGAAGCTTTCACTGCCCTCTATTCTAAGAGCAGAAACCACACCGTGGTGATGGGGAGCACAGAGGATGTCACCAGGCACGGTCCCTACACCAGTTGACTCAAACCCACTGAGGATTGTGGCTCTCAGGACTCACAAAGCCCTGCCACCATCTGATCCTTGCTGCTCTTGCTCACACAGCTCCCCCTCATTTTTAGGGGGCACAGATCATRGCAGTGTCCCTCTAGCACAGGCAGGTTGAAAGGATGTGGCTACACCCAAAAGAGCAGGGCACAATCCAGGAGTATTTATCAAAATCAGCACAGCAAGCATCCATCAGCCAATGTTCTCATGGCCATTTCCCTGCCAAGAAACAGACCCAGTGTTTGACCTTCTTTACACTCCTCAAGATTGTTTTTTTCCTGTGGTTTACTTCTTCATAGGGCTTTCTACATGTGTTATCCTTAGTTCCATGCCTCAAATCCATCTAAAAGCTTTGAGGCAAGAGGGAACTGCATCTGAGCTGATCCACAGTTGCATTYCCATTCCACAGTGAACACTGTGTCCCATGAATGGACTCAGCCTGAGTCATCCAGCTCAAGTCAATGCTGCCAAATTTATCCATTTACAAGACCTACCCACCCTCAAAAGCCTCAGAGCTGAACTCTGATTCTCCATCTCAACCCCTTCCCATTTCTGCACAAGTGGCAAACCCCAAGAACTGCCAAGGCAGTGGCACCACGGGGATAGCAGAATGCATAAAGCATATTTCACCCTTGCAATAATCCAGGGACAGTTTACTGCCTCCAACTGTACTTCCAGGTCTTGAAAAAACCAAAATAAATCACTTTCTCAAGAGCCCTAAGGAACCCATAGAGTGGATTCACTGCACTAGCCTTCCAGCTTTCCAAAACATTTCTGATGATTGTAGGCACTGATCTGACATGGCCTAGAACATATAATTCATCCCMATATCCTCCACAGGATATAATTCCATTAAAGGCAATTTTCAGCTGAGGACTTCTACAAGTTTCTCTTATTAGGTTGTAGTTTTTTTGAGTGTGGTGGAGGAATATAAATCTGAACAATATTAATTCCTCCAGCCTCAGTCATGGTTCTTTATCACTTTAATTCTCTCATTCCCATCGTTTCTGGCTGGTCATTGCTGAGATCCAGTTCCCTCTGAGCCCTCTGTTGTCACTCTGTGACACAAACAAGTGCTGGACTYGCTGTGCAAGCCTGAGACAAACTTTAAAAACATCGTGGATATCAAAGGGCCACCAATCACTTTTATAGGCGTGACTATTGCTCTGACTCAAAATATACTCTGCCATTAGCAATTCCTGGAAATAAAGCAGCTACCTAGACTTCACATTTTTAAATCTATCTTGGCAATAGCATATATTTTTTTTTGCTTTTAAGTAGGCGAAGAGGTTGAGTTTTCTGACGTATAATGCTGATGAATGGCTTTATTTGGAAGAATTCTCACTGGTTCCGCTGGTGCATTTTCCAGGTAAGGTTAAAGTGAAAAAAAAAGAAGAAAAAAAAAAAAAAAA
>NW_026623290.1:1474300-1514045 GCF_030028575.1 Malurus melanocephalus
AAAAAAAAAAAAAAGAGAGTACAGATTTTAGAGATTTAGGTTTACCTTCCATTTGACAGGGAAACGGGCAGAGAGAGAGAGAAAAGGAGACAGTTCTGTACAGTAAAAATGTATAATAATAGACAAAGGGTAGCTTGGGGTAATTCCCAACATACCATCCTGTGATTTTAAAACATTATATAAAATATTTTGGAGTTTTTCAGAGCAACGATGCAGTAGCTGTTGCTGTGAATAGCTCAGCTTCTGGTATGGACAAACACACTGTGGATATTAACTATAAAAAGGGTCTATTTGTTAAAACTTAAAGAAGTCTATGTCCATTCTGAGCATTGAGCCTGTTACACCTGTACTCTGAAAGGCTCTCCCATGGCTCTCCTTCCTTCCTTCCAAGCAGGACAGAGCTGAGCTGTTTTCCATGCAGTTTTCCTGAGAAGGAACCAATACCAGAAGTAGTGATTTTCTCTCATTTTAAGGCTGGGGAGATTTTAGGGCTGCTCCAGCCACTGCCAACCTGCCCCTTCACACTGYCAGCGGCAGAGTCAGCCCAAATGACCAGAAAATCAGCATCAAACTCCTCTGATGTTCACCAAAGAGCAGAGAGGCAGCTTGGAAACGTTCCTTTTGGAAACGTCACCAGCAGCAATTCTGTTCTCCCTTCCCTCCCACATCTCCTCCACAGCCAACTCCTCTTTCCTGAGAAAGACACCTCCCTCCAGCACCACCATCCCCAGCCTCATCCCCGCCCTCTGTTCTCCCCAGGCAGGCTGCAATCCATCCCTCCATCCCAGCAATGTTCCAGCTCTTCCTACTCTGCATCCGCCCTGATATCATCATCTCTCTAAACACTCCTCCAGATTCCCCCAAAATCTCTKCTTTTCAGAAACTCTCATTCTCTGTGCTCAGCCCTGTGGCTAAATTGGAGTTTGGATTGGTGTTTTCCTTCTCCTCCCTGTTTATCTGGAAGCTCTGTGAGCAGGACACAGCTTTCAGTCCATGCCTGTGAATTACCTGGCTCATTCACAGTGTTACACGGACAACTTGTTATTCTAGAAAAGTAAAACAAATAATAATAGTCATAAACAGCTTAGGGACCCSTGTTTGCACGATCACATCGTAGTGGGAAGTCATTTATCAAGGCTAAGAGCTATATTTTATGATAAAACAGGCTCAGGAATATAGGGTACTGTATAAATAACCACAGATTATTGAAGATAATGGTCACTTTTCACACATCCCTAACAGAATGAATGCCCCAAGGCAAACAGGTGAAGAAATAACAAAAACTCCAGCCTGGCATCACAGTAACCTCTGCAAAACAACAAAAGCGACTGAAGGTGAAGAAAACATGACCTCCACGGGAAGACTGAAAGAATTATGCTTTGTGTTGAGAGCAGAAGACTGAAGGGACACGTGATAACAGCCTTCAAATATGTAAAAGGTTGCAGCAAAGAGAAATATAATAGCTGTTCTCCACGTCCACTGGGGATAAAACAAGAAATAATAGGTTTAAATTGCACTGAGGGAGATTAGAGTTTGAATGTTCTCCCTGATGCCTCATGGCACGGCTGGTTGAGCACTGGAACAGATAACCCAGGGGTTCAGCCACTGCCTGGCTGGGAAGGGAAAGGTTAAAGGAACTCCTTTCAAGGTCAGTTTAGCTACAGGGAGCGATGCTGCTCAGAGCCCTCACAGGCTGCAGCACTTTTTACCCAGAACCAGAGCCCTCAGCATCTTCCCTTTCCAAAGAAACCCCAAGYAGGGATCTCTCCAGCGCTGCAGGATTGGTTTGGGGCAGTGTCAGAGGCACTGTGGGGTAGCACAGGATCAGGACTGCTCTCTCCAGTGTGGTTTCAGAGAGGAAACTCCCTGCACACCCCAGGCCAAGTGCCCTGGACAGAAGCTGAGTTTGCTGAGGTGGGAAAGAGCGAGGTGAGCGCTCAAGGCTGCAGGGCATTCTCCTCTCACCACCCTCACCTCTGGGAGCTGCCATGCAGAACGTCGTTTTCTGATCAAAAATGATCACTGCAAGAGCTAATTGTGCCATCCCCATTTTCCTCTGTAATATMAAGGAGCCATATAATTAACCTACTTAATTAGGAACTGTATATGACCCATAACTAGGRAAAAGAAATGCTCTCCTAATAAATTGGGTCACCATGCATTGTATAGCAAGCACTGAAGCAGACCTCATTAAATTCCAATATATAGTACATAAAATCCCTTCCTCCTCTGACTCCAAAGCCCTGTTGGCACTTCCATATTTCCCCAATCATAATCTTAAATTCTGTTCTYCAAAAGGTCATATCATCGACTGGCAAATAGATAATTCCAAGGCCACATCTCTTTGTCCAGGTTTCCCACTCAGAGTTATAAACAAGGGTAAAAATAACCTCAAACTTTAGCTTATCAGGAAAACAAACAAGTTTAAGAAAAAGAAAAAAAACCTTAAAAGAATTACCAACCTTTTGTTGGAGCTGAAATCAACCCACACCCTAGGGCTGATCTTTGCACCAGCAATGAGGGGAACTGAAACTCATAAAACAATAAACGAAAGCACAATAAATACAATTAAAAATCCAGCCATGCTCAGAGCAAGACTGCATTTACTGTCTCATAAAGAGAGCCTCGTCCTTTCAGGCAAACAAAAGGAAATCAATTTCTTAATTTTTATTGGCAGCTGTGGGCACGGGGCCAAGGCAGCGCTTGGTGCCTGTGTAGGGCTCGTTTGGAGCCAGTCTGCCGTGGGCTCCAGCGGGTTCTGTGCCCTCCTCACTGCCAGAATCACCAATCCCAGCCACAGGGTGGTCCATCACATGGCACCTCTTCCCCTGAGCCACAGCAAACCCCTCAGTTGTGTGAAACAATGGGTTTTATCCAGAGCTCCCTCCCAATTCCAGCGCTCGGCGCCTTCTTTGTCGCCACCACCTCATCCGTGTCCAAGCAGCATTTTCCACATCCACACAGCTCAGYTCCATCTCCATGTCCCAGATTCACCCCCAGTTATCCCTGCACCATGCCAATGGATCTGGAGGGCACTGCTGCAGGGGCTGGCTCATACAGCAGAACTCATACAACCCCTGCTTGAACCCCACTGTGGGTTCCAAAGGYGCCAGTTCCTGCTCTGCCACAGCCCAGGGGGCACAGACTCTTCCATCAGCTTTTTAGGGAAACAGCACATAAAAAATAACCATACCCTTGAGCTTTGCAGGCAGATGAAGACATCAAGAACTCTTAAATCTGAACTCTTAAAAGGATATACTCCAAATCCTCAGCTTCCAGACCCTCCAGTACAAAAAAAGCAGGAGCAAACAGCCAAGCAGAAATCCCTTTTTCTCTCTTCTCAACAACATAATGGGTTTGAGACCCTGATGAATCTCAAGGAGATSAAGATCCCTCTGAACTTTGGGGTAAAAGGAGGGGACAGGCCTGGAATCTCTGCACCCACCACTGCTCGGGTTAGACACGTGTCTCTTCCCCCACTTGCACTTTCCAGCCCCTCATACACTGCAGATGAATTATCATATAAAAAAAAGCTGTCAGATCCGCTGCCAGTGGGCGATCCCTACATAGGCAGTCCTCAAAGCACTTTCTTTCCTGAAGCAACACTGCCAAAATCCTGCCATTTACAGAAGCCCCTTTCCATCTTTACATATTGACATTTCCTTCTCTCTCTGATTTTTTTCAGGTGATTGCAGCGAGGAGGAGGCAGCTCTTGCTGCAGAAGGGGATGCAGCAGGGTAGAGGGGCTGCAGCAGCCCTTTACATCCCCCTTTGCCCTTCCCAGCCTCCACCCTGGCTGGAGCATCACTCCATCTGGTGTAGAGGATGCCCAAGTCCTTCCTTTACCCACTCTTCCTCAGGAGGTTTATTTATTGAGCTTAGATACCAATCCTATAAGCACTCACACTCAGGAATGGAAACATTAAGATCAAATCATATAAAATATAAAGTCAATGCATACGACGGCACAAATGCATAAATCCAGCAGAACAAGAAACAGAAAATGCTTACAGTAAAAATGGTAATACAATCTGATAATTAAAAAGGGTGGGATCTGACAAGCCAGAGCCATGCATCACAGCAAAGCCAGCCAGCACTCACAGGAAGGCAAAGCAGCAATTTTTACTTCTAGCYCAGTGTTACCAAATATCTTCAGCTCAGAAAGTGTCTGACCAGCACAGCAACTGMAAACAGGCCACAGGATAACCAATATTTGAGAATATTTTAGATCCTGCAATGCAAGGATTTGCTGATGCCTGAGGGATTGACAAGCCAGAACCTACTCCCATGCAATAACATATGGGTACTGGGAAGCTGGTTCACGTGCCAAGAGAAAAAGGTTTTCACTGCTGAGATGRGGTGAAACAACTAGCAAGTAATGCAGGCAACAGAACAGGAAGAATTCCTGTTTTATTCAATTGTCACCGCAGGGAGGGAGATAGTGTTTAGCCTGACAAAGCTGGTGCTGGCACTCAGACCATACCCAGYCACCTTCCACCATTCCTCCCACCTATCTTCTTCCATTTGCTGGTAACAAGCTGATTTTTCCACTGCTGGGCATGCCTGTTCCCTGCAGGTTGTGAGGAGGAGCCAACTGCAAACCAAACATCCATTCTTGCAGAAAAATCTCTTGTGATGTCATCTTGGCATGGCAGAGCCAGCAGCAGCAGCAGCAAACTCACACTGGTATGAGGCAGAAGGAGTGAGCAGGGACACCCAGGAATGCAGCATCTGTTTATGGCCAATCTCCCTGCACAGCCCCAAGGTCCTGGAAGGGCTGGTGAGGCAGGGTGGGTGGTTCTTGGGTACTGGATGCACCATGATACACCAAAACAAATCCCTGTCACCTTACCTTCAGTGCACAAGGCCATCAWTTCCATCCCTCTCCATGGGATCAGCTCCAGTTGAAGACAAATCCTCATTTTGTGCCCCCAGGTCTCCATCACCCCCCTGTATCAGAGCCCAGCAACATCCCGCCTGTCCCAAACCACCTGCTCATCGCCATTCACCTTTTTCCCCATTCTTCCTCTTGACTGGATTTGCCTCTCAGGTTATTTTCCCAGCAAAGTCACCGAGCTGTCACCTCGGGGGCACCTTGAGCTCTGGAGCAGCGCTGGCTTTACCAGGCAGGAGCCCAGCAGTGGCCTCAGCAGCACCCGTTAATCTCTTGGCTCACTCATCCCTATCACAGACACACCGTAAAAATGATATAAGCATTTCATTCGAACGGCGCTGCAGAGAGATTGGCGAGAGCACGGGGCCAATTGATTTCCAGTATGTCTGCTCTTTACCTCCAGGTATAAATACAACAGCAAAATCAATCGGAATAACATCATATCAGCTCTCTAATCTCTTCTGCCGGCGAGACGCGCTTTGTACGCTGCAGCATTTCCTGCAGCTCCGCGCCCCTTCTTCGCTCCCAGCCCCTCCTGAGGAGCTGCAGATCCAAAGCACAGCTCTGCTCCTGCTCCCAGGGGAGGTGCTGAGAGGTGTCCCCGAGCCTYGGTGGGTTCTGCTGAGCCCTGAGCCAGGCTGGTGCTCGTGGAAAGGGAGCTGCTAACACCCAACGTGATGGATGGCAGCTCACTGACACCCATGGCACACCCAAATCACTGAGGGGGACAGTCCCACTGACACAGGGATGGGAGAAAGGGAGAAGCAGCATCTTCTTTCCCCACACCCTCAGGATCCCACAGCTGGATTTATCACACGTGGCCCTGGTGGCATTTCACCTCCTCGTGAGYGTCCCGAGTGACACCACACCAAGAGCCAAGCCCGGAGCAGAGCTGCCTGCTCAGCACTGAGCAGACACATTTTCTTTCTGCATTTCCAATTTATCATCAGCCTAAGGGTTTTTAGCCTCTCTCCTGGCCTCCAGCCACAGCAGAGGGAGACTGTGACAAACTGATAAACATCCCCCCAAGCCTCGGCCTGGGTGAACATGCAAATGCACCATGAGAATGAGCAAAGGGCTGCCTGATGAGGCGTCAGGGGGTCATCTTAAACAAATTCCAGCTCAGCACCGAGGTGATGCTTTGCCCCATCTCAACTGAATAGGTACCAGATGGAAGAAAAGCAGAAAWGGTTTAATCATAGAATCACAGAATGGTTTGGGGTTGGAAGGGCTCTTAAAGATCATCTATTTCTGACCTCCTGCCACAGGCAGGGATACCTTCCACTCRACCAGGCTGCTAAGGKCCCATCCATCCTGGCCTTCAGCCCTTCCAGGGATGGGGAGGAGCGGCACCTCCATCCGTTCTGCCATTCAGATGGCACAGAGCATGCACACGGAGTGCATAAAGGGTGTGACAGCCACATCCCTTCCGACGCCGTGGCCAGCACGGTGACAGCTTTGGGATGTTTTATTTACCCGGCTCAGTGGGAGCTCCCTCAGCACAAGAGGCCCCTCAGTGATCTTTGGCGAGGGGTCCACTGGCAGCTCCACCACCAGCCTGGTGCTGGATCACTGACCTGAGCCAAGAGCCTCATGCTGCAGGAGCCTGAGCCTGTGCCAGGAAATGCTTAAAACAGTGAGAGCCACCGAACGCCTCAAAATCAACAGCTGGGACCACTRCTGCCCTCCTGCCTGAGGCTTCTCCTGACCTTTGCAGACACTGGTGCCCAGTGCTGCTTAATAAACACCATCCTTGCAGCAAAAGCCCTGCCAGCTCTGCAGCACAGCACACACCAGGGCAGCAGAATGTGCTTCCACCAGCCAGGAGCACTGCAGGCTGAGGACAAGCACTAGGCGTGTTTCTCATTAGCTCTGAGTCCACCAGCCGCCTCCATCCCCCTCCCACCACTTCCCTTCCCATGCCTTGGCCACTGCAAGATCAGTCCTGGGTCATCTTGATCTACTTGGAAAGCTCAGCCGCCATGAGAGCAAACCGCTCGTCCTCTGGCTCCGCTCTCTTAGTGAAATTAGTGCCAATGGAAGTGTCACTATCAATTTCATAATGTTATTGGATAAACGCAAAACTGGGCCAAGTCCCATATTCCTGACGGGCCATCAAAGAGGTGGGGATTATGGGTAAGGAGACAGGCAGCCCTGGCAGGAAAGGCAAAGGCTCCAGATCAATTAGCCTGACGAGGCTATCTCGCAGCCACATCACCTCGTGCTGACACCAGCCCCTTCTCCCCGGAGCCCAGCTGCCCCTGCACCAGCAYGGTTCATTTTCTCCAGTGCTAACCAGAGTCCTTCCAAGCCCACTGAGCTGCGCATCCCCTCTCCAAATATCCAATTTATGAGGCTCCCAGGACACCGAGGGATTCTGCAGTCATAAAATAACATTAATTTTCAGGCCTTTTTTTTTTTTTTGGTTAAGTATTCAGTCAAGATAAAAAAAAAAAAAAAATCAGCCATTAAACAAAAAAGTGCTTTACTCTGCATTGCTCAGAGGTTTCAAAAGGAAGCAGTGATCAAAATGTAAAGTACCTGGCACAACACATGTTTTGTCTTTGCTGTGTGTTTTTCTTCTTGGTTTTCTTTCAAGATCCTGCTTGGACCATGAAACTAAACTGGTCAGTACCATCTGGTTCTCATGCAGTAATTAATAGTGCTTGTAATTTTTCAAACCAAAATAGTCTTCAGTTGCAGCTTTTTTTGGTCAACTTTTGACCTTTTTGTTTTGAAATGGAATTTTTATGAAAACATGGAGCAGCCATCAAGGCTGCAGATGCCAATGGGTTCACTTCCAGCAGACACCTCGTGTGTCCAGTCCCTGCCAGCAAGCAAGCGGCTGCACTTACTCAGGGTGCAAATTTGTAGACCCAAATCTAAAATCAGACTTGTGATGTTTGCTCTCAGGCCAAAAGATAAATCCTTACATGGTCAAAAAAATAAYAAAAAATCCTTGCACTCATAGTTTGTCTCCTATTCACGCATGAGGGCAATGAAAATTTAAAACTTACGCTTCTCAAAAACTAAATGCACTTTTTTTTCCCCTCCACAGCCCTCCTTGAGATGATCTCCAGSAGTGATATCAGTCTCTCAGATTTATTCTATCCCAAGATAAATAGTGTGTTGCTTACAGAATCAAAACGTATTTAACTTGTATAATGGTTTAAATCCCGAATCTGCTCCCGTAATATTATGAGACTCYTCTGGAATATGAAGTCCATGTCAGAAATATCCATGAACAAATAAACAAATCCTTCTTCCTTCATGCTGAGCAATTGGGAGAGGAAGCAAGGCTGGGGTTTGGGTAGTCCTAGTGCTCTTTAGCCCATGATGCTCACATCAATAACAGTGTTGGGTGTGCCAAACTCTGCTGTAAGCCCCAGAATCAGCAAGAAATGAGTTTTGGAGGTTTTTACAAAAACCTTTGTAGACCTAAAGAGTAGAAAGAAGCCCATGACATTCTCCAGACAGAACTGATTGGGAAGGAACCGATACTTTTTGGCTTGGCTAATGCCAACTGCTGCATGGAATCACTGGTGTTTTCCAGGATGCCATGCCTTTCTCCAAAATTTATAGTCCTTGGTCATAAAGGCGATGGTTCTGTTTAAAAGTCACAGAAGTGGTCCCTGGAGAAAGGCTCTGAAATTACAGCYTTCTGGGGGCTGACAGCTCATTTGTAAAGTGCTGCAGTTTTGGGGTTTCCACCGGCCTTGCTGGGACCCCCATTAGTTTTGAGAGGGATTCTGTGAACAGGGAGATAAAATAAGTGGGGAATGAAGGGTTGGGAGATGTGGAGAAGGATATAAAACATCTCCCCACTCAGAGAACTYGCTGCACTGCCGATCCACCAGCCCAAACAACTCCTCTAATAAACCGGAGAGCAATTCATTGAAATGGCTTCCTCTGTCCCCACACCGACAGTTAATCTGTAATTTAGATAGATCTGTCAGGAGGCAAGAGTCCTGMATACAGAACAATTAATTCCTCCAAGGTCTGGGGAAATTTCCCTTTCTAAAGAGCACAGCACACTCCCCTCCTCGCCGGCGAGCTCCAGGGTGGACGTGGCTCCRTGGAGGTCAGCGAGGAACATCACACACATTCCAATAAAGATACTCACAAACGTGTCACTGTCACCTCATGGCTGGGCTGGCAGCCCCAGGGTGGGATTTGTTTCCACAGACCTTGCAAGGAGCTTGCCCTGTATCCCCCTGCTCCCCTGACCAGCCAAARGCTCTTGGCCTCTTGCCCCACGTCAGCCAAAAATGCTTTTCAAGACCCAATTGCATCAAGAGTCTAAATCATCAATTAAAACATGAAATGCAGCATCTCCTGATTCTGGTTGAGAAATGTGGAGGTTGGGGCAGAGCACATCTCATCTGCCAGCTTTTTTCAAGAGGAATCACTCCCAGATCCACCTCTGCCCCCTACAACATCAGGAAATAACTGGGACAGTGGCCTCTGGACACCAGTGAGACAGAGCAGCTTCAGGAAAGAAACCAAGGGTGGGAGTCAACCACATGGACAGGCTGCAGTGGGTGGCTGGGGAACGGGAACAAGTCACATGAAACCCCATGTGAGATCAGCAGCACCTGAACRTGGTGCCAGCCCTGGAGGCAGGGCAATCAAAACAAATATCTTCCTCTTGCCAGGACAGAGGCATGGAGAAGGGGAAAAATGTTAAAAAGGACTCTTGCTCAGTCTCTTGCATCCTCTCATCACAACAGTCATCATGGGCACAGCTGGCACAATCAATGGCCTGGCAATATCAAGGGACATTAAGATCTTCAGATCTTCTTGATTCTGCTGATTCTTGCAGCCTCAGCCACCAGCTTTTAGAGCATGAGCGCATAAAGAAGCACCACCAGCCAAATCCCTGTCTCCCTACACATATTTCACATCCTTCTCCCAAGCTATTCCACCAAAATCCCGCAGGCAGGTGGGAGGGAAGCTGCCTCACGTTAGCCTGYGAGCCACGAGGGCAGAGAAAGACGGGGAGTTCAGCATTCACCTCTGTGACTCAGCGCTGTCTCCACGCTCCGTGACCCCAAAACTCACCCCTTGCTCGGCAGCTCCACAACTCACAAGTGACAAAACAACACATCCCCACTGGGAAGCCAGACCTGAAGACAAGGGGAGGTCGAGTGACTTCTCCATCTGCACCAGCAAGGGAGCAGGAAGAAGTGGGATAAACAGCAWCCTCACCCACAGCGTGGTAAGAGCAGGGGGGAAGAAAGAAATGGGATCTTGCACAAGGCTGGTGGCTKTCTGGTTGGGGGTGACACGTCTGCTGAGCACCAGGCCTTGTACAGAGCCCACTTCAGAGCATCCTGCAGCAGACCCTGCCAAAGCCATCCCAAATTCACCTTCTTGGAGGCACCCACGGGGCTGGTAACACCCCACAGAGCGCAGCTTGAGCGTGCAGACAGCACATGCAGGCAGCTGGAAGGCAGCACAAGGCAGGGAAAGCTGTGGTGGTGGGGGCTGCTGGACCACAACCAAGTCCCTTTCCAGAAGCAGCTATCAAGTCTCTGCAGAAGTAGTGGAATGGAGCCACTTTTCATCCTACCTCTCAAGGAAATCATCGCTGCTGTTACGCAGACACAATTATGTCTCCAGAGCCTTTTAACTGCAGCTCTTTAGGGATGAGTGGGTTGATAGAAATCTATTCACAGGACTGACATCGCTTGGCTGGGTAAGGACACTGCCACTGAGTCAGTGGCTGGGGAGGGATCAAAAAATAAGATTGGTGATGGGGGAAGTCCCAGGCAATGCCAAGGCAGCGTCTCCTGGGGGAGCTGCCTCTAGCCCCTTGACCACAAAGGCCAGGCCAATTTCTCATTTTATTCTTCTAGAACTTTCCTTTCAAAGAAAAACTAAGTAATAATATTGGAAAGCTGCCTCCTTTCCTTGGGTTCTGTGCTCCCCTTTGGAGGGGCTACCACCGGAGATGGGTGACCATRCATTTGTGTCACAGGCAGCAGGGCAATGCAGAACAACATAAGGCTCAGCACCCCAGCTCTCCAGGCAGCCCTAAACAATGCCAGGATTTGAGCACATGGCAAATGGGAGCACAGGAGCACAGCTTGGCCATCAGGCTCTGGGTCACCTTGCCAAATCTGAGCCCGGAGCAGAGGGATGCGGGAAGCTCTTGCTGTGRGACCCTTGAACTGCATTGCAGAGCCCTCTCAGAGCGTGGCAGAGCTGGGGGCTGCTTTAGCATATCTGCCATCTGCTTGTTTGCTTTGCCATCCTCTGCTCCTCCTGGCTACGCTCACAGACTCCTACCTGCTCTCCAAAAGCTTTGCCGGGGCTCAGTAAACAAACCACAGGCAGGGACAAAAATAGGGAGGGGAAAGGCAGGGAAGAGGTGGGGGGAGAGGGAAGAGAATCAAAATTTAATTAAAGCCACTTTTTGCTTCAGGGCCTCAGAAAATTTACAAATTCATAAATCACTTAGTGAATGCCCCGAGCGGTTGCTATGCCAGGCTGCCTACCAGTCCCACCAGGAGGGCCATAAAGCACCAGCACAGAGCTCCCTCCTTCCACCTCCACCCTGCAACATCAGGCAACCTTGAGCAGCTTGTCAAGCCCATGACGAGTGTTTCTGCAACCAGGAGCCATCAATCGACAGCTCCATTAGCAGCAGTGCAGGGAGCTGCTTGTTTCACCTGCAGCTGTGCCACAATGGGAGTTTTTGAGAAGGGTGGGATGTGGGGGGACAAAACTCATGGCCAGATGGGACCAGAAGACCCCCAGGATATTTTGTCGGAAACACTGTTTTTCAAAAGCACATTTTCTAATGCGAACGGCCAAAAAAAATATGGTATAAACCAAGAGGTGGGTCCAGAGGGATTTCTGCTGGCATTATAGAAAAAATAAAAACCCCAACTTTTGTAATTCCCTAATGAATCAACCCAGTCTTTTCTCCCACAGCTTAGACGAATCTTCCCCTGGGGATGCACACTTGCTGTCCAGCCCCAAGGTGCTTCTCACAAGGCCWACAAAGCCAGCGAGCATCTTCTGCCAAACGAGGCAAGAGCGAGCTGATTCCCCTTTTCCCTGGCTCGGCACGTGGTGAGGAACAGCCTGAWCGTCCAGCACACGGGGGTGTTGCACGGCTCTGCTAAATTTAACAAAGATCTCAGAACACTCGCTGGCAGTGTGRTGAACCAGCACATCTTTGCCAGCAGCCTATCAGGGGAAGGCTTGGAAACAGGGAATCGGGAGTATTTTGCACCCTTTACTCAGAGTTTTGAAGGTGGGAGGAGGGATTTTTCTCAGTAGTGTGGTCAAGTCTTAGCCCTCCCTGCTAAGAAGCAGGTGATTGGTAAAATGGGAACAAAACCTGGCTGGCTTTCCTTTAAGATGGGTTCAGTGGATGAGAATG
The DNA here is from genome assembly GCF_030028575.1 of Malurus melanocephalus. Classification (NCBI taxonomy): domain Eukaryota; kingdom Metazoa; phylum Chordata; class Aves; order Passeriformes; family Maluridae; genus Malurus; species Malurus melanocephalus. The sequence goes on from NW_026623290.1 coordinate 1,486,588, forward strand.
GAAAGTTTCTCACACAGGAAAAGACTGGGACATAAATTCATTTTCTGAGCAAYGTGATTGTCTAAATTGCAACCAGAAAAATAACAAAGTGGTTAAGAGAAGCGCTCAGAATCACTCAACCTACTGCAGGCTACACTTAAGAACTGCATCAGCTATTGACCCATCTAGCAGCACCTATTTTCCAAGAGACTGGGTTAAGTGGGATAAATCAGTGCTGGTTATACCAGAATCCAGGACAGATAAAGGGTCACTATGCCAGAAAGGAGAGGACAGAACTGCTTTGAAGAAGCATCAACCACACCAACCTTTGCCACTTCTAAAGACAAGCTGAACACCTGAGTCTTTCTAGGAAATTGCAAAAGAATCTCTCATGTCTCCATTTAAGCAACTACAGAGCTTTTGCTTCAGATCATGAGTAGAAGGGCAAGAGCTGAAAACTGAGGCAGAAGTATCCAATGGGAAAATGCTGGGAGCCAGCCAGTTCCCCAGACCTCCCCAGCCAGATCCTCCAAAATGTGCCTTGAAACACTCAGAACAAATATAGAACATTAAAAAAAAAATAAATCTTAACACCCTGAAAAGGAAAGGTGTCAACAGTTCACTCTGAGGTTTTGCTTTGCATTTCTAGATCATGTGCTCAGGGGTGAAACCCTGCTAGGCAGAGAGGGCAGCACAAACAGATTCCATGGCATGCAGTGAGAGAATCTGAGCACTGGAGGGGCACAGACAGACTGGGGCTGGTTCACCCACAGCTCAGCTCCCCTGGTCCTGATGGAACAGGAACCCATAGGCAGGTCTCAGCCAGGCTGTTTCCATAAATTGATTTCCCTGATTTTATTAAGCTCTTCCTTCCAAGGCTGCTCTCCAAATGGAAGATGCAATGTTTGGAAAGCTGCAGAGTACAGAGACTAGCTTCACAAGCTCACCATGCAAATAACTGCTCTGGCAGGAGCACCAGGGGAGGGGACAAAGGGTTCAGAGCAGGATCAGGGCAATAAAACTGGTGTCTCCCATTCAGCAGGAGCATCCCAATGCATCCCATGTGGATGGATTGGGTGAGCACCCATCTGCCTACACAGTTATTTACAGTATCAAAGTATGCATCCTTCCATTTATCCAAGCAGTCTCTCACTTCTTCTACCTCTCTTTCTACAAATCTATAATATTTATCTCTATTTTAAGACAATAGCACTGCTTTTTCCCACAAAATTCCCAAAGTAGGGCAGTTCCCAGGGGTCAGGGCTCCCTCCTTCCATGTCCTCACTGCAGTTCAAGGCAGTGGGGTGGGGATGGGGATGGGATGTGTGCACAGGGGGTGGCTGTGGCTGCAGAAAGGTGGGCAGGCAGGAGGGCTCATCCCAGCGTGTGACAGCAAGCAGGGCTCAGGCTTAGAGTGTGGAATGTGCTGCCACAGGGCATTTCTTTCTCTGTATAAGCCGGGGTGGCAGCTGACCCAGCTTTCTCCTTCTACCTGCCTGGTCCAATCTCTCTCTTTCCCCAGCACTCTGCACACTCAGGAAGGTGCAAACCTGGCAATGCTCTGYTCTCGCTCACGCTCAGACAGCTCCGCTCAAGGTTGAGCCCCTGYTTTCCCCTCCAGGCAAGCTCACACCTCGTATCATCACCCCTTGCATCACCATTTCTGCAGTGGGCAGCAAGGGCAGGTGCTTCAGGAGTCAGCAGCAAAGTCCAACCCCCTCACCAGCACGAGCAAATTCCAAACCCACAGAAAAGGGAGGTGGTGCTCAGCTCTGCATCCCCCCCGCCACTCCTYCTCTTGTGGCAATACCTTCTGCTTTATCCTTCTCTTTTTTTTTCCCCTTGAAGAGTGAAAAATGCAAATAGGAGCTTATAAATTATCAATTCTTGATTGATTTTGCTGAGGAAAGCACATAAAACAATCACACAACAGAGGAGAAGAATAATTTAGCATTTCAAGTGGGGAACGGTGATGCTGCTGAGACAGCTCTATGTAGGCAGAGCACTCCCAAGCCACCCAGCAGCATCTCCCCACTGCAGCCTCTGCCTCCTGTCCTTTGAAAACACACAAGCAAAGCCATAACCTTGTCTAGCAGATGCCTCAAAACTGTATTTCCATTAGCAGGACAAAGCCCTTCCAAGAGAGTTACCTGAGAGTACGCACGCATGAATGCAGCTCCACGCTCACAGGCTCTCACCAAGAATATCCCATGGTTTGACAGTCCAGGATGGAGCCACAGCCTGCAAAATTACTGCCAGCAGAGCAAGACTTCTACAGAAAAAACTGCAGTTTCAGCCCCAAAAGCTGTTAGGCAGAGATATTAAGAACAAATCCCTYGAATCAGTCTGCATCAACAACTTGCTGCTGCAGAGGGTTCATGCAATTGTCCTCCTGTTCCTGCTTGGTTGCCTGCTAGAAGATATTTTGGAGCTCTTTTCCACCTGTGAAGTCTCAAAAAAAAAATGTTCTCTCCAAGTGTTGGCTGCTCCAACATCTCATGAAAACTTTCTTCTCYGAGTGTGTGTGGGAAGTCGGATTCCTTCCCCACATGTGGGTGATAGCAGCACCCCCCTGTCTGCCAAAAGGGGGTGACTACAGCTGACACCCTGCACTGTTCCTCAGCCACACATTCAGCATTCAGCTTCTATCCATGGAATTAGGACAATATTGTGGCTCATGAAACCAAACAGGGGTTACCTGCAGGTCAGAGGCATGACAGAGCAAAACCGACCACCCCGCTCCACACCCCTCAAAAAGCTGTTRTCTGGGCACTGAGACTCTCCAGGGCCAGTGTTTCTACCAGCTCAAACTTAAACAAAAATCAGCTGTGCCTGGAAGCAATGATTTGATGGAGATGAAGAGCAGGAGGACAACACACCCAGTGAAGGCTTTTCTCACTGTCATCACTCAAGCACTCAAGGTTCCTGCTGCACCTTCTGTTCAGAAACCATCACCTTTTCTGAGTCCTTCCAAAGGATCCCTCCAACACCTGGAGCAGTGCAGAACACTCACCAAAACCCGGGATAGAGCTTGTRTCAAACAGGCACCACCCAAAGGCATTGCCTGTGTCCTAAGCSATGCTGCTACAGCAGCACCGGTGCTGGGGTTTGATGAATTTTGGGTTTTTTCCATACATTCACTTCTTCCCATCCTTTCTGCTCCCTTTTGGACACAGAAGCCCATGGTCCAGTAGCTGGATTCTGGATGTAATTACTTGTTTGGCAGTGAAAACATTCATATGTCTACCTCAGAACTAATTTTAAATCATCTGGGATCTTTGCAAGAGTTTGGTTCTCAAGAAAAAAGCATTTCCCACACTGTCTAAACCTGACTTAATTCTCTCCTTGCCTTTTACACAGAGTGATTTCATTTTTGATTACATGGGGGGAAAAATATATATATATATATATATTATTTAGAAATAAATAAAGAAGATGCTGAAAGAGGTGATGGCTTGCGGATGGGAAATGATATTCCTTCACAGCTGCAGTAATGATCAGATTAGGATCCAATCCCTCCACATCCTTCACGTGCTAAGTCATCTCTACAGAGGTGAAATCTCCTGAGGGAGATGGATGGAGGGAGGGGGATGTGCAGAGGGAGGCTCTGATACAACGTGGTGCCAAAAGAATTGTGCATCTGCCCTCTGGTCACCTCGCAAAATGAGAAATTTCCTTCGGCGCTGAAGCACCTTTTCTGAGGATTTTGGCAGCAACATCTTTTAGAATTACAGTTTGAGTGCTCAGCCATCATTTATGTGCATATCTGAATCCTCTGTGCATGAGTTACAAACCCATCCATCCTTTCTGGTCTGTTCTTTCCCTYCTCTCCCAGACTTACCACCTCCCTTACAAGTCTGCCTTTCAGCTCTCTCTTGCTGCTGTTTCCAAGCTGTGTGGGAAAAAACCAAAAAAATTTGCCAGTACTGCTCCACCAAACCTTATTCCAGCTGCTTCTGGCTAGATTTTCAGGATATAGTCAGGATATCCATTTTTTCCGTTTTTCCCCTATTCAGAAGTTAATTTCCTCTGTTCCAGATGAYTCTTTTAGCCCAGGCAAACTGCTGGGGACGTCCCCACCACCAGCTGCCCTCCTGGAGCCTCCGTGCTCACAAAGCCCTGTTAAACTCCTCCTGCAGCAACCCCAGAACAAGTCCCAAAGGTGGAATAAGCCATGGACAAGGTCCAGAGGTGACCCCAGAGCTGCTCTGTCACCCTCTGGGAATGGAGAGAGCACGGAGAGATGGAGATGGACACGATCCCTACCAGCCTGGGGGAATCACTGACCACGCCAAAGGTCTGGATCAGGACATGGCACAGGTGATGCCAAGGTGCCAGAGGGGTTTGGATGAAGCCCWGCACATTTTCAACAGCACAGGCCCAACCTCAATCCCACATTGACCTGGACCCACACAGCTCCCCACAAACATCCCCCAAAAATCTGACAAAACAGGCACTGCAGGTGTCAGGAGAGAACAGTCCCCTCCTCCTCATGAGTCCAGGAACATTTCTGATCCACAGACACGGTTCAAGGCTGCTGCTGGGATGCACAAACCCTTCACCACTACAAAAACAAATTCTGGGGTTTTTTTTTTCTGCTTCCCTCTTACTTTCATATTGACTTTTTTTTTTTGTGGCCAAGGAAATAAAGCCCTAAAGACGACACAAGGACAGAGAAAGTAGAGCAAAGGAGATCAAAGATTCCAATTTACTCTCCCCCATTCCTTGCAGGAATTGAAGATCAGCTGGCAGTAAAGCTTTAATAGTAGATATTAAAAGGCAAATAAAGGGAATTTTTTTACAATGAACAATGTGACAAGCATACAAAAGTCACAGACACAGGACTCTGCCTGCTGACACCCAAAAAGAAATTTCTGCAGATSTTGGACACAAGAAATATCACTGCCCAGGCCATGACTGCACCTCCAGCACCTGGAAACTGGGGAGCTTTGTGGGGGCTGCAGATGTCCTTTGCTTCAACTCTAAATGGATGATAAAGGTGACAGAGAGGTTTGAATTTGGGACAATTCTGGTTTCCTAATCCACCAGCAGCACCTGCATTTATCTGGACATGGAACTTCCCAGGCCAGAAACCTCAGCCATGCACAACTCCTGTACTGCTGGCTACAAGGAGAGTTCCATCCCATCCCATCCCATCCCATCCCATCCCATCCCATCCCATCCCATCCCATCCCAGCAGGAATGCCATCCCAAGTTCAGGAGCAGCCAGAATGGACCATTAACCTGTTCCTTCAGCTCAGGAATGGGGACATTGGACCAAAAGGAACCCCAGGCTGGGTTGCAGACTTGTACAAGCCAAGGCAGCATAATTTGTCAAATTAYCAGCTGTAATTTGTCATGTGCCACCCAGAACACAGCTCACACAGCAAAAATGAGTAATTTTTAAAGGTAGTGACATAGAGTAAAACAACCTCAGGCCCAAGTGACTTCATGGCCAAAGATTATTGGCTGCACTGCAATAATCTTGGGGGACTGTGCTTAAAGCATCTCTTACATGAGAAYAGATTCTCTGTGTGCAGTCTCCTTCATCAGAGTTGTTTGGTTCTAAACACAGATTTAAACATCCTGACTGTGGCCTTACACCAGGGAGCACAGGGCAGCAAAGGCTGCAGACCAGGAACAGCCCAAAAAAACCCCAAGATCTGGTTTTGTTTTCCATCAACACAGAAATAAATCATCCCCTGTCCCTCTATCCACACACCATCTTCCTTATTTTCCTGCACTTGCTGGTTCAAACTCGGCCAAATTCATTAGTTTAGGTCACGTTTATGGATGACACATGCTGTACAACCACAAAAAAAAAAAAAAAAAAAGAAAAGAAAAAGAAAAAAAAGCCAGCTTGGGTGCAAAACACTCTCTCTGTGTCCATTGCAGCTGAGGTCACAMGAACAACAAACTCACWAGAACTTAGCTGGTGCATACTACAGCTCTGTTTCCAACCACAAAACATTCCTCAAAAACAATGTCCAAGAAAGTGCTGTTGCTCTTTAAGCATTACATTTCCCAGGGGTAAATGTTGGGTTATTGAGTGCAGGGAAGATGGGGAAAAGCTTTTGTTCCTGTTTGGGGATTCATTTGGCTGTGTTCCTTTCTTCATCATAAGTTATGTTTTCACTTATATTTTATTAAAGCATCTAGAGGCCTTTGGGAGTAGATGCCCAGGAATAGAAAAAAAAATATTAAAAAGAAATTAAAAATTCCCAGCAGGATCAGGATTGCTGCCTTCTGCATGAAGATTGCRTTCAGACTCAAGCCAAGGCTCAGCCTGATCACCCTTCTCCCTTCTGACTGCATCAGCTCCTCCAGCAACACCAAAAATCCACAATTTGGTGTTCTCACTAGCCCACCACCCCTCTCCTCTGAGCTGGTGGCTCCTGCCATCCCCAGCTCTCCCTGCCCCATGCCACAAACCCTGATGGSCAGCACAGCATCTCCTGCTCTTTCTTACATCAAAAGCCACTTCATGRATTCAGACCCTCCTCTTCATGAAGAGAGGAGGAAAATCCTGCTGCTGAACACAGCTGAGCACAGCCCCCTCCGCAAATTACCGGGATATTGTCACTAATTATCAGCCTCAACAAGTGAAATTGTGCAATTTGCTACAGACACGCTGGAGAAAAGTGGGGCTGGGAGGAGAGGGGAGGTGGAGGAGCTCATGGGGCACAGAGCCATGGGGCACAGCCCAAGGGAGCTGGCTCCTGGCACGGAAAAGGGGTCCTGCTGGCAGCACTGTTGTGTTTGCATTTCAGACTGTTTGCTTTTTTTTTTTTTTTTTTTTTTTTTTTTTTTTTTTTTTTTTTTTTTTTTTTTTTTCTTTTTTTGATGTTTACTTCAAGCATTGCACTCTGAGGGCTTATAAAGAGGATTAAGTGGTGAGGAGGTCTCGCAGAGTTAGGAGGAATTAATCAAGCGGTAATCAGAAAGGAAATTAATCTGAAGAGTTAATTAATCAGCCAAGGCAGGGAGACTGCAGCCAGTTGTCCCTATCACACCTTCCAGGTTGAAGCAGGGAAGGGAGGAGGCAGCTCAGGGCTGGGAGGGTGCTCAGCCACCCCTCCACTGGCTCAGGAGAAAGCAGAAAGCCAACCAGGTTCCCACTCCCACATCCCCCATGCAGGGACTCAGTGACTGAGCCTTTGTCACCTTGTCCCCCCCTCCAAACCTTCCAAAGGCTGTGACATCCATTTCAGAGACTCCATTTCAGAGACTCTTCCAAGCTCCAAAGAGGCAAGACCCCCTTTCCTTTGGAAAAAGGGACCTAGATATGCAGCTCACAGATTTTTKATTGTTTAATTGATTCTGTATACCCCATGTTTTCCTTCCAGCATCCTAAACAGTCCTTTCAGTTCTTCATTGTTCAACTCTTCTAAATATGCACCTCTGGGGATTGCTTCCCTTCCCTCTGGCCTAGCTGCATTTTATATATTTAGTTTTTCTTTTTCYTAATCTTTTCTCACAATACATCCCCTGCAGAACCTTAATAATTTGTTTCTCTTCTCTGAATTCCTTCCAAAAGGCGTCAGGAAGAGCATTTTGCAGATTTGTTCTCATCCCTTCCGGGCTGAGTTTTGACTAATGCCTGTTTTTTTGTTTTTTTTTCCTTGAGCTGACACACACCCCACACTGCTTGATCAGGGATGTTCCACCTTCAGCACATCCCGAAGCACTCAGGGGAACAAAACCCTCCAGCTCACTGGGGCTGCAGCACCGTGCATCTCTGAACTTGCAAAACCGAGGCCAGTTAGCAAAGGCAGCTGAAATCTCATTAAATTCACTATTATTATTATCATTATTAGATTATTTTCATGCACTGAGTAGACATTTTAATTGCCTGGATGTGGACAGGAGCTTCTGTGGTGTGTTTTATGGACTGCAAGCAAAGATCCATCCCTAAGTGCTGCCTGCACCTGCCTGGAGTTACAGCCRGTTCAGGGATTATCCAACAGCCCCAAACCAAAGGGTTTTTTCCTTTAAAACCCCTTCTTTGAGGGCAGCAGGGCCCAGCCCTCCATGTGGTCACCCCATGATCTCTGAGGTTCAGGATGTGACAGAATCATTGMAACAGACCATCAGCATTTAAACATATTGGATACACAACCTTCTTCCACCTGAACTATGTCAAAATAAAAGGCAAAAAGCTGCATTTGCCAGGAAAGGACCTGTGGGACTGAGAGGTGAGGAAGCACAGGTGAGGAATGACTGAGAAAATGCAGCTGCACCGAGGATGCTGGGCAGGAGAAAACTGGCCACTCTCAAATAGTGATCTATCAAATATTGATATATCAAATAGTGATTTCCATCAGCAGAAGGCCCCAAAAAGTGGCTGAAGCAGCCTCAGCAGAAACCTCATAGCTTCATTAGCCAGTTTAGCCATTACAGGATTCATTCTTGTCATTCCATTCCCTTCACACCGGTTTTATTTCCAAATAAAACTGGGAAGGGCTACCTGCTCTCCACCCTCACACAGAAAGCTCCCACATCACCCAAGGCTCTCTCTCCCCCTAAATCATGAACTGGTCTCTTTTGCTTTTTAATATATATTAACTATTTGCACACATCCTCCAAAATGAAAAGTGACTCAAAAAATAAAGGTGAAAAGGCAAAAAAAACCTCACTGCTCTTGCCTAAAACAAAGCTGAGTGCCACAGAGTTTGGAGGGAACCATGAGGTGCTCCTGACACAAACACATTTCTGCTTATCCTGACCCAGAGCAGCAGCTCCCCACAGATMATTTTGTACAGGGAAAACCCTGCTCTTTTCTCATCACCCCCACTCTGCCTGTCTGTAAACAGCTGGACCCATTTCATTATAACTCCCTTCTACTGTGACTGCTGATTATAAAAAATGGATTTTAATAATTTATAGCCTGCCCAGCAACACAGCACTCTGGCCACCAACAGGTATTCAGAATGCTGGTTCTGATCTGGAAATCTCTCCGTTCAAAGCARAGCCTTGGATCCCTCAGCAGTCGATGTGTCTCTGTGTGGTACCCCAAGAACAGAGAGAAAAAGAGATGCTGCTGCTCCCTCCCCTCCATGCTAATAATGGCACAAAGAGGCCACATTAGCAAACAACAGCTTCCTCCTTTCAAATCCCCACCCTCCTGGCTCGGACAGAGACTGAGGAGTGAAGATCTAATCCTAATCAGAGGAGGTGCCACTGTGAATTGACTTTTAGGGGTGCAATGATTTTTATTTTGGCTTTTCAGGCAGCAGTTTGAAGGAGAAGGCATTAACTCCTTACCTAGCAGTTAAAACCACTGCAAGGAGGATCCCAGAGCATCACCTGCAACTCATCCCTGGGTCCCCCAGAGCTGGAGATGTCTGGGCAAAAYGGGATAAACTGGAAGAACCAACACCATGCACATACACACAAATATGTAAGCTYGGATATAAATATGCTCAGATAAACGCACACCCTGCCTCTCACATGATGCTATCAAACACATTACTCCCCCAAATCCCTGCAGAGCAGTAGACCATCTCCAAGGTCATATTAGCGTGGAAGTAATGTAATTCCATTACCCAGGCTCCTTTTCCCTCCTCCAGTTTTCTGTGTCGATGTTTGCTCTCTTAATTTTAAGCACCAGTCGTATATCTTATGGCCCAGCCTGGGACCGCTTTGCTCAAGTGCTAGTAAACACATGGCTTAATTCACTCATTCTCCAGGCAAAAAAAAAAAAAAAAAAAAAAAAAAAAAAAAAAAAAAAAAGAAAAAAAGAAGTTTTGCTGCATGAAATACCCGCGTCCACCAGCGAGATGATCAACACAGAGCGTGCTGAAAGCTGCTGTAACTAACTCGGACTCAGGGAACAACCAGAGCACGCAGGGTGGKAGCAGAAAATCCAAACGTGCTGCTCTTGGCAGGGGAAAAACATCCAAGGGGCTGCAGCTCAGCTGCCAGGGTGCTGTGTGAGCCTCCCTGGCAGGGATGCAGTTCTGTGCCTGCTCTAAGGTGTGGGTTAATGCTCCAAAAGAGGACAATTCTCCAGACAAGTGCCCAGTTCAAAATTAAGGTTCTCCACTAAGAACGGGGGATGTTGGTGGATCCTGAATTTGCACAAAAGCCTGATGGCTTTGAAAACCACAAATTTTATTTCTATATTAAAGAAAGAAATTTAAAGATGAAGCCTGATCTAGGATTRATATACACATTTTTGCCACTGGTTGGAAACCAGGATTCATCCTCCAGRCACAGTTTCAGCCAGCATTTTGCCTCCCTGCCTGCATCCAGGAAGGTTTCCAAAGGCAGGAAGCAAGACCGAGTGCCTGAGAGCCCAGGGAATGGGGCAGGAGGAGGAGCAGGCAGCCCCAAGGGGAGAGGGGATGGGGCAGAGGGGATGGGGCAGAGGGGATGGGGCAGAGGGGATGGGGCAGCCCCACGGTGTCCCAGAGCAGCAGCACTGCTCCACACGAGCCTCTGCCAGCTCCTCCAGGGAGTTTGCCCTTCACAGCAGAGAAAGGTTTAGAGAGCTGGGCCTTGGGGTCACAGCAAACCCTCTTGGAAAGCTGGCTCCACTTCTTCAGTCTGCACCCTGAACTCCCCTTTGCTGGACACCACCATCCTCCTCTGTGCTCCAAAGCCTTTCCTAACCCATCTACAAATCYTCCTGAAGTTCAGGCCATTGCTCTTGGTCTGTTCACCTTCTGGGAATATCTCTAATCTCCCATTTTTACCTTTTATTGCCTGCAGAAGGCTCTGGTAACGTAACCTCCTTCACACCTCATCTCTTCTAGCTGACACCATAACAAAGAAGTTTAATAATAACAATCTCCAACAAAGAGAGCGGTGAAAGAGCACAGGAAGAGCTTTTCACCTGCAGCCACCAGAGATCTACCATCTCCAAAGACACTCAGACTGCTTCCCAAACTTCCATGTTCCTTTTTGTGGCAAGCCCGTGCTGACTGAAGGCCGTGCAGGAGGTCAGCACTCACACCTGCCCTTCAAAGGAGATGCTCAGGACAGCATTTCAGGATGCTTCTACCCTCTTTTTGGTTTCCCAGGGTYCTACCAAGTGTGATGGATGGTCCTGAGGCTCATTTTGCTACCAGAGGTGAGAGAGACACAGCTCCAAATGCTTCTGCCCCCACGTGATGAGGAACCTGCTCCTCCTGCATGGCTGTGCAGGCAGTCTGCAGCGATTTATCTTGTTAAACCTCTGCAAAAGCTACTCCAACACCAAACTGATCAACTGTCCGAGGCAGGCTTTGTAGCAAGGGATAAATAAAATTCCAGCCATGGTATTTTAACAGCCTGCAAGGCATCATCTCTACCTGGATGACCCTTAGCCCTGGGCATGCTCTGGATGGCTCACTGGCCTGCTGGTCACAGCAGAGAGCCTGTCTCAGTCCCCAAGCCCATCTCAATCCCAGTCTTCTTATCAACACCATGCAAATTTACCCACTGAGTTACTGTGAGTAAAGCCCTTTTTCCCCAATGAAACCCTTTATTAAGAACCATCCCTTGCTCCCATCATGCACACCCCAGCACTCGTTAGACATTAAACCCAGGATTGACGAARGATGTTGGAGGAATTTCGGTAGGATTTGTCTATTAATTCCCTTTGCTACTTTTTAAACTCCTATGCTTAGAAAAATGCTGGCACATATGTACTTCCCAACAGGTGGCCAGTAATGAAATTATCTGCCAGCTGCTTTCTCAGTAAAGCTCAGCTAATCTGGTAAGAGGAGCACACCCCACCAAAAAAAAAAAAAATAATAAAACCACCACGGAGATGGCAGGTCTCAGAGCTGCTGGCACAGCTGATGGAGGCTGGAACATGGGTGATCCTTGGGTTCTCCTTCCTCCACACACAGAATCTCCCCATCTCCCAGCCCACCCTYCCCATGTCTGAGGCAGAAGGAAAGGCAGAGCCACAGAAAAAGCCTGATCTGTGCATTTCTGGTACATCCAGAAACAGGGATAAACAACCTCAAACAGATAAGAACTTGTAGTTTCTTTATCCTCTAGGAGCCAATATTTACTACAAACATTTCCCTCAGCCTCTAGRAAATTACAGCTTGATATCCTGAAGATTTTATTTGGTACCACGATGTGTTTGACCCCCTGCTCTCCTACAGCTGCAGCACGAGGCAGGAGCACARAACCTGCAGTGCTTCTGTTCACTCAAAACCCATGCAGGAGGGTGCACTCCCATTTCCAGGCTCTCAGTGTACAAGTTTAAATTCAAATCTTCAAACTGYAGTAATTCAGGAAGGTACTGAGATGGTTTTGTTGAATCTGACCTGGCTGTGATGAGGACATAAGGTTAATAACTGGGCTTCCACRCAGTTCCCCCTGCTCTGCTCTAGCTCAGATTTGTGTATTTTGCATTTGTTCTCTCCCTTCTCAATCAAGACACTCATATAGAACTCCTCAATAATTTAAACTGACAGAACTGTGCTGGACTGTGTATCAACCAAACCTCTTGATCAAGAAAACATCTTTCAGCAGAAAGTTTCCAGGACTGCACAGTGGAGCTGCATCCGTGGGTAACACATCTCCCATAGCTACTGCCTTACCAGACCAATAAAAGAAATTAAAATTCAACCACCAACCTTCCATCTCCCACACCACTAACCAAATTGGGAAACACTTGCTGCTCCCTCCTCTCTCCAGCCTCCTCCTGCCTTCCCCATTCACACCCCAAAAAAAGCCAGAAGCTCTGCTTTCCCTCCTCCTCCACTGATAAAGGCATGCCAGCGTGCTCAGGAAATCATTAGCRCAAATTCCAGCCGAGATTATTTATCCTCACAGATCCTGCCCCATGGCAAATCTCCCTCCAGGGCTCCCTCCATGTAGACAAACAGGCCCTTACCACCATTTTCATAAAGCTGTTAATAACCCMCTCCCCACCTTTACCTCCCCCTTCAATGCCCGTGCTCCGTGGGAGAAGAGAGAGGAGTTTTCTCCTTCCCTAGCTGCCTTGGTGGGGGTGACACGAAAGATTAGGCTGCCAAAAAAGAGCCTGGACTGCTGCACCACCTCTCCCTCATCCTTMCACACCCTCATTTCTTCTCATCTCTCAACCTGGAACTTCCCAACATCTTTGAGATGTCATAAAGCACTGCAGACACTGATGGAGGGTCATAAAATCATCAGAATTCCTGTGCCACAGAACAGAGTTCAGAGGTCCTGAAACACACACAGGATCTTTAATGCAAATGCCAGCTTTGCACTGACATCTGATACTAAAATACTTGGAAATGGCTCCTGAGAAAACCACTCAAGTGCCCAGTTCAAAATTGGGATTCTCCACTACGAACGGAGGATGTTGATGGWTCCTGAATTTGCACAAAAGTCTGATGGATTTGAAAACCACAAATTTTGTTTCTAATAAAAAAAAAATAGAAATTTAAAGGTGAAGCCTGATCCAGGGTTAATATACACATTTTTGCCACTGSTTGGAAACCAGGATTCATCCTCCAGGCACAGTTTCAGACAGCATGTTGCCTCCCTGCCTGCATCCAGGAAGGTTTCCAAAGGCAGGTATCAAAGCAGAGCAGCACAGCAACCAGGAATTTGAACTAATGTGCCTTTTGCAAAAGGAGAGCTTACACAGCTTTCTGCAAGCTGTCTAATAGCAGGTAAATAAATGCCAGRTTTTGCCTCAATGAAATAACAAAATAAGGTATTAAAAAAAGAGAGGCAGCTGGCAGGCATTCAAATGCCCAGTAGCACATCCTAGTAAAATACTCAATCAACAGAATTTAATAGCACCTCTCCTCTTTTAGCAAAAAAGCAGAACCTCATTCCTTCCTGGCAGAATACCACACAGCCTGCCCATAAGGCTGATCCCAAAACCCCCACCTGAAACTCTGGCAGGAGCAAACCCAAGTGAGACTCCCTTTGCAGAGCCCAACACAGATTTCAGATTTACCTCTCCATCGGGGCACACTTAAGAGGAAGTGACTTTTTTTGGTGCAAGCTGATCACAGCGAGTTCAGCAGAACTTAAATCAATGCCTTTACCTATCCACATCAAAAGGTAGCAAAGTGCCTTGCTTTACCCTTACAACTGCAGCTTTAATATGCCAGAGTGGAGCACGTGTGCTTTGCTGATGAGGGGTTTTGGCACATGCTGACATCCCATTAACTCCAATATCATGTTAACAGACAGTAGCAGCCAGGAAGCATTACTTGAAATCTTTGAGCAGAGAGAATAAGCCCAAATCGCTCCTAAATACACCAACAGCATAAGAAATTTAGATTAAAAAAAGGAACACAGCGAGGACAATATGTTTTGTTATTAAGAACTAAGTAACAATATTTAAAAAAGGGAAGAAATATCTGAAATCCAGCTGCCCTGCAGCAGGAGGGTGGAATGGGATTTCTGCAGACACACAGAAGTAAAAGGCTGTATCTAATTTCAATTTCTATCACAATTCCTTAGATCAAGGGAGATTGAGAACAAACAGGATATAGAAGAATTAATACTCCTTAAATATGATTAAAGCATAAACCAAAATAGAATAATAAAAACAGAGAGAAAGAAAATTAAATAATGGTTACAACAGCTAAGARAATTATTGCTGGAAAATTCAGCAATTTTTCCTCTCTTTGTCCCACACAGAGGGACAGACCTGAGCAGGATACTCAGCAAAAGCACTCAGCAGCCCAAAAGGCAAGAAGTCTCATTACCAGATACTGCAACCAATTTAATTCCAGGCTGAGAAACTTGCCAAGAAGGCAGAAGCTCTTTAAATCTGTAAAGACTTTTCCCTTTATATACACACACATATGCATAAAACTTGTATTTGTTATCCTGGCTGGTGTGAAGAATAAATTAATAAGCCTAACTTTAAATTTATAGTGAAAAATCAAAGGAAAGAAAGAATTATTTAAGAGCCTAAATGATAGTGGAATCAGGAGGATGAAGCAGTTGGTCTATAAAAACAAATCATGCCGAACTACCTTCAATGCCTTATTTTTCCCTGATTGAATTACAAAATTAGTCAATGAAGACTGTAATATATTTGATAATGTCTCAGAGAAAAACTTTCTTGAAAAATTAATTCAAACCGGCTTGGATACGAGCACTTTGCTTCTAATATAACAGCAAATTTGATTTACATGGCTCTTCCCTGCTAGTGCCAGTCTGAGTGGCATAGCTCTGGCAGAGCTTTGAGCCAGTCCACATGGCAATATGTCTATTTAAGACACATTTAGACACATATTTAAYATGAATCTATTCTGGGACCATCAGAATTTCTGAGGCCACAGCTGATTAGGAAGCTCAGTGTCTGAGCAGAGCWGAATCCTCTCCAGCTCAGCTGCCTTCTCCCAAATCAAGAGGCACCAAAGGYACAAAGTCACAGGGGCAATGCTTCCCTCAGCCAGCAGACAGGGGCAGAATTAGAAAACCAAGGTGGAAACTTAAAAACAATTAAATTTAGCACTGCAGTAAAAGCCAGCTGTAACAGCCCCAGGGATTGACAACCAATGGGATGGGRTGTAAAAACATGTAATGGATTATTTTAAATAAACAGACTGAGCAGTTCTCTGGCAGCAACCTGCCCTGCCCCAGAGCACTTTTGGTGAGCAGCATAGAATCCTACACAACACAGATCCTCCTGACAGGTCTCAGCAGCAGATCCCCAGCCCTGCACCCCAGCAGCAGAAGGAGTTTTGTGTCTGCCCTGCCTGGCTGTGCCAGAGCTCCTGATCAGCTACTCAGACCTGCTGCAGCATCCCACTGCTGTGTGCACGGGGATGGGCATGGGAATTCACCCAAAACACAGATGAAAGAAAGAGAAATTAATTAAGAGATCAATAAGGATAAATATTGATCCTAGACCATTCAAAATTATAGGGTTTTTTTTTTTTTTTTTATATCATTACTTCAATCACGGTGGATAAAGACATGCTTTGCCTTTTGCATGGACCATGCACCTGCAGGCAGGGGGAAACCTGGCTCTGTCATGCTCTCCCCAAAGCAGTGGCCCAGTGGGAACGCAGCAGCCCCAAGGTGAGACTCRGSAGCACCCCTGGATGCTGGGAGAGGGTGTCAAGAGGCTCCTGAGCCAGAGRTGAGCAGATCTGGCCAGCAGCTCCTGCACCATGCAGCCCAGGAGAAGGAGAGGCAGGAATCRGCCCATCAGGATGGGGATCCAGGTGCAATTCCCATCCCTCCTCTGCATGGTGAGGAACAYGCCTCAGCCCCAGGGCAGCAGTGTCTTTACCTGCCTTCCTGAGTGCCTGCTCCACTCAGTGTAACCATTATGAATCCCTGTCAGCAGATATGAAACAGTGGACACAGATCCACAGGCGAGCGCATCGCCGCGGCCGCGCTCACAGGTTTTCATTATCCATCTGGAAAATTGGGGATGTCACAAGAGTTTTTAGAGCAGCAGGGTGAAATCGTCTTGTCAGCAACAAAAAGGCCAGTTCTCCCCTRTCCTGATCCCAGCAGCTGTCTCAGCAGCACGGGCTGCCACAGGAGTGGCCAGTGTTTCACCAGGACAAGGATGAGGCAGGGAGGCTGCAGCGCTGACATCTCAGCCCCTGCCATGTGAAYCACACCAGGAAATAAAAACAATGTTTTTCCTCTCTCACTAATTCACAGCCTCTTGTCTGACTCTTGACTGCATCAGGCTGGAAGAGCTTGCASTTTGCTGGGGAGGATGAAGCATGAGCTGGGATGGAGAGAAGGAGATGTCAGCTCCTATAGGTTGCTCAGGTGGAATGAGAAGCAAGCCAAAGGGTTTTTAATCCAAAATCTAAGCAGGCATATCCCTTTCCTCTGCTATAATTGTATGATTTTTTCACCCTCTGTGGTTTTTGAAGCTGTGCACTGCTTTGGTTTGAGTGACATCAAAGGCAGACRTGGCACAACCACCTGCCCAGAGGCTGTGCCTCTCAACGAGCATCTGATCCAGCAAGGCTTTGTCCCATTTCTGGTAGGGAAAGCTCCTTGCTGGTCACAAAATGAGGTCTWTCAGCAAGATCAGAGGGCAGCCAGCAGAGCCACAAAACCTCCACCACAAAACCAAGGTGTATGKGATGCTGGGCTGCAGCGCAAGGCTCCCCATGTGAAACAATCCCTTCCAGAAGAGGATGATAATTCCTGCAGATGTGGGACCAAAGCAGTGAAGGAAAGCTTCTCTGGAGCTACCAGATTCCAGCAGAGGCTGTGAGACACAGAAGATGCCCAGCTCCAAGAACTTCTCCCACCAGAAGCCTGAGAGCACAGGGGAGATCCTGCCCCACAGCCCCAGTGCAAGGCTGGGATGAGTTTTGTGGGTGCACTGGGCATCATTCCCTGCAGGGTGCCCCTCAATCACCCTGAAAGCAGCTGTGTCTCAACACAGAGCCCCCAAAAAAGATCTTGTGTGACATCCTGAGTCCTTCTCCTCAACCCCAAGCCATGTTCAGGGTAACAGAGAATCGCCTCAATTCCACTCAGTCCAAGGCCACAGCATAAACTGAGGATCACTGTCCCAAACAGAAACCAGATTATAAYAACCCTGCTCCTCAGACACAAAATATGAGGCTCCAAATGTGATTTATTTCTCCTGTGCACAAAATACTACCCAGCTGCTTTTGTGTACAGGCATTATCTTCTGGTCCATTGATTTTTAATAGCTTAGTTGTAGATTGAAATTAGAYGCCTGAGCATCCCAATTCCATCAAGAGATGCCAAACACCGGTGCTGCTGATGGAGGTTTTTGGAACTGTCCTGGACACACACAGGCTGCACACCACAAGAAATAGAATTTGGAGCTGGAACAAGCCCATCAGATCATCAGATGCTCCAGTGCTCCTTACAATTTGCTTTTGCCAGTCAAAGCTTGAACAGCCCAGGTGACAGCTCTCACCYATTYCCTTGGGAGCTTATTYCACTGCCTCCAAATTTCTAGAAACTCCTTCAAGCACATCCATCCCAGGTTCAAAACCAAGCAGCACTGCTCTCTTTCTTCCCTCTGTTTGGTTTCCCCTGCCAATCCTGCCATTCACATCACAGCCACCTGTCCCTTGACAAAGTGCAAAGCTCTCCTGCTCCAGGGCTTAAGGACAGAGTGACAGATCTCTGYATCCCTGGCTAAACATCACATAAATCCTGCAGCAAGGCACGAGTAGGAAGAGGTGATAAACTCACCAGGGACATCCTCCCAGAGGACCATTTATCAGCATTAGCAGCAGCAAAATCTTTTTCAAAGAGTAATTGGACAAGTGCAGTACAGACAAACTACAATTAAAATATTAATTAAAGTCCTTTTCTTCTTCCAGCACTGCCCTGCACCTTATTAGAGCCACATCAAAGTTGACATTCAGTTGTCTGATTGTTGGCTGCCTGCAGAGAAGCACAGGAGAGTGCACAGGACACAAGGTTTGTGGAGATGGTGTAACCACTTGTTACACTGCTGTGCTGGTGGAAAAGCCAATGCACCGAGCCCAATTGAAACAGGGACACTTTAGTTTAAAAAAAAAAAAGCATAAAAAATAAATAAATGCCAACTCAGAAACAACCTGGAGCAAACACAGACACCCCGAGAGAGAGAGGTCACACACAGGGAGGAAAAGCCTGCAGGAACATGGTGTGAAGGAGGCTTGGGGCTTCTCAGGTCATCTGAAAACCACTGATCTGTCTTTTTTTAAATATTTTTAACTGCTTTCAGCGGTGGCCTAAAAAAAGACACCTGGGTTTTGTATATGCAACTGAAATAAATAATGGCTGGTCAGTGCACTTTACATTTCCTTTATAAATAACCTATTAATACTTCTGGGAGCGGGAAAAYGTTTTATTTCTGGATCTAAATACATCCTGACCTTTTGCTGACCATTTCTCCTGCAGGGTCATTCCATGCACCTCTCCAGCCAAGGGTGGCTCCCTGCTCCTTCACACAGCAACCAGGAACAGAGTGACCCCTCCAAACCTTCACCAGAACAATGTCACCTGGGACTGTGGGACAAGGGGCACGAGCATTTCACTGCTGGAGYGAGACAGGAGAAGCAGAAGCTTTGTCACAGCACCTCAAGGGACAGGTGGCATCTCCCAAAGGTTTGCCAAGGAACCCAGGGCACAGCAGAGGGTGAGACACTTGCCACAGAATCATTAAAGGTCTCTAAGATCATTAAGGAAAAGGTCCCTCTGATCATTAAGTCCTACCATTAACCTAACACTGCCAGTTCTACTTCTATACATGTCCCTAAGTGCCACATTGTCCCTAAGTGCCACATTGTCCCTAAGTGCCACATCCACGTGGTTTTTTAATGCTTCCAGAAACACTGATTCCACCCTTTCTCAAGCAGCCAGTTCCCATGCATGACCCACTCTGTCAGTGAAGAAATTTTTCCCAATATCCAATCTAAACCTCCCATTGTGCAACTTGAAGCTTTGTCCTGTTGCCTGTTACCTGCAAGAAGGCACTGACAGACCCCCACCTGTCCCCAGCTCACTTTCAGGTAGTCATRGAAAGCAATATTCAGCAGTTCCAAKAGCTTTATGCTTTATCACCTTGAAGGCATTAAATAAAYAAATATAAAAATCRCACAGCTTGCACTTCAGCAGAGTATAAACAGGTATTTATAGGAGGAAGCCCCAGTGAAACCACATGCCCTTTCAWTCCACTTCCCAGGCAAATAAACACAAGTAATATCGAGGAGTAGAAGTATATCAAGGGTTTTTCTAACAAACAGAAGGATATCAGCAAGGAGAAGCCCTGAATTCCATCAGTCCCATGYTCTGCTCGGGTCTTTCAGGGGGCTGAGCCCCTCAGGGCTCTGCAYATCACACCCCCAGCCCCAAGAACACCCCAGCAATGGATTCCCAATCCCAGTCCATTGCTCTGGAGAGCCACACATCCCCAATCCCTGTGATTATCCATGGCTGCTGATGTATGGCTGTTTCTCTCCTGTAGCTGTGCCACATTGATAGCACTTTGCTCTTTCTTCCTGCTCCCACCACATGGCAGGCTCTCATATATATATATATATATATATATTTCCCCACTTTGAAGCTTTAGCAATAATTGCATAATGAAGGAGAAGAAAAAAATATGAAGAAAACAAAAAAAAAAAATTTAAAAACACCCCAAAACAACAAAAGCAAAATGACAAGCACCCAATATATCTTTGCAGGAGCTGCTCCTCTTGAATCAGAACTCTGGAATTGTTGCAATTGGACAGTAACCATCTGTTTATGGAAAAGCATGTTAATAGCCCCCAATCATAATCAAATAGGCAACTGCTTTAAGTACCTTTTAACCAACACTAAATGACAATGGAACAGCTCTGCAAGTATTTCTGACATCCACACRCACATCAGCAGTGCCAGAGCTTTGATCAGGGCTATTAGAGCAAATATCAAATGAGCTGATAGYGATGGGATTCTCCAAACATCACAGAAAGCTTGGGCACTATTTGTTTGCTGCTCATTTGGTTCTCCCCCACCTCCTTGCTGTTTCTGCTTGTTCAGAAAGGAATCCTGTAAATGCATGTGCACAGCTTCACAGAGCCCATGAAAGCTTCACCCTGAGCTTCTTTGTCCAAGGCTGAGCTCCCGTAGGAATTCTCCAATGCCCAGAAAGCCTTGAGGCATTTTTATCAGCAGGACATCACCTGAGCTGTCATTCTGTTTAGCTCCCTCATTTCCATGATCCCTGTAAAAGCATCTGTAAAGTCCTTTCCCCTCTCCTCTGGATGGAACCAGCCAGCAGGTCCAAATTTACAGCAGAGAAAGGGGAAATCCAGGCAGGCAGGGCTGTACACACACACTTGTGTGCGTGCAGAGAGGCAGCATGATCACAGGCCTTATTCCTTCAGGAAATCATAGAAAAAACCAATCAACCCTTTGCCAACTGTAACCAAGCCTGAACCATTAGCTGGTTCTGGCTCCACCCTGGGAAGAAAACCTTGATTGGAGAATGGAAGAAGTTTTTTTATCTCAGAGCCTGGAAAAGAGTTCATCTCAGCAAAACAAGTGCTCGTGTCTCTGGATTCTCCCTAGCACCTTTCTCTGCATATCTCAGCTAACTCCATTTGGTTTTTATTGAAGTTGTGCAGCACCAGGAATACATCACACAGATATGCATGAGCACACGTCCTTCATCCCAAGGCACTTGCAAATGCAACAGAAAACAAGTAAAAGGAGAATATATTTCAGTCCATCAACCTAAGTATTTACAGTCTCCACCACTGTGCCATTCAAACGTTTTGTATGCCCCAGATTTTTCTTCCTGCGCCATTATTATTCTTTCATGAAATTTAATTTTTCTTAGTCCTGGGACTTGCACGTGGCTTTTTTATTATACTACAAAATTTCATTTCCTGTCATCTGCTGYGATTAAACTTGGATTGGAAGAGACAGTTTACAAGGGTTGCAGTGACAAGCCTGACCCTGGTAGGTGAGGTATAAAGCCCCCCACCTTGGGTGGGCAGTCAGGAAATGTGGGACAATGGCTGCAGAAATGGAGAAAGCAGAACTGAGAGCAGGATATTGGGCTCCTCACTCCCATGGGGTCTATCACATCCAAAAAACACCACCCCCTTGGGACACACACTAAACCAAAATACTCCAACTTTCAGTTTCTTGCTTGGTAAGACCCTTTTCTAAAGCCACACTAAAGCAYGGCTTTAAAAAGCATCCCAGCCCTCCCTCTGCATACAACACCCTTCAGCAAGTGGCTGCAATTCTGCAACTTCAATGAGTCTCAGTTTTTAACATTCATCCTTCCCAGTGGTTTTCCCTCCACTGCCTCTCCGCCGCTCATGCAGCAGCACTTCTCACAAAAAGGAGCTTTGTTTGCCACTTCCCTGCCGCTCCACCAGCCCAGCTCCAGCCATCCCCAGCTCCCCCCAGCTGCCTCAGCCCTCCCTGCTCCCTCCCAGCTCCGACAGGCGGCCAGAAAGGGGATCTGACCTCGGCCGTTCCGCGCTGATGAATGCCCTCCCTTCCCCGGAGGGAGCAGGGGAAGGCGAGAGGGATGGCCGGGAGCCAGGCTGGGCGAGCTCAGCTCCTCAGAGCTCTCAAAGGAGCTTTTGTTGGTGTCAGCGCTCCGGCYCGCCGAAGGCACGTTCGGCTCTGCAGGCTTTCCCATCAACTCGCTGCTACAGGAGMAGGATGGTGCTCTGAGGATGTGCCACCAGCCAGAAAAGGACAAAATTGGACACATCATCTCCTCAAAGTCCTCTCCCAGCACATGTCCCTCAAGACACAATGACTTTCCTCCCAGCAAAGGCAGCAGGGATGTTGGATGCTCAGCAGCCTGGTTCTAAAGCAGGTTCTAAACCCAACAGGCTGGCCCAGAGAGCCGCCCAAACCCAACGTGACATCCAATTTTGTCAGTCCACCTTCACCTCTCTCTAGGAAATAAAYCATCTGCTTAACACTGGGAGACGCAGAAGGATAAAGATGTGCTCAGAAAGAGTCATGAGGTGCTTTAGRTAACATGTCCAACACGAGCACACAATGTTCTGCATCTGACAAAATCAACAGGAAAAACCTGCTCCTGCAGGCCCGCCAAGCTGGGATTTCAACAACGAGTGGCAACGTATCAGCTGGCAACAAACAGCTCCTGAATCAGGGATGCACTTTCCCCAAAAGATTCAGGGTTTGGATTTTTTTTTTTTTCCTTAGTAGATGAGAACGTGCTGTGTGCCATAAAGGATGATTCCTGCCCGAGAGYTAACTGAGCAGAGCACTTTGGGCAGTGTGAATAGGCTGCCCATGATGGTGCCTATGACACTTGTGACTTCATAAAGAGTTCTCCCTGGTTTTAAAGATGTATATATCTTCTGTCAACTCCATCTCTCCAAGCAAAGTCAATGAAACCTGTAGWAACTTCGCAGGGTTGTGGTTTCATATCGGAATTGGAAGAAGCRCAGAATGATGAGGAGCAAAGCTGGCTTTTCTGGTGAAACAATTCTGCCTCTGTTAAACTTGACACTCAAGGGCCCATCATGGCACTCCTCTGTTTTCTGGGAATTCAGAATATCCACYGCCACAYTTATCCAAACACCTCTAAACACACACACCAAGACTCATTACTCACTTCCCTYCTCTTTGATTCTTCCACTAGACTCAAATGTTACTTTTCCTTTTTGTATTTGTATCCCAAACRAAGCTCCATCAGTGGCACATGCCCRAGCACTTCCAAAGTGTTCTGACAAATCCCTCCAGAAGGCACATAACATCATCCCAGTTTTACAGATGGGGAAATTAAAGCAGAGGCAGAGGTTAAGGCWGCTAATTGCCTATGGCCACTAAGTGAGTCAGTGGAAGAGCTGGGAATTGATCCCRGGAACCCTGTCTTCCATTCCTCTACTCCACCCACCAGCCAGTACAMTCCACCAGATGGTTCTTATCATCGGACATATGGACCAAATATTCCTAAGTTGGTGTAGAAGATTCACTATTTAATTAAATGTCCTGTCTCCCATCTCCATAGGATGCCTAGGAGAAACTCCAGCCAGAATCCAATCTGGACCCACTCAGGAAATGTCTATGCAAAGCAAACAAGGCCCTAGGCAAGCATGAGGAACATTCCCAAACCGATCAACCTGCCCTGCAGCACAGACCACAGCAAGGCCAGGAAACAGCCTGGGACTCGGGAGCACTGGGAGCAGCTCGTGCTTGCCAAAGCCTGGCTTCCAACAGCGTGTGCATGAGCCACCAATTAGGCTGGGAATTACTCTGTCATGGGAAGGCTCCTCCTTCAGCCTCCACCGGGCACCACCAACGCTGCCCAGCTGGAGACACCAGCAGAGTGACAAAAAGCAGATGGCACAGAGTCATCCACGCCTGTCATGGGTTCTGTCACATCGCAGAGCTGGTGAGGGCAGGACAGAGACCAGCTCTGCCTGGCAAACATCAGACGCCTTCCCACTTCCCAGTCGCTATCAGTGACACTCGAAATGAATTTCTGAAGTCATTATTCATGACACAGAGGAGGAAACCTTTCACCAGAGAGGCGGCAGAAAGAGCCCTTCCACACCACTGCCTTCCCAGTGGGAGCATAAAGTGACAGCAGCATCTTGGTCCCCACTCACAGATGGGCACAGAGAGGCTGCTCCCACCTTCCCAACAGAACTCAAACCAATTTCACATCATTCTGTCAACTCCACCCTGGGCTCCACGAGGCACATTTCACCCAAGAGCTCCACGAGGCACATTTCACCCAAGAGCTCCACGAGGCACATTTCACCCAAGACCATGYTGTCCTGAACACAGAGMTRGAGGCAGCAGGCTCAAAGCTCTTTGGGACAACCTACAGATGCAGTTATGTATTGAAAAGGACCACACACCCACACAGAGCACACACGGGTGAGAGCCACCAGCCCACTCATCTCCGTTACTCTCTCCATGGAGGATTCAACAAACTGCATTCCCTTCAGAAGGCTCTGCACGGYAGGAATGAAGCCACAGCACCTTTCCATATTTGCCACAAGAGCCAGGCAATCCTGGAAGGTGCCTCCTGCTCGGGCAAGGTGACTGCACTCACCTTTCATGCCAAACTTGGACCGCCGGCCGTACTTGTTGATCATAATAAAGAGGACGACCAAGAGGACACAAGCAAAAGCTGCCAGCCCAACCGCTATGGAAACCTGCAAGGGAAAAGCCTTACAGTCAACACAGAGCAATTTAGGAGCCTAAATCAGAAATACAGCACCTCCTTGGCCTGYTAACCTTTCTATAGCCTCACACCCTCTGCTGCAGCCCTGTGGATATCAGCCAAGGAGGAAAATCCAAGTGAAAGCAGCAGGCTCTGGCACAGCTTGGAGGCATTAGAGGCTTTCTGCAGGACTGGGAGGTCTGGGATCTTCCCATCAGTGATGCAGTTCTGGCACCAATTTTTCCCAGCCTCTCACTCTTTGTRTCTGCAGGGGAAAAGAGCTCTCTGCTCCAGTGCCTGGGCTCTCCTTTCACTGCACCATGTCCCCAGCCTCCATTTGTGACATTGCAGCGCTAAAACTACTCAAAGCTCAGCTGGGAACACCATTCTGCCTCCATCTAAACATCCCCCAGGACAGAGCGAGGGAAAACAACACACCACAAAAACAAAACAGAAGAAATGGAGTAGAACCAGGGGCTTTTTTYCCCGTAAAACAGCTGAATTTCCAAACACCTTCAACTATTATTTCCTATTTATTGTAATTTTAATAGTAAATATTTATAGGACAACAGTGTCCAAGTCCTTCACTGGAGCTGTGGTTCCATTGTGGCAATGTACAAGCAGGGAAAGAAAAGCTCCTTGCCCTAAAGGGTTTACAATCCCAGGCTTATTTTAATATTTATGAATATTTATTCCTTCAAGCCTTTGCTTGAGATACTTTTATTGCATTGATGTAAACAACAATTTCTTTGGCATGTGTCCAATTGTTCTGCACTAGGTCTTGTGATGCATTTAGACTTCGCTTCCTTTTACAAAACTGTATTCTGCTATAATGGAATATACATCATTTAACCAAGAAGAAGTAATTTCATTTTGCAATCCTTTTCCTTACTCCTGGTACATTTGTTATGATATTTTAAAAWTTTTATTTTACCACAGTCTATTTTCATCCCCAGCTTGTTTTCTGTGTTTTATATTTAATAATCAGTGCACATTATTACTCCAGCCTCACTGTTCAAAGCTTTCAGTTCAGTTAAGCAAGGTTTTCTGTTGGATGAGAACTGAAACCAAGATGGACTGGGTTTTGTTTGTTCTGTTGGTACCTGGTGGGTTTTAGTATCTTAAAACTTTCAAAAAACTAGAGCAATTGTGTAACATGCTAATTTTTTTCTTCTAATACTTACACACACTTTTTTTTTTTCTAAAAGGATTCTGCAGAAGAAAGCCAACATTAAGAACTGATAAGCCCTAGACTTATTTTCSTTTTTCATTTCAGGCATGCCCTGCACAGCAGGAGAGAGGGCAAACAGGMATTGACAGAATTGAGCCAAACTAAACCCGAGTCCCTCACCAGGCTAAGCTTAACAGATCAATAACAGTCCAAAACACACAATTGCCTGTTTGTTTGTTCTCTGGGTGCTGCTTTTTTAGAGTGAGAATTCCTGACCCTGCCAGCAGAGACTTCACAGGATGCCTGGTTTTCAAAGGGTTCCCTGTTCCACACTGCAGACCCAGGAGGATCAGATGGTTTGTGTCAGTCATTTTACCTGCCTGACACAGGCCACAAAATCCTTCTGATTGCTGCCCTGAGYCACAAAGGAGGAGATTTTCCTCACAAACATCTCAAAACAGCAGAGAAATACAAATACTGAGTCATCAATAACAAGGAAGGAATGCAAAGCAGTTCTGTACAGAAAGAGGCCAGGACTCACCCCAAAAGTGTCCTCCTCTGGTTTGTGGGTCACAGTGATCGGTGGGGTGGGACTCACTTCGTAATCACCGACTGAAACCAAAATCCAGAGACACAAAAGTCAGTGGAATTCCCACAGGACTCTCAGGGCACCAGCACATTCCAACAGGGCCTGACCTAAGGRGATCCAGCTCATCCCCTAAAAGCAGCTGCAAATTTCTCTCTTTCAGAAGGCACAAATCAACTCTCAGAGAGCTCCCTGTGCGCAGCAGCAGAGAAAACATGTTCCTCAAAAATGAGGAACATTTGGATGCCTGCTGTCCTGGAACGGGCTCCCACCACCCTTGAGCCCTCTCCTAATTTTCAGAATTCTACTGAGCTCAGTGGGGTTAAAACAAAACTGACTCCAGCAAAACTCAATCCAAATACATGGTTGAATGCCTTTTGGGATGTGTGGCATATGATGTGTTTTGGGGGGTGGAGGGAAGAATCTGTTGAAGAAACACAACAGAATTGAGTCCTGCTTCTTGTCCCAGCCCACACCAGAGAGATGCTGTCATTGAGGACTGGCCAGCCTGCATCAAAATCCCCTCTGCTACACAACCAACCACCATTTCCTTGAGAGAACCTTCTTTGGGACATCAGTAGAGGCAGATGAACATCTCCTGGTCTCAAGAGATTACCCAGCTGACCACAAGCTCAACAATCTTGTTCATGCACAGGAAAGCCAGAGCTTTGTGCAACCTCCACCACCCTGCTTCTTGCTTCCTCATTTTTCCTACATAAATCGCAGAGGAGCAGGGCAAAAATCACAGAAACAAACCAGGCAGAGCATGCAAAAGGCAAGGAGACACTTACTTGAGACAAAGCTGTCCGTACTCTCTGTGGGAAGGACAAAGAGAGAAGCAACACAGTTAGCAGCACAACAAAGGGAGAGGGCTCTCCTTCCCAACCCACCCCAGACACACTCCACCACACCAAAGAGCCCAGGAATCCAACTTTTCACATTTTTTCCTCTTGGGCAACTGGAAATTGCAGCRCATGTGCCAGCAGGACATGCTGGAGGTCAGGATGGAGCTGAAAGAGGAGGGGAGGGATGCTGCTGTGAGGCCAAAATGGAGAGCAAGCAGAACTTCTGAATGAYTGACCCTGATTTGAGCAGGGCTCAGCAGACACACAGGGCTCTGCAGGGTGGAGGGGGAGAGGAACTTTGAACTC
>NW_026623290.1:1514251-1516792 GCF_030028575.1 Malurus melanocephalus
AGGAAGGAACTGGAGGAAGGAACTGGAGGAAGGAACTGGAGGAAGGAACTGGAGGAAGGAACTGGACGAGCCCTCCTCTGCTCTGCTTTCCACAAGCCACTCACAGCAGCTGACCACCTCTGAACTGGACACAGAGCCTGGGGCTGCCCCAGAGCTGCCTCCTGCCCCACAGCCACAGCAGCAGTGCTGTCACAGCCTCCTGGCTGCTCCAGTGCATTCAGGAAAGCTCCCCAGCTCTGGACAATGAGCTCTAAAGCCCTCGGTGACACTCAGTTTACACAGAGCAAGAATCACAGAGCTTCCCAATCACTGCCCGTGTGAGAAACCGAGCCCAGTATTAACTGGAGTTTACACAGCTTTGCTGGCACAGGGCTCCTGCAAGGATGCTGAAACGTCAGCTCACACTGCAGCATGGGTGAGGCTTGGAAGGGAAGTGTAAAACAAATCCCAGGTGACAAACGCTGCTTTCCAAACCGGGGRAAAAAACCTGAACAAATATTTTTGTTTTAAGTCAAGCAGATGAGTAACTTTTCTGGGCTTTTTTTTAGCAAGAGGGAAAAAAAAAAAAAGGAAAGAAATATTTTATTTGGAGACTTTTTCTTCCCTATTAAGGCAGAGTCTAGTCATAAAATTCTTGCTGCTYCTACATTTTCCCCTTTCCATCTTCCTCTGCTGGACTAAGCAAATTCAACAGAAATCCACAAAAAAAAAGGTGTTTTCCATTAAACCCTATTTTTCCAAACATAAAAAATAGCCAAGAAATTTCAGCCAGCTTCAGTTCTGCGAGAAGCTTCCAAGGAACTGAACACTCATCATAGGTACATTAACCTTTGTGGATTAAACACAGAGCTGGTTGCCAGTGGCAGAGATACCAACGACAACATGCAATGAGATTTTTACAGGGTGTTACACAAAGCAAATCAAATTTACTCAAATCTGTCCTGGGAGCCTSTGCCCTGTGGCATCAGAGAGAAGGAGGATATGGACCACACATCTCCCATATCCCAGCTTCTAACAGCACCTTGCTCCTTTCAGCCTGGAAAGCAGAGTGTGGCCTTTTTACAATGAGATTTTTGACCAGGAGGTTCTAAAATACATGGTCATAGGTCCTTTTCTATGCTGACAGAAATTCTTCCAGGTACTACGCTTTCATTAATTAACTAAGACTAATAATCTCAGCCTGGGTAGCGACAGCAAAGTCCTTTCACGTGTGAATTGCTGCAAGCAACAAGGGGCTTGAAGGAGCCACGCTGGGGAAACTCCAATGCGTGGCATTTTCTGAAGGAATCTGCCTTCAAATGGGAAATTATAAACGTCAGCTGCAGTCAATGTACATGTCAGCCGTGGTAGTGGACGAAGCAACAAGCTTCAAGGGAAGTAAATTACATCCTGCATTGGGCTGACAGGGTCTGCCAGGGTGAGCAATGGCTTGGGACTTTGGATCAGAACAAATAAAGGAAATGGGTCAGTTCCTGCTGAGAGATGGCTCAGGGTCAGCAAGCACCCCACAYGTGGTGGAGATGTATTCACAAGGGCAGAATTTTACACATATTCACACAATCCCATTCTCCCAGAGCCTCCAACACAAGATGCTCTTCAAACATCAATGTGCTTTTCCACACCGCAGCGTGGCTCAGATGCATTTCCAAAATCAGCTCTCCAGARCAGCGTGTCTGCCTCCCTTTTCTGGAGGTCCAGCACAAGCTCCTCAAAAATCCTTTTCATGCACAGGGAAGCAAGAGTTTTGTGCCTTCATTTCACAGATGGGGAAACTGAGTCACAAAGGTGGGAGCTGGCAGAGCTGAGACTGCAAAGCTGTGCACCTCTCCTCACCCACCTACATTTGATAAGATCTGCTGCCCTGACAGAAGGAAACATAAATAGGTCAGATAGTCAAACAGGGCAGCATCCTTCAAGTCAGAATACAAATTTTCCACTCCCATCCATATCAGCTCATTTGTTCAATTGTCAGATCTTCAAGGCAGAGGTTTGGGTTTGCATTTATGATATTTGACCTGCGGGAAAACTCTGTGTACATATATGGTGTGATATAAATAATAAATGAGAGTACCGTTGGTATTTTGCTATATTTAGCAAACGCCCTATTTTGCTGGATTTTCTTGGGCTGCAGGGGCCAATTTAGAGCTGCCACTTTCTCATGGCATCATTCCTGAAGGCAGCACAGATCTTAACTCCATGATRGCCAGCGTGGTGTTGTGCTGTCAGGTACAGACTGAGATGCTCCTTCAGAGCAGACAGGCCACCACAAAAGTCTCTACAGCACTTCCCAGAGACAGATCTTCATGTCCTCAAATGCTGTTTTTCCTTTTGCACTTAGGCTGTGAATCACCAGGGAGTACAACAGGGAATTCCAAGCAATCAGTTAAGAAATCCCGGCAAACTGATGCAAAGTGACTAATTGAGCTGTCGCATCTTTTGTAGCCCTGTCATTCTGGAATTGCACATATTGCATTCGGAAAGAAAACAATCCTGACATCGCTGCATCCAGCTTTAATCATTTCACAAATGCAAGCTAGAAGC
>NW_026623290.1:1516842-1541347 GCF_030028575.1 Malurus melanocephalus
GAGGAAGAGCTGCATCACTTCAAAGGCTTTTCCTTTCTATAGCTTTTGACTACTGCATAGCAGAAGACTTTCTCTCGAAAAAATTTGACAACCTCTTTGGGGCACCCAAAAGGAGATCCAAAATAATTGGCCAAACTCACATCCTCTTGCCACCRAAATTCCTAAAGATCTTTWAAATAAATAAATAAATAAACACWCCRCAGAATATGCTACAAAATAAAATTATCTMAAGCAGTCAGCATTAAAGAGTTCAAAATAGGATTGTGCAGGAAAATCATACTGGCCAGAAGGAGAGGCTGTCAGAGGTCACCTCTTCCAAGCTGATGCTTAGATAAAGCCAGCTTGGGTTGTCAAGGCCTTGTCGAGGACAAGATTGCAAGGAGCCCTGGTGAGATAAACTCAAAATCCTACCTGGAAAAGGCTTTTCAAGGAAGTGCCCTTTGATAGTTTGGTTGGCTGAGCCCAGCTGGTTGGTGGCCACGATGGTGTAGTTGCCRTTGTTGTAGTGAGTGGGTTTGTTGAAGAGCAGGCAGCCCTCTGACACTTCCCCTTGCTGGTAGAACTCCATGTGGATGATCTCGGTCTCACGGAGCACCTGGCCGTTGTGCAGCCAGTGCAGGGTGGGAGCGGGGTTCCCGTGCACTGCGAAGGCGATGCAGTGCTCCAGGTGCTCCACCGGCTCCTCCAGGGTGAGGATGCGAGGGGGATCTGGCGGAGAGAAACACGGCAGGCTCACAGCAACCTCCACCCAACGCCACCACGGAAACTGAGAGCATGGGAAACTTCCAAAATCACCTGTTCCTCCTACTCTGCCCATGGATRTCTGCGAGGAAGCAGAGCTGTCACAAGAAACACTCCACCCGCCAAGGAAGGAGGATCTGAGCCATCCTGGCCTCTTGGCCTTGCAAAMAGGGGGATAAATTAAAGGCAGCGATGGTCCTTCCACCAGCCCAGGAACAATCCATCCTGTCCACACACCTTCTGCTGCTCCCCTTCCCCCAGGGGATCCTGRGGAGGCTGTCTGTCCCCGTTAAGGAGGACACAGTGATGTGGCACTGTGACATTCCACATGTRCAAGGTGCCCCTGGGAGCTCTCCAGTCGCACCGAGCGATTTTGGAGCGCAGAGCTGTGGAAGCAAACATCCCTCAGAGACTGTCTGTCCTTGGGGGCTTTGACTGCCTGAATATCCCAAAGGAGCTCTCACTCGCCGAACAGCCTCCAGGGGAGTTTTAATTAAAGGGAGTCGAGTGGGAGAGGGATAAGAAAAGCAGAAATTCCACCTGCAATTTATTGCATATGCATTGTCTTTCCCTTGGGAAGCCCCAAGAATTCCAATGTTGCTCTGCTATAGCTTCTGAAACCCATTTACAACGCCTACACCTAAGGTCCCAAACCCCAAGGCAGGCAAGGTCTGAACCAGAAGAACAAGTTTTGTGCAGGGATAGATGACACAAAGATGCATGTCTTCCCTAAAACTCTCCTTTTCCCGCTCCCATCCATCTGCAAAGACAATCCACAAGGAAGAAAATCAACCTACCAACTCTGATCCATCTTTGTGGAAAAAGACAGTGAATTTTTCAGGCAGTGAAGGTCATAGGAAAGAAGGTGCAGAGCTGGCTGGAGCTGGGTAAAATTCTCGCACCAGCACCCATCTATGTGAAACACACAGTGGTGTCCCAGCCACCATCTTTTATTTGTGAGCATTGTGGTTTGTTCATATCTTCCTCTGGCAAGGGGGACTGACACAGACAGCCACCCACCCACACAAACACAGATCCTTCCAGTGTGAAATTACAGCCTGAGTGATGGGTCTGTGCACCAAGAGCAAGGGGAGCAGAAGCTGTCAGCAGCTTAGAGGATTTCACGGGTGGAAATCGGCACAGGGCGTGGCACTGGTTAAAGGTGAGGAGGAACCGATGCTAAAACATCTGCTGACCAGCCAGCTCTGAGCTGGGCTGAACTTTGATCACCTCCAGCCTTCAATCCATCAATAGCACTTATTGGAAGGAAGATGAAAGTAGTAAAGCATCACAGAGCACGCATGGGATCACCAGGAGTGGCCAGAATCCCACAAGGGCCTCAGCTCTGCATGGTAAGGTTGGGGGGCAGATTTTCAAACTACAGAGTAAGGGCAAATATTACAGACACAGCAAAATAGAGCAAATCTCAGCTGCTTSAGACCACAAAGCTGTGTAAACTTGCTCTTAAGGTCAGGGTTTTGTTATATTTGAAAGCACAAAGAAAGTTGAGCTACTTGCAGATAAAAGTGAACAGTTCAAATTTGACACGTGCACATTTACATGACATTTGCAGTTCAACTCTGTAGGATCTGACCTGAGAGGAAGCAATAACATCCCTGAAGTCAGKGGCAAGTTTGAAACTGTCTTTAGCAAGGATGCCATTGAACTGCTCAGCTAGCATCTGTAAACAGATTTTTAGCTCCTCTATGGCAATTCCTTAGTCTAGTAAATGTTTCAAGAGGCAGGTGGAAAATGCCCACCACCACCACCACTGTGGCAGTGCTGCTCTCCCCCGCCTCTAGGGCTCATTTCTRGATTAATGGAAGCCTCAGAAAAGCCAAATTACTGACACTTGAGAGAGAGCTGAGTGAGGATCCACCCCCAAAATGCTCACCCCAAAACCAACATGTCACAGGCAGCAAGTGGCCACACAAACAGCCCCTGGGGCAGCCCCTCTGGGCTCTGCATGGACAAGATCTCCCCAGTGGTACTTACAGTAGACAGTGAGCAGCACGCTGGCATTGCTCATCCCCACCACGTTCTCAGCAATGCAGGTGAGCAGGAATCCGTTGTCCTCGCTGGTGACATTCACCAAGGTCAGATTGATGGCGTGAACATTGGTCCAGTTGAGGTTGGTCTAAAAACCCCAGAGAGAAATGCAGACAGAAATCGGCATCTGCTGGCTCCTTTGCACCCCACTACCACCCACAAAAAAGGAGGATCACAGTTTCCAAAATCCAAGGTTAGCTGGGATCTGGGTGAAGGGAGATATTTCCTGACCTGATTAAACACACCACATCTCATAAGAGCATTGTATTTAGTATTGCAAGAGTATTGTAGCACTAATAAACATGGCTGGCCTCTAGAAAACCGTGCTTAGCTGCCACAGCTACTGCAAACAGGCAGTTTCATGAGAGCTTCAGCAGAGGACATGTGAGTAAATTCAATTAAGAAGCTCCAAAACTCTCTCATCTTCACCTTCCAGCCATACAGAGCAAAGGTTTTACTCCCTCCTGGGAGTCCCCAGCTTCTCACATGGATAGAGCACAGCTTCAGCTTTCCTTTGGATACGACAATTTGAACAATTTCTCTTTCCTCATACCCTCTGCCCGGCATGTGTTGACCTGGGGAACCCCTGGCAGCTTCTTTGCTCTTGCCACAGTGACACAGGCAGCCCTGAGGAGCTGCAGCCCCTACCTGGTGGGTGTTGATGGAGTGGAGCTCGGCCACTGTCCAGTCCACGTCGGGCAGCGGCGATCCCGAGCCGTTGCAGGTGATGACGGCGTTCTCCCCTTCCCGCACCGTCAGGTTCACGTGGCTCACGCTGATCTCAGGAAGGTCTAGAGGAGCCAAACACAAAATGCTCAGGTGTGGAGCAGCGTTTGCTGCAGACAGCCACAGGAAGGGTGTGGAGACAGACCCCACTGAGCTGTTTCCCAAATCAGCCCCCAGCACCCCGACCATGAGGCAACAGCACAGCCTTGCCCTGCCGAAAAAAGGAGGAGTGCTGGAGACAGGGGGAAATGTAGACACTGGARATGTGAAGGCTGAGCAGACTCTCCYATTATCTTTGAATCCAAAAGCTGCTGTCCAGTTCTGGCCACCCTTCCTCTCACACAACCCCCACCCCCATCTCTCCGCTCCCACGATGGCAGCCACCTGGGATGAGAAAATTGTGTGTACTGGGAGAGGATCCAAGGCATCCCCTCCTCCAGGGACCAAGGCACAGAGCATTCCCAGTGAGGAGAGTGTCCCTCTAATCCATAACAATCAAGAAAAGATGACCAAGGATGTGTCCTCATATTAACTGCAGCTCTCCTAATGGAAGGTGCCCTTGTTCTTCCTCGGTGGGAGCAGAGGRATTCTCTGATTTATGGCAGCTCTGATTTACACCACTCCCTTACTCAATGCCACAGSCACCAAATATCCTTGCAACGTGAAACCAGACAGCCTTTGCAAGAAGGGCAAAGAGCCTTCTTGAACAGGGGAGGTTTTCAGAGGTAAACTGAGCAAGCAGGGCAGCAGGAACTGAGCAGTGGACCCATCCCTTTGTCGGGCAGCAGCATCCATCACACCAAGGCAAAGTCATGGATGGGGGCACACACTCTTTTGTGGCCATCAGAGAGTGACACCAGGAAGGAAAGAGCACGGCATTGATTGGGGGATGCCAGGAGAAAGAAGGCAAAGCTGCCCMGGTGGCAGGAACAGTGGAGAGGGAGATGGGAAGGATGTCTATGGTCATCTCCAGGCTGAGCTGGTGTCAAATATGGCCACACCAAGCCACGCCTGCCCTCAGCACCAAATCACAAATGTGATGTCCTTACAGCATCCCTGGAGTCTTAATGCTTGGACAGAAAGGCTCCTCTGAGGAAAGCAGCCCACTGTGGGAAGCAGCCCASAGTGACTCTCTGCCCCTCCAGGAGGCTGCACGGTCAGAGGAGGTGCTCACCCTCCACACCAGCACATTGTGCTCCCAAACCAGCACCCTGCAGTCCCTGTAGTCTAATGCCACTATCGATGGAGCCATGTCTCCTGCTGTCCCTGATCCCTAAGGATTTTTTTTTGTTGTTGTTGTCTAATCCTTGCCTCTTATTCATCCCATGTGGGGCGGAAATTACAGCACTCTCAAATCTTTTTAGTTCATCCACATGAAGGCACACTTTGGCCAATTTCCAGAGCTTAAAGGGACAGGGTGAACTTGAAAAAAAAAAAAAATGCAGCAAAACAACAAAAAAAACAAGTCATGCAAATCCAAACGTGCATGCTGTTTGTCTACTACTGCTACAAGTAACAAGACCAAATCCCTAGTACAGAGGATGATTATAAAAAAAAAAAGAGAAAAAAAATCTGCTTTTCCTCCTTTTTTCAGCCTGTGAGTTTGACAGCTGCTTGTGTACAGACAGTTTAATTGCTCTGTGGAAGGTACATCTCTTTCTCCTTACTCTGCAAGGGATGCTTTCCAGTAATAGCAAAAGCAGAGCAAAACCTGACACCAAACAGGCAGCTGATGTGTGAACAAGGTGAAGGAAAAAGGGATAACTATTGAACATGCCTCGTGTTGCTCCTGGGGCCGCTGGACTCTTTTAAACATCAGCAGGAAATAAAAAGAGATATAAAGTCACTTCGGGCTCTTMCCTACAGATACAGGATTTCAATTGAAAAATAAAACAAAAGAAAATGAATAGAGACATGTATTTCCTAAGAGTAATTACAAAAGACACAGTGGCAGTGTCTTCTAACAATATGCTGTTTCTAGGATTCGTTAGGCACAGGAAGATCTACATGAAACAGCTCTTTTCAAGACATCACACAGACTCACYACAGACACTTTATCAAGCAGCAGCATTGCAGTGAAGAAAATGCCCCCAATCACCTAGTACCTTTCACACACACATTAATAGCAGCCTCACATTTACCCAGATATTCTATTTTTAACCTACAAACTATCCCAACAGCTTCAATCTGCTTGTTCTCAACCACACGGTGGGATTCTGYTACACCAGGTTCCCAAAATAGCTGAACCTGAGGCTCTGGATTGGACAGGGATCCCTCCTGGCCTCCCTGGTGTCCAGCCCCAAAATCCTTACCACACTGGGTGATGTTCATGTCCTGCAAAGTGATGATGGCTGCATCCATGGTCATGCAGTAGAGATCCTGGTACTGCAGGTTTGCCTCGCCCTTCTCCTGCCACAGCTGGATCCAGCGGATGTCGCAGCTGCAGTTGAAAAGGTTCCTCTCTAATCTCCTGCGGACAGAGAGAGGTGAGAGAGGATGGTGGGGTGGGGAAGGAGGAGCAGGGCTGTCACCTGGCTCTGAGATCCACAAGGAGGGCAGGCACCATGCAGGTGAGAGCTGAAGCAGAATCTTCTCACTGTTACTTGTCTGAAGTGTCCTGGCAGTTATTACTCCTGTCCTTTCCACAGTCCCTCCTTCACGAGAGCACACAAGGTTTAACATCTCCCAGGGCAGCACACAGATGCATTTGATGTCTTTCACCACAAGATCTGCACTGGCTGGGTGCCACARTCAGCCAGAAGAGTCACCCCTCAGCAAAGGAGGAGTCAGCTCCCCACTGCCCTAAAATACTGATTCACACCTCCAAACCCGACTACACTGCTGGGCAAAGCACAATTCAAGCCCCCACCAGCACTCAGAGGAGCTGGCAGCTCCTCTCCCCAGTTCCTCATGTGGACACGGGCACCTGGTGACCCAGAACACAATTTAATGTGCAGGGTAACATGCATTTTAATCAAATCAATCAGCACTGTGCTGAGACCCCGCTGACCYGGCCAGGAGAAACGGAGGAAAGCACTGCCTTTAATGTACTTCATTTAAACCACACTTACACGTAGTTTATATACCAGGAATGTTTATTATAATTGATTTTTCAACCTATTAACCATTTCATTTACATTTTTAAAGCTCTGCAGGTCTCTGTGGACATGCAAGAAGGGCAAGTCCCAGCAGGGAGAAGAGCCCAGTGCTCAGCCAGGACTGAGTTACCAAAGCTGGTTGCAATGATAATTTGAGCAAAACAGGAGATACAGCCTGAATAAACAAAATATCTCCCCATGCCACTCTAAAGCACTGAAACACAGGATCAGCAGTGCCAGAGATGAGCTCAGTCACCCCAAAGCAAAAGGGCATCTCCCAAGGTCAAACCATTGCTTCACGTGATTTCTAGGTCCCCCATCATACAGGGGAAAGCTTTTTTCCTGCTCTGTTCCATGCGTTACTGCAAAATTCATGCTTGCTTTTACAAAATTAATTTCACCGACTAACAGGATTTGGAAGCAACCTTCCAAACATCTGCAGCTGCTGTTTTGTTAATACACTGCTGCAAAGGGAGGAAGCGAAGGGATCCTCTGGTAGGACCCAGGATTGCTAAACCTGAGCCCTAATGATGTCACTCTGCATTTTAAAATTCATCAAGATATCCTCTGACCTTTTTTTTTTTTTTCAGAACACTGAGTTAAACTTCACTCTGTGGCTTTTGATTAGTTCATTTCTTTCCCACCAAAAGCACATAAACCTCTGTGACACAGGTACAAGGCTCAGACAAGCAACTCAAAGGCCAAAGCACTAAATTTAACAGACCAGAGCAGATTAGCGCAGTGATTTGGTGGCGTTTGAGTGATGAGACATTCCCTGCGTGCTCTGCCAGGTACTGCCAATGCTTTGCACAGGCTTTACATCCTCCCCGACACCATCATGAATCTGCTTTCTCCTCAGCATCCTCCCAGAAYCACAGACACCAGCAGAACAGAGGATGGCACAAGGGGAATGGCACACCAGGCAGCTGGGGATGTGCCCTGGGACCTGGCAGAGCAACGGGGAGGAAATTCTGCTTCTCTGCAAATACCCTGACCAAGTGAGGCTGCTGGGAGAGCGCTGCCCCAGCACTCAGGGCAGCTCTGTAAGTAACAGACAGCAGCTTTGCTGGCCCATTGCTAATTCATGAAGGGCCATGAATAATACAGGAGCCACGGGCTTCAGGGCAGAACCTGCCCACCAGCTGCCCCAACAGCAGCACTCTAATCGAGACCCCCAGAGGGGCTTTTGCACAAATTAACTCCCATCACGGGCTGGGTGTGCTGAGTGCCACTGGCAGTGGGTAGAAGGGGCACAGATGTGWGCACCCACTGCCCCTGACAGCATTGCCCTAAAAGCATTCCTGACATGCAGAAAACACCCTTTCCTCTTGCCCTGCCATGCCAGCTGGCTCTCCAGAGAGGTGCGTAGGGAATTCCACACTCACACTGCCCGAAACTTCCCAAAATCCTCAACCTCCAATTCTCTCCTCAGACCCTTCCCTTGCAGAGATCATCAGGCTCCCTCCAATTCCTCCTCTCACATTTCTGTAACACACTTTCACTGCCTGAAACCCTCTGCTTGTGGACATAAATGCACTTTCTCTTCCCTGCAAGGAGGAGAAGCACCTTGGGGAACACAAGGTGCCTTTTGGACAAAGCAAGTTTCTGCTGCACCAGAGGACACTGCCATGTGCTGCAGATCATGGATGCAGAAGCACCCCAGAGAATTAAGGCAAGGGGCCCCTTGTGGGACACATCCAGCACAACTTAGTCCTGCAACAAACAGACAAATCCAAAGGGCATTTTTGGCACGCAGGCAGGAATTGTTGCCAAAGCCTCGCTTGGCTGCAGGCACTCAGGAGGTGTGCACACTCCCACACCTTCTTCAGGCCTCCTTAAAAYGGAAAATGCCTGTGAGAATGGCAAATATCACAGCTGCAGGGGAGCTGGGCTCTCTGCACAAGCACAGGAGCTCATCTGGAAAGGGACTGAAGCTGCACATGAGCCAGAGCCATCCACCAGCACCATGAGCACAGACTGATTGTAGGGTCAGGGCACAGCCCCTTCCCAAAACACCGGGCTTGGGAAAGAGGAAAACTGTGACAATCATTCCACAAGCTGTCATGTGAATGAGCCATCAAACCTGAAACCCTAGAGCCATGCAGGAATCAAAATCAGCAAAAATAATGTTGTTGGTGCYTGGTTGAGCCCAGCTTTGGTCCCTGAGGAAAGCTGTAACCACTGTCTCCCAAAAACACCTGGACAGCCTTCACCAGGGTGGGCAGCTTGGGAGACAGATGCCATCAACTCTCCAGCATGTTCTGGAACAGACAGGGACTCCACACACACACACAAGCAGTTTTTTTTCCAGACTAGGCAGCTAAATGAGACACATGCCCTGTCCCATGCCTCCCCACTCACCAGCTAAAGCAAAGCTGTCTGCAGCTAAAACCTCTCAGAGGGCAGCAGAGATCCTTGCCACACTTCTCCTGTCTGTTCCAATACACACAAAACTCCTGCCAAGGTTTCACACTCTTACAATTAAAATGCTCTTCCTTCCTTGGGACTGAGGCCCCTTCCCTAAGCTTGAGAATCAAAGAGCACTCAGCAGAGACAGAACAAAATCTAATTTTGTTTTTTCATTCCTATAAATTTCCCAGAACCGGGGCTTCTCTTGGTGGTCCAACCAGAACTGTTATTTCCAAACCACTGCCAGGAAGGGATGGGATAGAAAGGGAAGGAGTGGGACAGGGAGTGGTGTGTGGTGTCTGACAGCTGGCTGAGCTAATGCAGAGAGCAGGCAAGGACCCCTGTCTGGCCCAGCTCTATTCTCGAACTGCTGGCAGCCATAAATTTCAAAGCTGGAGGCACAGACCATGTGAAGTTTGACTCCCAACACGAACAGAGACGCTGCTGTGCCCCATCCCCACCAAAGCCTCTYGCTGTGGCGTTGCAGAAATGCTCTGCAGGGCAGCTTGGCAGGGAGTGCTGGGATTAGAAATGCTGATGGGCCGAGCAGAGCAGCAAGATGTTCAGGGCTACACGGTTTTATACAGCCCAGGACGTAATTGGATCCAGAGTCTTAGGTTTTCCGGGAAGGAATTTCTTGAAATGTCAGCCCTAAGCTCTCTGAGGACATGACAAAGGAAGCCAAGGACATGACAGAGGAAACCAGCTGTGACTTCTGGATAAGAAAGGCTCTAAGTCCAATGTTTATGAGCTGTTGCATGTGTCAGATGCCTCCCTGCACACACTCAGCTCCAGACTTGGGAGAGTTGTGCGCTCATTAGCCTGAGCCCTTCTGGTCAAGGTCAGCCCGTGCGATGGGAATTAGGGCTGGAGTCACTGGAAACCATTCCAAGCCTTGTTTCTGGCCAGAACGAGCAAGGGATAATATTCTCTGGAAGTGTGCCTCATTTTTGCCATCCTTCCTTCAGTGAGTCAGCAGAGGAAAAATCTCAGATCTGTTGAACAAGAAATTCTTCTTTAAAGCAATATCACGTTCACAAGGCTGAGATGCCTGGGACGCAGCCAAGCAGTAATTTGGAGCMCCAAGTTGCCATCCACCTGCCCAGCAGCCCTCTGATCTTTCCCTCTCATTGTTCACTATGAGCAGCTTTGTCAGCTCTCATGTTCTCCATGTCACAATCAGTTGTAGCTCCTCTCCTCTCAAGACTCTCCTGGAGACAATCCTCCCATCGCTTCCCTTACCCCATGTTCTRCTGCTCCCAGCTGCTTTAAGCCACATTTTGGGTTTGGATGATGATCCTGCCTCTGGATCCACGATTTCCTGGTAGCACAGGGCCACTGGCACTCAGGATAAGGCATTTCTGCTGAAACTCTGCAGCCACTTGTCCCACCAACCATCCACACAGACCCAACACTCTGGAGAGGAGGGGACTCTTGCTGGTTTCTGTGTCTCTGGAGTCTTCTGGCCTCTCTGCTGCTGTGC
Organism: Malurus melanocephalus; assembly: GCF_030028575.1. Lineage (NCBI taxonomy): Eukaryota > Metazoa > Chordata > Aves > Passeriformes > Maluridae > Malurus > Malurus melanocephalus. The sequence goes on from NW_026623290.1 coordinate 1,527,349, forward strand.
ACAAATGCTGCTGCTCAGCCTGCCTTCCTCAGGCTTGCTGTCTCTGCACTGGTCTCTGCTGCTCGCCACCTTCTCCCTTTCCAGGGAGTTCTGGCTCARTTTCAAGTCCTTGGCTGATGTCAATCTGCAGCTCCATTTCGAGCTTTCACCAGTGTTTCACACTCACTTTATGTGGGCCATGTATTCCATCTCCCTCCCAGGTTCTGGAAGCCTCCTTGGAGCTCAGTGTGCCAAAAAACTGTCTCTTACTCACCCATCCTCTGCATTTCTTAAAAAAAAAAAAAAAAAATACAGTATTTCCCACTTTTGTGTGGATCCATTAGTGATTTCTGCCCATCTTGGAGATCTGCTTTTCCTCACGAACAGGTCACATTCTTCTCGCACTCAGGAGCATGACTACACCACAGTAACACGCTCACCTTAACACCCAACATCTTCATGTGATGATTATCCATAGTCCATGGCTCAGGCTACACCTCTGTGCTGCCTTCTTTCCAACAAATCCAAAATTCAGCAGGACAATTTCACTGTTCCCCAGGAAGGACGCTGCAGGCACATCCCCCTGACCCTTAAAAGCTGACATCCCAATGGGCATCAGATAAATACCCCTCTCCTGCCATGGAGGGGAACAGCACCACCACATTAATCTGGTACTCTCCATCCTAGCAGGCACATTTATAGGTCTAAACTGCACCTTGGAGCAGAGGTTGGTTTGCTAMGAACCCTTTCACACCTCAGAGCAGGAAAGATTCAGCTGGAGCTCCTGCCCCACACRGTGCCAGGACACCACAGAGGAGCCCACACCACATCAGCACTGCTCTCCCACCAACCYGCCCTGGCATCTCCCACATTTCTTTGTGCATTATTTCTTTCATTCATGGGCTCTTGTTATTGCCAATAAAACTGCTCTGAGCACAGCTCCAACTGGAGCCAAGCAATCCAGCTCCTCCCCACTTGCTGCAGAGTGCTGGCCCCAAGTGACTCTGCTGACACCATCCAAAGCCACCCCAAGCACATCAGCTCCCTGCCAGGATCATCACATCAGGAAAACACAGATGTATCCATCAGGTGAAGTGCCCTTTGCTGCCCAAAACTCAATTCCCTGTGTGCTTGCTATTGGTCTTTCCAGCCCGGCTGGAGCTGGCAGACCTGGGACGTGCCTGAAGAAACAAAATATGGCCAAATGAAGCAAAAGCACATAAAAATGAGCCCCCTTGGAAGTATTCCCATTAATCTGCAGGCTCACCATTACCCCAGGCCCTGAGAGTGCCTCTAGCTCAGGACTGCAGCCCCATTTGCTCCTCCACTCTTGGGTCTCTCTTGGGTAACAACCATCAATCTGAGTTTTGCCAGACAGTGCAATGACAATAAGTAAAGGTCTAAGAATACAAATGACTCATGCTATTAAACTTGAAACCTGAGCCAGGCTTGAAAAATATTTAGAGCTGTAATCAGCAAGGAGACAAATTCTGAATTCAGCATTTTAACTCTGCAAGCCAAATTTCCCCATCAGAAGGGCGTTTCTCCATTTTCTAATATCACTATTAGTATTTTTCATTTAACAATTTGACAGAAATAAAATACACCGCAGTAACACCGGTGATAACACACTTACTCCCACTTGAAAAACTGTCTTTATTCTTCCATAAGTCACTCCCAGCTTACAGCTCTATTGATCATCAGTGAGGATGAATGGAGCTTCCCAGGATCCTCTGGGACAAATCCTACATATATATTTTTTTTATACCCACCAAACAASTATTTCTAAAATTCAACAAAACGGGTCATCAGGGCAACGCTCCATTGATTTCGTGTCCACTTATTCTTCGAGCACGATGCTGAATGCTCTATCAATAATTCAGCAGGCTGAAGGCCACCAGTGCCCCAGGAGACACAACTATCTCATCATCTCCCACATCAGAGCTGGGAGGTGCCTCCATAGCTGAAGAAAAACAGAATCATCAGCCTAAAAAGCAGGGGTGTCTTGTAAAGCATGTGCACCAACTAAAGGAAAGCAGTCAKCCCTTCCCTGTGACAGATGAGAGCGAGTGTTTGAAGGGATTCACTCCAAATCTGGCCTAGTAAGTATTTCTAATGTGCTCCCAGAGTTAGTCAAGCATTTACTACTCCAAGCATGACTTGTTCATCATCCCGACATTAATTAGCCAGCTGCTGTGAAGTTAAAAGAGAAGCAGTTCTGCTCTGGTGCTCCCATACCCAGGAAAGCCTCCCAAGGATGTTGTTGCCCACTGGAGTTTTAGGTAATTATCCGCTGGCTTCAAAATAGCTCTATTTGGAAATGGTTCCTCCTGTCTTTTCCCAGGAGATTCCCCCAGGGTGGGACTTACAGTTCAAAGAGTCGCAGTGTCTGGAAGAGCTGCCATGACAGAGTGGTGAGCCGGTTCCCGGAGAGGTCTCTGAAAATTAAGGGGATAAAACAAAAAAAAAAAAAAATAGTCACTGTAAATAATTCTTCCTGCACGTGGCCCTACCACCTCCACAGAGCTCATCGTCCTCCTCGATGGGGAGGCTGTCAAGCAGTTTAGAACCCGAGTTCAGATTTCATAATGAGTGATTTTAATGAGGACAAACCCAAATGGAAGTTTCTCATCTTAATTTCTTTTTTTTTTTTTTTTTTTTTTGGTAAGGGGAAAAATGATTTATATCCTGCTGCAATGTTAAGGAAAAAAAAAAAAAAATCCAATGTCTGATTCTCGCCCATGAATCTGGAGCTCAACCAACCATAAGCAAAAAGAACAAGTCTAATTTCAGAACTTGAACAAAAAATTAAGTACAAACCTCACGTTAAAAATAGTAACAGGCAGGTTCAAATGACAGCACGATGATTACCCAAGGTGTTATCATATGATCTGCAGGAGCTGAGCGTGCCAGGTGTCCCGGAACGGCTGCGTGTTGCTTGCACCCAGGGGTACCACTGCTACAGCAGCCAACAGCTCCCCATCCCTCTCCCCATCCCTCTCTCCATCTGCCCAAACTTGCAAAACCATAAATCTCATCTACCTGGGAGAGCTCTGCAACCCAGCAGACATCTTCTCTTTAGCTGAAAGCCAGAGAGRATGAAAGAACGCAAAAGGAACTGAATTAATAAAAACAAGAGGAAGAAATGTGTCTGGAGCAGGGTGAGAAGAAGGAGAAAAGCCCCTGGTTTCTAACAGCACAAGAAGATGGCAATGAAACGTATTCTGCTCAGGCCAGCAAAGAGATTGGGAATTTGGGGTTCTCCCAGAGCTTGTGGTCAGCCATTCCTCTGCTCCCTCACCCCATGGGCTGGTCACTCCATTGGTGGCTCTCAGGCTGGCCAGAGAGCAGGTATGACCCAAGCAGGCACAGTGGTGACAGCCGGCAGCCCAGCTGCTCAGGGCACAGCMCCCAGTCCCTGTTTGATTTGCAAACAAGTGCAAAAACCAAGAGAGCAAACCCCTGAACGGCTCCTGCTGGCCCAGGTCTGATGCACGAGGATTTGGGATGACAGATTCATTTCTTCCCTCACACCGGGTTGCAGCAGGGGGAAAGCAATTCTGCTCCTGTCCCAGCTGCACCAGAACTCTGCAAATCAGGAGTGGGAAAACTGCTCCCACACCAAAGCATCATCCCAAAGGCTCTCACGAGCCTGGCAGAAGAATAATCCCAAACACATCRATGCCTTTTTACATTCTGGCTCTGCCTCACATCAGACTATCCCGCTGTGGAATCCACAGCAAACCACWGGTACCTCATTTCACAAAACTCTGATCCCACCATTCCCACGGCTGCAGACAAAACTGCTCCCAGACTCTGACCAAGGTGGCAAAGGCAGCAGGTAAAGCTAAGCAGGGGGGAATAAAAACATTACCAGGCTCCCTCCTTTATCTGCCCCAGAGCACTGGGCACATGGAAATTTTGCAGATGAAAAGTGGGAGGGGAAGGAGCAACTCGCTATTACTAAAAAGTGAGACAGTAAACTCCATCCCCCAGCCCAGGGAGAAGAAGGAAGCGTAAAGGGGATGCATGAGAGACAGCAAGATGTGGGAGAGAGGCAGAAATGCAGAGGAGGGAGTGAATCTCGCTGGAATGTCCTTTCTCAAAGGTCATGTTTTGCTACATTAGGCAGAAATGTCAAGAGAAAATTGGATTCTGAAAGAGAAGAGAAAAAACAACAGGCTTTCCACGCAAATAAGGGAATCAAAAATAGCATGATCGTGTTATTACAATTTAGGACACAGAGAKATGGAGAAAGGATACATCCTCGCTAATGCAGGGGGCTTTGCCAGGCAGATGTGCTCCGCTTCTCATCTCCTGCAGTGCCTGGAAACCAACTCCCACCACCTCCTCCCTCCCCAGACAGCAGCCCACAGCGAGCACRAGGCAAAGAGAGATGGGTCTTCCCTTGCACACATCTGGCAGGAAACCCTGCTCTCAAAGGGCAAAGCCAGTGCTTGATCTGATCTGACCATCAGCTTCTGCAGGGCTGGGCAGGGGGACACACACCCACAGCTCTGTTTATATCAGCCTGGACACACACAGGGAAGAGGAACACATCTGTCCCTGGAAACACACATTTGGGCACTTCAAAACGTCACAAAACTTTCCTGAGGCTCAGAGACAGACCTGAGCACAGAGACCGAGAGGGGCTGCACACAAACACACATTAAAAATGCACCATTTCGGTCACAAAAACTCCAAAAGGTCAGAGATGACAAGACTGGGATTCCACATGCAGAAGGGCACAGCTACTGACTTGTGGTGCAAAAAACAGAGCTCCTCCAGAGAGAAAAAACACTGCAGAGCAGTGGTTTGTCCCCAGAACAGACCCATCCCACACCCTGGATGGGGAAGGTTTCCTGGGGAAGGGAGCATGTGATTCTGTAATTAGAGATGGAAATCACGGTGTGTGCACATGAGGAGATTAAATTCTGGCTCCACAGGTGAGGCTCTGAGCTCCAGCACCTTCAAATTCCTCTTTGGTGCTTGTTGCAAGGTTTCAAACCTCAGCTGCACACACCACGTTCCCCAGTGTTCTGTACATAAATGGGGAGGATTGGGGAAACCAAGTCAAAATCAAGAGCTCACAAGCAGGACCAGTCCTCTCACAGCTCCAAATCAAGGCCTCCCACAAGTCAGTTCTGCCTCCCCACAGCATTTCCAGGACTGAAACTCTGTTGCTTCCTCCAAATCCCAGTATCTCAAGTGACAAGAATCCCCATCCTCCTGAGCTGTGGCTGGGCAGTGCCAGCTCTCTCCTTCCTGACCCATTTCCTTCTCCCTCCCAGCAGGCTGAATCCCACTACTCATTGCTCTCCAACCACTTCCAACTATTTCTCAGCTTCAATTTCCTTATCCATGTCCAGATTCCCTACAATCTTCCCCATTTTTACATCCTCCCACACCAACACCAGTGTCCCAAGAGTTGCTACTCCTCTTCCTTACTCACTCCTAAACATCCTTGGCCAAACTTCTCCCCTCCAACTGGACCAAGAGCCATTCTGCTGACCTAAGATGTACCAGAGCAAAACCAAGTCTTTCAAACAAAATCTGCCCTTTGACAAAATTTTTCCCCTCCACAAAAGCAGGATGCAAACATTCTGTTACAGGAGCATCACCAGCATTTTATCTAGCTTGAGCAAAACATCTCATTTCCCAACCTCCCTTYTACCACCTCAAACATTTGAGAGAGCTCTTATGTGAAACCAGAAAGAAATAACAATAAAAAATAGAATCAGCCAGGAGCAGACATCCCGCACAGAAAACTTCAGCCTGAGCAATTAAAACTTGGCAGAATTATAGGAAAGTGGAAGCAGTCCTGTAGCAGYGTGCCAGACAACCTCTAAAACAGCCCATGCATCAGCTCCACCTGTAACAGAATASAGCACATCACACGTCGAGGAAATGCAGGCAGAGGGGAGCAAAATGCCTTCCCTGCAGATTTCTCAGCAAGGARCAGGAGCCTGCCTCYCCCAGGACGGATCTGCCATCAGCACTCCTGGAACGTGTTCAAGCTGCTTCCTTGCCATGGGACATTTTCTCCATCACTCACAAGATGCTCTTTTCCACAGAGGCAGTCTCTAGAAGCTGCCAGGGTGCTTTTAGCCTCCAGAGAGGGTTTTACAGGAGTTGAGTGGGGAAAGGGGGTTGGATGGAGCTCACCTGGATCAGGTCCAGGGCAGAGCCACCCAACCCACCCATGGTTCAGGCTCAACCCCACCCCACAGCCCTCCTGCTGCAGCAGCCAAAAAGCTCCCAAAGCTCCTGCTGCCATCCCCACCAGCCTTCTCCACCCTGCACACCTCAGGGCAGGCTCTTACAGCACAGTGACAGCTGAAGCACAGCTCCTGCTCTCTCCCTCCATCCTCCTCCTCCTACATTTCAGGCAGGGACACACCACGTCCTGCACACTCTCCCACAGCTCCTGCAGGCACTGCCAAGACCTTGTTGGTGACCAACAGGGAAGGGCAGGTGACCTGTGCCACTTTGTCACAGCATGAGTGATGGATGGGGCCACAGAATGCACCTCCTGGATGAGCCCCTGGGGTTAAAAAGGGATGGGTGAGGGTGGGACAAAGAGCAGCCTGGATCCGTGTGACCAGAACAAGTGGACTTTAGTGCAAGAGGAGACAGCGTGTTTTCTTTTCCCTTAATTACCCAGCAGCCAAAAGTGTTTCCACTATTAAAGCCATTTTTACTCGGCTAAATTAAGCCAGTTGCCTCATTAATGACACCAACAAGCAGAAGCCCCTGTAATTAAACTGTAAGTTATTTTATGCAGTTCAGCTCGATGCAATGGCAGAAACGCTGCTGCTGGGGAGGGACCCTGTGCACCTGTCCCTCCTCCACGCAGCTCCATCCTCCACTTGCCCTTGTTTCCGAGCTGACACATTTATTTCTGCATGGGAGAAGTTTTTCACACGTTTTAATAACACGGTGCCACTATGAAAATCCTGACTGGGAGGGATTAGAGCAGCTGGGGCTGAGGGAGCACGAGCCTGGCAGAAAGGAGAGATGCACATCCTCAGCTGCGGTCCCCAGTGCTGGAAATGCCGCTGGCACTGGTGGCTCCCTTGATATTTGGGCACAACAGGTGCCTTCCCATCATCTCACAGCTCACTGCAGCCTCAGCCAGGTGCTGGTGGCAACAGGAGAGGAGAGGGGTAGCAGCCTCACGCGCTGCTGTAGGGGCAGCTCTGTTCAGGCTTCATATCTGCAGCAAGTAAGCTGCTAAAGCTTTGGGTTTGAACCAGAAAAATGCTGGAAAGTCACTCTGGGGCTTGCTTATCCCTGCCAGATAACTCCAATGACCTCTAAAAGCACTGTTACACTCCCCACCACCCTCCCTGCCTTCCCYGTCCCCCTCCCTCCTCTTCCTGTTTAGTAAGCAGCTTTGCTCATTAAGRGAAAAAATGTACTGTCCTCCCTTAATGAATGTGCTAAAATTACCCCAACAAGTCCCAGAAGCTGTAGCAGGACAGGCCTCCCAACAAATCAGGCTCTGCAAATATTGGACTCAATTGGAATCTCCAACAGCTCAGCCCCAAGACCCAGCAGGACACGCTTGAGACAGCCTGGAAAGGGACTGGGAGWTGCCAAGTGCCCGGAAAGCAGAGCGAGCAGAACAGGATGTGCCATTAAACTGGTCAGAATGGGATTTCAGAGCTGCCAGGAGCTCTCCTGGATCTGCTCCCCGGCCAGGCTCAGCACCAGGACACGTCTATTGATGCTGTGGAGGAGCAAGACAGTTTGCAGAGGTTCTGAGCCATGTTCTGGCACTGCCTACAGCTCAGTTCTGCTCCTCCAGCAACACCTCTGCAACCCCCAGGGCTCTTCTGACCCCAAACCAAAATATCTCCAAGGTTCAATCTTCCTTTGTGCATTTGGGCAGCAGCACTAAATCCTTTCTCCTGCCCACAGGTCCTGTCCTTGCAGGGCAGTGTCACRCAGCATGTGCCGTCACATAATCATCTCATTACCCACAAATTGTTTCTGGTCCTAGGGCTAGAGCCATGATCTGCAATCATTTCCCAAACTCAGAGCATCCTGCACCAGAGAGGAGCAAGAGACCATCATGGGTGACACACAAGAAGAGACTCTGACACTCCACATGCACACCTCTGCTCCTGGAGGAAGGAATCACCAATCCCTTCATATTTCTCAACTGCACGACCCTGATTTTCAAATTCCCAGCTGAGGGAGAGAGAAAGGGCTGCTCTCCTGCACTGCTCTTTAAACAACAGCATTACAAAAGAGCTGCAGAGCAAGTGGGAAGGCACGAAGGCACCACGCCTCTGTCACAGGGCTCCCACAGGCAGTGCCAGCAGCACATCTGCCCCACGCCTCTCCTCCCACCGCCTTCCCAGAGCAGCAGCCACGTCCTGCTGCTGCCTTCAGCCCAGCCCAGCCTTGCTTCAAAGGCCATCTCCCACCCCATGACACTTCCACACCCTCCAAGTCGTCCTTTCTGAGGCATCTCCCAGCTGCACAAAGCTTTGCTCGCAGACAAATCACCCCTCAGGGTTTATTTGTCGCTCAGAATCTTGGTTCAGCGTGTGGTACAGATGGGAGGGCGTCACCAGATGTGGGTCACACTGTCCCCTGTGCCTCGAGGCAGATCAGATGCAGATCTGGCCCTGTGGACYGCACTCATCTCGCCCTCCTTGTGTGCAGCTTCCACTGCTCTTCTCCAAAGACATCTGGACTCTCAGAGGACTTGAGGAAAGGTTAAAAGCTGGGTCAGCCCTGCAGTTGCTTYCCCTTTTCCTGCCAGCTYCCCTGCGGGGCAGAGTCCATGGAAYAGGCCGGTCTTCTGCTCTCCTTTGCTCAAGGAAAGGAAAAAAATCAACTTGCAACAGGCAAGAGTCCTTCCCATGGGGTTCTCAGGGCTGCACTGCCCCCACCCCATCTCCTCTGTCCCAAACTGCAGCAATCACAGCTCCATAAGGCCAAAGTATTTCTGTACACTGGGCTTTCCTCCTGCTTTGGCATGCAGAAATAATACCAGAGATGTGTGCTGGCTGAGGACAAGGGCTGCCAGCTGCCAGCTCCAGCGAGGGGCTGGGTTTATCCAGCCTGTTTGCTTCAAAGTGCATTGTTCTTCAAGCTGGGAACAGAGGATGAGCAGGGGATGCCTCCTGCTCACAGCAAACCCCGAGCCAACCCCATGGTTTGTGTGAGAGAAGAGCTCAGGGCTGGGGCATGGCACAGCTYGAGGAGATGGCATGGGAAGGAGAGCCATGCCCACGGGGCATTTCCCAGCAGCTCTGAGCAGCTATAATTGGGCTTTGATGATATTAGAGGTCTTTTCCAACCTTAATGATTCTGTGATGCTAYGAGCACCAGACTCCCGGCTCCCACGCATTTCCCAGCACCTCTCCCTTGAATACACCGGAGCAATAAGGACAGGGGCTCATCAGGAGGCACCACCACRGATGGGAGGTCACTCCAAACACCCAGGGACACACGGGGAGAGCTGCACAAGGTCCACACAAGAGCCTCAATGTCAACACATCGAGCACAGATGTGCTGGGACAGGTTCTGGCCTCCTTCTTCCTCATGGACTGTGCTGTGCTCTCAGCTGTTAGAGAGCTCTTACATCAAATTTATATTTTAAAAAAACACAAAAGAATTCAAATAGCCCCATCTACTTGGATGCCCAGAAATCAATGAGCCTTGAATAACCTCAGAGGGGTTAGGAAAGARAAAAGTAACAGCTGGGCCCGAGCCCCAATTTTCCTGACTCGGGGAGGGATGCCAGAGGCTGGGATGGACTGGGATGGTACCAGGAGCTCTGCAGAGCCTCTGAAGAAAGGAAAGGGTATAAATAGGAATATATATAAATGTATATCCAGCAATAGCTAAACAACAGGGCATACGGCAGGCTGAGCTCTCGGCAGACTCTGCTAAATGGTTTCCAATTAATTAACTGATTACATGATAGAACAGAAGGGGATTCAAGTGAGTGCTGTTGACCTTTAAGAATAATTAATATCATCAGTATAGCAAAACTCRTCCAAGAAAAATAATTAGGAAGATTCTAATATTGCCTCCAAAGCCACATCGGAAGAGGTGAGGAAGGTTCTGGTTAATTCAGAGGCACAGCTCCCAAGTCTTTCCTCACAAACCCATTTCTCCCTCACACTTGCTTCCCCCAGCAGATCTCCCACACACACGTGCTTCTTCTCTATCCCAGTCAATCCTCCCTCTCCTTTCCACATCCATTTTCCCTGCCACCTCTTCTACACCCCATTTCCCTTCTGCTCTGAGTTTCTTTCCTAAAGATTCCTTGCTCCAATCCCTTGTTGTAACCTTCTCTCTCCAGCCTGGTATCTCCCACAGCTTTATCCCATCCCTTGCGCATCTTTGGCCAGCCCAGAGCTCCACTCTCTGCCTTCCTGAACCTTCCTGAACCTCAGGAAGAAGCCCTGGTCCCTCCATATGACATTTTATCTCCAGTCACTGGCAGTTTTKTAGGCTGGCAGAAGGCAAGCACTCCATGTAATCCCAAAAAAAGCCCTTCCCTGCTTTTCCTCAGCAGTCAAATCCATCACAGAGGCTGCTCTGGGAAGCAGATGTAAGAGATGCACAGCAACAGGAGGAAGATGGGAAACTTGTGAATCTCTCACATCCATTACACCTCACAGGAGTGCTCCCACCTCGCAATATTTTCCTTGGTTCTCCCTTTCCAGTTTGCTTGGCCCCAAACTCACACATGGGAGAGGGGCTGGAAAGCCACTCAGCCAAGCAGGAATTGTAGTGCTGAGCTTCTCAGGGAAGGCAGCCTGAGCACACTGAGTGAGGTTACGTGAGCAGCCAACATTTCTCATGAGTGGAGCGTGAAAAAAAACAACCCTGGAATGAAACTCACCTTTGCAGCGAATAAATAAATTTCCTCTGCCGCTTATTATCATTAAAACTTCTGTGGCTTGACACTTCACTAAATTATAGATAAAAGGAAAAATGGTCTTCCTGGGCTCAGGAAAGCAGGCTGCTGGCAGAGCCCCGTGTTTACAGCAGCTAATGAAAAGAAAGGSTGCCATTAGCCTGCAGCACTAGCCCCACCTCGGCACGGCACGAAGCAGAGCTGCCTGCACCCCCAGCAACAGGAGCAGCAGCAGAGGGACAGGGATGGGGACAGGCAGGGGCAATGGGGAGCTGCACACGTGGGGAAGCRCAGGGCCATGCCATCAGCCAGCAGAGATGGCAGCTGCCACCTTCCCTGCTGTGCCCAGGCTCCTGGCCGCAGCGGGAGGTGAGGCTGACATGCTCCAGCTACGCCTCATCAAACCACGGCAGAAACACTCAGCCTGGGAGACAGACTGCACCAAGCAGGAGCTGCCTGTGCCAGGCTGCTGCCTCCCCCCTGTGCCCGTGGGGTGGGTACAGGGGGGCAGAAGGTGCCTGGGGCACACCTGAGCACGGCCACAGGAGCATCTCTGCCCAAAAACCTGCTTGCAGCACCGGGGCACGCAGGGAGGAGCCACACCCTGAGCAGAGAGCTGCCTGCAGCCCATCTGAGCCGTGATGTGATGTTGTGATGTGCCTCCTGACAGCCCAAGGCACGCCTGGCTGAGGGGACAGGGAGCTGGTGGTGACTGAACGCAGCCCGAGCCCAGTGAAGCCTGCTTGCTACACTCCATGCTTAAAACCACCCCAAAAGCAGGAACACGCTCTGCCTTTGACAGTTAACTCTGTCACACCAAAGTTACATTTTTCCTATTCTTCTCAATCCATGATGTAGTTAAAAAGAAGTGGTATCTTTTCCTGGTCACTGTGAGGAATATTTTCAAATGAAAAGATTAATCACCACAAAGCACCGAGTGCTTCAGAGTGCAGCAGGCATTCCTTCATTATTCTGAGACAGCAAATTACCCACAATTATCAACACGCACAACTGGATACAACAAACATTTAGCCAAAGCCCACGGATTGCGGTTGCAGGGAGGTTGGATGGCAGATGTCCTAGAGAACTACTCATGTGAGAAACCCCCAGACAGCAGCCGGGTAGTGGTGCTGCAAAACAAATCCATTCACGCTGCAGAGCACAGTCAGTGCCAGGAATCACTGCAGCTCCCAAAGTTGGTAATCACAGAATCTTACAGAGCTTTGGGTTGGAAGGAACCTCAGAGATGATGTTGTTTCAACCCCCTGCCATGGGCAGGACACCTTTCACCGGGTCAGGTTGCTCAGAGACCCTTCCAGCCTGGCCTTGAACACTTCCAGGGGTACTGCAGCTGTCAAACAGGCAGCTGGGCAGGCTGACTGCACAGCAGGAAAAATAAAGGCAGGGCTGGCAGTGAAACCAGCCCGGGCACCCACAGCAGCTCCCACCCCATGGCCGGATCCAGCCTGCAGCTGCAGCCAGGAGAGCCCAGCACTGCTCCCCGAGAGCCAGGCTGGGGATGGAGGGTGAAGGAGCTCGTTCCAAGAGAAGGCAAAGGAGGCAGGGAGCAAACTGCAGGCTGGGCTGGGCGGGCAGGGGAGCCGGGAGGCTCCAGGGCAGGCAGGGAGCTGGGTCAGAGGCCAGGCTGCTGCAGGGAGTGTGGGAGAGAGCCAGGGGGACAGCACGGACAGGGGGGACAGCACGGACAGGAGGGACAGCACGGACAGGAGAAGCCGGTGCCCCTGTCCGTGGTGCTGAAGCGCGGCCCCACCCGGTCGGACACCAGCGGAACCCCCCGGGAATGGCCAAACATGACCGCAGGAATGCTGGGGGACAGCAGGCACGAACATGGCCATCCTCAAGCACTAGCACGGATAAAGGCATGGTCACCCATGAGAGCCTCTGGCTGTCACTGGCAGCCCTGTGAACACCCCACAGCCTCTCACATCCGACATAATTCACAGCTCATCCCTTCCCAAATACAAATTAGGGGAGGGGGTTAGTGGGGAAACTCCGCCCCTTGACCAGTATTCTAATAAAATTTTATRATTCCAATAAAACTCACGACTGCCTAACTTAGGACATTTAAATTCCTGCCTTGTCACACACCATCATGAATTAATGTCCCATCATTCATGCCCTGTCGTATCCTATTGCTCAAAGAGCATATGATTTTAATGTTTCTATTTTTCTGCCCTGGTGCTTATTGCCCGTGCATCAAACAGGGAAAACCAGCCCTGCAATCATACTGTTAGTAAACCAGGATCACGGAAAGAAAAATCCCAGGAGAGATAACATCTGTGGTAACTTAACTTCCACTCATCCTGCCATGATTGTTCTCTCTCCCAGCAACTTTCAAGCAGCTTTTCATGTCCCCAGGTACTCCTTTTTAGGGAGGGTTCCTCCTCCCTGTGCAGCCCCTCTCACACTGGCACGGGCAGTAAGGAAATGCTTTGCACCACAAGGTTTGGGGAGGAAGCAAGAGGGACAGTCAGAGACTCTGTCTGAGCATCTCCAGGCTGCAGCAATCTCAGAAGCCTAGAAACAACATCATTCCTCGAAACACCCAAATCTCCAGAAATTAGCTCATTCTGTGCTGCTGGTGGTCTCAGAGATGTAGTGAGGTTTAACCAAAGTACAACTACATCCATTTCATCCTCAGGAACCCATCCAAGAGGAATGCTGTGCCACTCTTTGAGGGGAAGCTCACCACAAAACATCCATCAGGCCAATGTTGCAAAGCAGAGACCAGGTCAGAGGCTGACTCCCCCAAACTCCCCAACTTGTCTGAAGTTCACATTTTACTCCAATCTTGTAAAAAAAAAAAAAAACAAAAACAAAAAGGACCTTTGCAAAAACCACAGCTGCCCATTTCACATGTCAGTCCAAAGGCAACTGATCAAATTTCAGAAAGGGAAATCAGTGTCACGGCGTAACTGCAAAGATCATCTCAACATTTCAAAAGAAGGATGGAGAGACAGACCCACAGAAAAATCCCAAACCCTGGTACCAGAGTGGTAGACGTGAGGTGAGAATCTGAGTGGGCAAAACTTATTTGGGACAGAGTTACTGCAATTCATCTTACATTGCAACAGCATCCCACAACTCAAGGCCAGGTTTCCTTAGAAATTG
>NW_026623290.1:1541467-1568307 GCF_030028575.1 Malurus melanocephalus
CCAGGTTTTAAGATGGAGAACTGAAGAAGGAGAAATCTTGGCACAAAGCATGAAGTGCTTGAGTTGGGAACTCTCTCTCCGGTCCCACTGGAGTACATCAGTCACAAACTCATTGCTCCCCCTTCTATCACAGCACAATAAACCCTTTCCAAGCAAAGCAGCTGCTGCCAGGAATTTGTTAGCCAGCCCTCTGAAYGCAGGTCAGATGATTTCAGCCCAGCCCGAAGGAAAGCCCCAGYCCTGCAGGGAACTGTCTCTCCTCTTGCCTGCACAATGGCTGGTAAAGGCAGGATCTACCCCTGCCACTGCAGCAAAAGGAGTAGCTGCAGTTAACTGCTCATCAGTCACCTGCGGCAGTAAAACGGGAATAAACACACCATCAAACCCCTGCTGCCGATCAGCACATCAGCAARGACCTGCACTACACCGGCATCCAGGGGACAAGGCAGATGGGGAGCAGAAYAGCAAAGTTTATGGAAGCAGAGATGTTACAGCTGTTTATTTTAGTGGCTGCGCTATGGGCATGCCCAGAATTTTATAGGTTTAGAGACATATGGGGGAAATGCCTCCCTGAGTGAATTGCAGCACAGGGATTTGATCTCAGAAGGGGCTGGATCAGGGACATTCTCAGAGTACAAATGGGAATGAAAAGATACCCAAGCTGCCTGCCTGGTTAGGGACAGCAAAGGAATATTCACCTGATAAAACTTCAAGGCTGTTTAAAACTTTCCCTCACAATTCTTATTTTGCCTGTGTTCATGGAGAAATCAGGCTCTTATTTAGGAAATGCAAAATAAACCACATWAAACTCTCAAGGAGATGGTTTAGGTAAACACATTTTACTCCACCTTCCCATGAACTAAGAGCTCACGCAGTGTCAAACACTGTGCCCAGCTGATACACACGGCCTGGTGAGGCTGCATCGACTCAGGAGCACGGAGGAGAAATCAAGAGCAATTAACACACGGCAGTTTGGGTTAGGAGGAGACTAAACTAAGCATGGCTATGAGAGCAGAGCAATGGTGAAGGGACAAAGCAGGAAGAAACCATCAGGAAGGAGGAGGAAGGGCAGTAGGACATCCAGAATCAAGCAGAGGGCTGCAGGCAGGCACAGAGCCTGGAGTGGTTATGGAATGGAGCAAAGGAGAGASAGAGTTTAACCCCGATTCATATCTAAGAATGGCTCTTTCAGAGCAAGACAATAGAGCAGGGGAAAGTGACCCTCAAAGCATGGCCAAGAGGAAACAGTGTTCTACTCGGAATAATTCAGCATCTGACACTTATTTTATTTCTTTGTTTAGTGTAAGGTCTCAATCAAGCTCTCAGACACATGGAGCAAAGAAAGGAAAACTTGCCAGCCTTGCAAGAGGRTTGCCTGCAGCCCTCAGAAAGCACACAGGACTCAGTTTTTGGAGAGCTACAAGTCCTATCCTGGAGCTGCACTGAAGAGGGCAGAGGGCAACTCCCCAACCTGGTGCTCCCTCAGTTTTCACAGCCTACAAAGGACATTCTGGGAAACTTCAGATTAATCACAACTCAGATTTGTCTGTGAAAACAAACCCATGCATCAGCCAGCTCAATCCTTCAACAGGCAAAGCAGRTCCCTGCAGGATTTCTACCAACACCTTCCAGTTAATCCCCAGACCTCATCTTGGGGAGAAAGAAACCAGCATGATCACACAGACAAAAACGTCTGTGGAGATGGTCATCTGTCCAGACCACTCAAAAACAATTAAACTTGGCACTAATCACCYCAGGGTCTCCGTCTTTAAGACCTTTGGGTGAAGACTGAAAGGAAAAGCTTCATCTTCAGCCCTGTCCTCAGCCTGGCGGGCAGCACAGAGAGAGTGCTCTTTGATGAGGATATGTCTGGGCTGGCCCACAAACTAATTTAGAGCATGTATAAACCTCCAGCAGACAGTTTAAGAAGAGCCTCTGATGCAGACAGAAATGGCAATTATTAATTTTCTAAATAGAAATCTGACTACTTAAGCTTTATTTAAAAGCATGCCTGTCTCCGTAATTACACAGCCTTAATTTGTTTTCTTTACTACACAATAAATAAGGTGTGCACAATTACCCTCTGCAAACACCCGGCAGCGCCTCCTCACTRGCTGGTTGAGCACGCAGCCACCCAGGAAAACATTCCCGGGGAATCACRGCCTCTTGAGGATCTGCTCCCAGCAAAGGGTGACTCAGGCACTGCAAACATCAACCTGCTCTCCTACAGCCACAGCTCTGCTGTCCCCCAGCCAGGGAAGGCCCTGTCCTCCCCAATTCCTGGAGCTGAATTCTCCTGTGGACTTGGCCAGTGCCTAATGAGGAACATGATAATGCTGAATTCTTCCCTGCAAGATACTACAACAGATTCTCTTTGCTCTGCCTCTGCCATTTTCATGATATGCGTAGGAAGTTGATAACCTCCTGGCTTGCAACCCTCTATCAAGTTCAAATMAATTGGCCAAAAATTTCCAGTGTCATTAGGAGGAGGGAGGGAGTGAGAGCACGCAAGGCTCTTTCCTCACAAAGCTGTGAATATGTATTCAGATGGTTGATATGCCTCAAATTTAGGAACCATACCCTCCTAAAATWTTCTTGTACAGCCTTAAGCCAAAAACCGAGGTTTTCTGTCAACACAAAGCATGTCCTCTGTTCAGCTGCATCACCTGCTAACACCAACATCCAGAAATCTCAGCTACAAGGGCTCAGACTGCCACAGCCTGGACCTGTTGATCTCCACACTGTCCAGGACCATCCCTGTGATGGCCAAAGAGCTGCCAAAGATGCACAGAAATTGGACCAGGAACCCACCAATCCAACTTCTCCACTGAGATGATCTCAAGTAAAGGCACAAAATTACACTGGAAGATACTCAGATTAAATCAAACATCCACCCCTTTTTAGCACTCAGGCAGTAATTGTTTTAGAAGGACTCAACTATCTCAAGCCCAACCATCAGCAGAAGAGATAGATCCGTGTTGCAAATTCTCTATTTTGAATTGTCTCTGTAGCACTGACAGGCTTCACATCCCCAATCAGACAGGCCATGGAGCCCTGAGGGTCCTCATGCAAGGAGAAGG
This sequence comes from Malurus melanocephalus, assembly GCF_030028575.1. Taxonomy (NCBI): domain Eukaryota; kingdom Metazoa; phylum Chordata; class Aves; order Passeriformes; family Maluridae; genus Malurus; species Malurus melanocephalus. Next base: position 1,544,548 of record NW_026623290.1, read on the forward strand.
AAACCAAAGTTATTTCCAGATCCACACCTCTGGGTCCCAGTCACCCACTGCTCCTCCACTGATTAGTTTGGCCACAAGCCCCTTGCACTTAATACAGCAAATTTCAAACCTTAAAAGGACAGGCACGACCCTGCCAGGCTGCACTCTGGAGCCCTCTGAGGTCCAACACTTGAGAAACTGAATGCTGAAAATCCCTTTCATGGGTTCCCCACCTTTTCTCCCCTGACTCTGTGATGGGGAAGGGGAAAAAAAACCAAGCCAAGTTTTACCCAAACCCTCACAAACCTGAGCTGCTGCAATTAGAGCCGGGATAAGTGATCTGCTTGTGATTGCACAGCTGGGGCCTGAAGACAAGCGCGTGCACAGAGGAAGGGCCAGAAATAGATTTTMCTGGGAGAAGGCAGAGCTATCTGGCCCATCTGAGATGAGGAAACCTTGATGAAAGGCACTGGGAAAAAAACTCAGTTCAGCAGGAAGTTCCGATTTAACCCAGGATGGGAAGGGAGGTGTGTGGAAATGAGCCTTGGAGACCTCAGAACTTGTACATGAGCTTCAAGTGAAAAATAAAATGCTCAGACCCAGCTCATAGCACCCTCCAAAGGTCCAGCCCAGGGTTGCCACCAGCCTGTGCCAGCCCTCCCTGGCAGTGAAATCACTCTGCCGTTTATCAGACAYGTTTGTCATCTTATGGACTCAGCCCCACCAGCAACCATCCAAACAGCCATCAAAAGGAGAAGAAAAACCAGAGCAGCTGTGAAAATGTGCAGCAGAAACTCAACAAGCCCTAAGCACCACGCCATGGTCCCAGCCCTGCACACAGCCCCACCACGAGGGKATTGGGACTGTTTCCTTCACTCCCACCCTCTGTACCTGGTTCCAGCAGCCCAGGACTTACAGCACGGTGACATTTCCATTAATCCTTTTATCCCCAGCTCCTCCAGRGGCGGCAGGAAATGTCAGCGAGCTGAGCTGGCAGGGAGGCAGCGGCTGCAGAGCAGCCAAGGAGGCACCTCGATGTGCTGGCAGAGCACTGAGGGGACCCCGGGTGGCACCAGGCACCTGCCACAGCCTCGGGAGCCACCCTTGGAAAAAATCCCTGGCTGCAAGGGAGCAGGGGCATCACAGTCCGAGAGAATTTGGGAAGCARCAGGGAGTCACCAGCTCTGCAAACAGCGGGTCTCCATCCTCAGCTGGCCAGCAAACCCTACGGGGAACATCCACCTGGCAAATATCCGCACTGCCAGGTCCCAGGATCGCCATCAGAACCCACCGGCAAACACCAAACAAATAATAGACTGGCTCGCCTGCAGCTCCGAAAGGCGAGGAAAGAAAGATGTTAAGAACACGATCAATCTTACGGGGCCCAAGCAGTAAACAAACACATATTTCATCACCACGTACCAATCCTAACTCTTGACACAAGATGGATGTGGGGTTTTTTTTCCCCACTCACAAAAGTAATTCCAAAAGACAAAAACAAACACTTTGGGGAAMAGCAGCAACAATTGCCTGTGTACACGTTAATGGCACATTCAGACTCAAAGCAGGCACACACGGCCTTCTAAACTCCTACGACATCAAAACTAATTTCATCAGGAATCAAATGGTATTCATTTTATCTGCTAGATACATAAACAGCAACTGCACAATTGACAAACAACCCTCAAAAAAAAAAAAAAATCAATTGAGAATGGTTCGGAGAGAAGAGAACGCTTCCCAGGAAAAAAAACAACTACAGAAAACACAAAACAAATGCTACAAATCAAAATAACAAAGAGCAGAAATCGGGAAAATCCCAGTGGTCAGCAYTAACGAGGGTTTATTATGAAAATACGCAATTCTTTAAGCTCAAAGAGGCTCAGTGCACGTTCACAATGCCCTCAACCATTCATGCCCTTTGGTACCGCAGATCTTCTATTTAGCAAGTACTTTACTGTCACTTAGCAACTGTAAATGGTTTTCCAAAAAGGAAGCTTTTGGGGTTTTTCAGTTCACATCATCTCTGAGCAGACATCAAAAGACAAATCTATGGTGCTCTGCAGGTCGCATCTATCCTCCTTGCCCCAGGAACAAGTCTGTACCGATGGCCCGATGCACCCACACACTCAAATGGATGTGCTTTTTCACTGAAGAAGCCACTAGAACTGCTTTCCAAAAGGCAGGGATAAACAGTCTCCATCGAGCCTGTGCCCGAGGCCAGGGCCTCTCACCAACCCGTTTTCACCTTTTTTTATCAACAGCGGCGCAGAGCGGGTTTGATCTCGGACACAGTCACTTGGACAAAATATTTCAAGCGCACGGAACACTTCGCACAATGGTCTGAAACTCAGGCTTTGCTTTATCACCTTGGGAAAAGTAAATACCCATCTAGAAAAGAAACCAGTGCCCTTGGCCTCGGGGATGTGGAAATTCTCCGTGTGGCTCTACCCGGCAGCTAACGATGCCCCAGCAGCCGGACACTCGTGCAGTGTCCCAGGRTAACAGCGCTCCAGGCTCTCGGGCACAAAACATCCCTACCCCAGGCCCACTGCAGAAGCCAGTTTAAGAAGTCAGTAATTAGGAGCAGAGCTGGCAGCCCCACGCCCCAGGATTTGGGTTAGAAAAGCGGCGTTTGGTWCAAAACTAACGAGAGGGGCAGGCTCCGGCTGCGCGCTGGGGCGGGCGGGCGGCCGTCCCCAAATTCCGCAAAAAGGGAAATGTGCGGCATTTAATGATGCCAGCGCTCGTTAGAGCGGCCATCAAAGCCAAGGCACTTCTCAGGAACCCAAACCCCTCCGCTTCCCAGCAGGAGCTCTCCCCATCCTGCRCTGCAGCCCGTTCCACTTCCCTGAGCGTTCGCTTTTCCATCTCCAGCCCTCTCCCAGCTCTGCCTCTCTTCCCCCATCCTTGCTGTCCCCAGAGGCACTTTGGGGATCGCATTTCCCTAGGGGGCAGAGGGAAAAGGGGGCACTTTCAGGCACTCACATGTAGTGCAGGTGAGGGTTCTTGGCAAAGGCTCGTGGTTGGATGTTTCGTAGTCCTGAGTTCCTGATTGTCCTGCAGAGAGATGCAGAAGGGCAGCGATGGAGTCAAGGCARACAATTGCTCCGAAGCCCTGCTCGACTCCACCCACCCCATTCCCAGGAGGCACATCCGGCCCTAGGCAGTGTCTACGAGCTACAAGCAAAGARGAAATCGAGCTTTTTGCCTCCGTCTGATGCGGTAACGCAGCACAGGCCCAGCGCAGAGCCRCAAACATGTGCCAAGGTTTGCTGGGGTGGCACAAGCCATCGCCTCTCCTGTCCCTCCATCCTCACAAACAGCTCTGCACAGCAAACCTAACCGCCAGCAAAGTCATCTCCTGTCTTCACATCCACGAGAAAACCCTGCTGCTTGCAGCTCTGATAAGGAATTTCCACAGGGAATTCTGGACCTTGAAGGGAGAAGGATCTTTTTCACAGCCCAGTTTGGACCAGCTCTATACTGCAACCAGGATTTATCAATACTCTCAAGCACTTGGTGTGGCTATTAGGGATGGTTCTGTGCATCCAGGGGTTGAAATTGGTGATYACTGTAGGTCCCTTCCAGCCCAGCATGTTCTGTGATTCTGTGARTATCTGCTGTCCCTGCTGCTTTGTTCGGTKMGGTGAGAACAGCAGCCAGCCTRCTTACAAGGGGYCTGTGTGTGTGTTAAGAGTGCAGCTTGCTGGAATTTGGTTACTGAGTGCTCAGCCCCACATGGGAGCTGTACTCAGTGTGGAGCTCCCAGTGAAATACATCATTAGAGTCTCTGATTAGCCCCGAGCAACACTCTGCATCTCACACACGCAGCATCACAGACCCAGAGGATGCAGGAGGGGGAAATGAGACATTGGGTGGCATCCTTGCCTGGCCAGGTTTCCCAAGCATCTGGAAAGTCTCTTCAACCTCATGGACCTCAGTTTCCCCTCCATGACCTCTCCCCATGCTCGGAGAGTGTGCAGGGAGATGCAATTCCCTCATTGCACAGCAGCACGGTGATGGTGACTGCACTAAACGAGGACCAACAGCCCAGCTATGAGGGATTGGTGGAGACAGCTGGAATTTTACATCGTGGGGCTGAAATGAGTCAGAGCAGCACATAAGCCCAGAACCAGAACAGCAGGGGAGAGGAGAGGTCAGGGCTGATGTGTGTTGACAGAGCTGTCAGGAGCTAGCAATCCTCCTCCTCACAGACCCAGCCAAGACCAAAAAGMATTTCATCTCCATTTTGTGGAGCCTCACAGCAAAACACGGTGGATCCAGCAGCGTGAACTGGCAGCGTGGAGGCTGCAGAGGGAGGGAAAGCATGGCTCTGCTGGAAGGAAGGGTGTGCCCAGGCCCATTGCCCTCCCTGAGGCACAGGACATACTCACAGCCTCTGGAGTCCCGTGTACAGCTCCATGTCAACGGCGTTCAGTGTCTGCAAGTTCTTCCAGTTCTCTATGTGTCTGTGGAGAAGAAGGAAAGGYTCAGCTGTGGCACAACCAGATGGCTGCTGAGCCCATGCCAGGGACAGCACACAGAGGGAGGATGTCACACCCCACCACCCAGCCCCATTCTGTTTGCCCAGCATTTTGGGAAAGTCGAATAACATGGGTTTACCCACAGCTCTGAGCACGGAATGTGCAACCCAGCCACCGAATATCCTCGCCCAATTCACTGCCCCTCACTGCACATATCAGAACAAAGGCAAGATTGAAACGGGTCGTGCCAAAAGGGTGAAAGCAAATAAATCCTCTCAACAAAATACTGGGGGTCTAAATGAAAAAAAGTSATATATTTATCCAGTCTCTAACCAGGGTGGATAAACAGGGCCCTAGTCTTTGCCGGCTGGAAGCGCTGCTGGCAGCAGAGCACCAAGCTTAGTTTGGAAACATTGCCTTTATTACAAATKCCTCAGTCGCCTGGGGCAGTCTGGCAGGTATGTTATAGAGAACAAAAACAGAAATAGATCTGTCAGCGCAGGATCATTTCCAGTAAATATTAGAGGCGGGGGAAGGTGACAGATCAGCAGCCCCAGAGAGCAGGGTCCCCTGTTATCGGCAGCACAGGAGGGATGCTGGCAGCAGTGTGGCTGCCTGGCTGGGGCCACAGGGCTCTGCTAAGAGGCTGCAATGCTGTCTGGGGTAAAAGGAGCTCAGTCCTCATCTCCCAGGCTGTCTTTGGCCAGTTCKGCCTTTCTCACAGGTTAAACTCACACATCCTCCCACCAGAAAGCACAAACATTTTCAAGAGGGTCTGTGCTGAGAAGAAGGTGGAGGTAGTCCTCTCTAAAACATCTGGCARGTCCCTTGGGACATGTGAAAGAAGCTCAACTCTGAAATTTCTGAACACGTGCACCCAAGCTCACATCTGCCTTGATGCAATGGTTGGCTTTGGACTTGACCCTGGAAAGGGGAAGCATCTCCAAGTGATGAAGGATTGGAGGGWTGAGAAAACACTGAGAGTTATCCTGTGATCCCAGGCAAAAAGGCTGCAGGACCCCACATGGTGGGTGAGCAAGCAGAAGAGGGATCTTAGACCACTTCCAGAGCAGTCACAGGGGCCACAAGTTCCTCCTCTAGCATTTTTTATGCCTTGTGCTTGCACAAGAACAGATGAATTAGCATGACAGCCGTACATGGACCTACTTCAGCCACACCCCAAATAACAGCCAGCTCAAAAACAGTAAAACACAAAGCCTGGAGTGAATCTCATCATATTTCTCTGCTCTCACCACGCAGATCCAAGAAAAGTAGAGTCCCACAAGAGTCACCTCTGCTTTCCACATGTTCCCTAATTTGTCTGCATGCCCAGAGGGGTTGGCCTAAGGACACAGCACAAGCTCCCAACCATGCTGCATGACAGGGTAGGTCACAGTTCATCCCCAATGCCCTGCTCMTCGGCTCGGATCGCCAGTGTCCCAGACAGAATGAGAAACAGGACATTGTTACAGCCACTTTGTGTTCCCTGCCAGCACCCAAAGCCCCCATGAACATTTCCAGAACAAAACASAGACTGGAAGGAGTCAATCTGAGATCCAAGAACTCAGTGAAACCCTCTGGAGTTAAGGCAGGGCTGCCAGCTCAGGTCCCCTGCACGAGATTGCACAACTGAGCAAGGACAGAAACACAGGTTAAAAACATTTCCCATCTTCAACTCCTGCATAGCAAATTGAGAGTCCTCCAAGAGAAAGAAAGAACATGGGAAGGAGGAATGGCATGCTATGGGTTTGCCACCAGAGCATGCTGAAGCTACAGCGTGCAGGCAGTGACCTTCAGGGAGGGATGGAGCAGTCCCAAGCCAGGAGTTATGGAGCAACCACAGCTGGGAAGGAGGCGGCAGCCAGATTGGCTCTTGTTTTATTGATTGTGTTTGCTAAAAAAAGTCAAGGTTATTTTTGACCTGACACTCAAAACCATGTGGGCAGCGTTCTAGAAGTGACAGAAAAAGACCTGAGCTTGTTCCCAGRGATGTGAATTTCCTCTGACTCAGCACTGGTGTTTGGGGGTCTTTGGCCTCCCCATGGCCAAGACCTTCCCTCCTCACTGACTAACAGCAGGCTGTAAATACAATCCAYAACCTCTATTCCAGCCTCCAAACAAAGCCCAGGAGCTTCCTGAGCCAGATATGCTCTGGTTCATTATTTATCATAGACACACCACACCCATAAAGGTAGCRACAAGAAAAACAGCGGTGGAAATACACGTGCACACACATATATAGGATATTCCTCAAGCCAGCAGCTGCTTTATGTAGAGTGCCATGCAGGGAAATAACTRTTAGGTGCACAAGTCAGCTACGGTCTTTGAGTTCTTCAAGCTACACAAACACCTCCCTTCTCACAAATGGCTTTCCCCTTTTCTCTCKGATTTTTCAACTTAGCATGAGTTGAAACCCTTGATCCTAGAAGTGACAAATCAGTCTTGGTTTACAGGCACCTCAAAGACACACCAGGAAAAATATTTTCTTTGGTTGCCTATTGCTTTAGAAAGAACAGTGTAACTTTGCACTGGCTGGGTTCACCTGAACCCAGTTAAAAAACAAACCAGAAATGCATTTTATTCTGAAAGCTGGAGGAGTCAAGCTGTGATTGCAAAATTGGCAGTGGTTGCACAGGAAAGCAAACCAACCAAGCRGAGAAACTCCACCCCTGAAACTTAAGTCCCTCTCATGTCCTTCAGTACCTCAACCAGTTCCCCCTTTTTTCCTTCCAGGGCTTTGCTTGCCCTATAAATCTTATATCCACCCACTTGCTGCTGAGGACCGAGACCCTCCCTCCTCCTCTGGGTCCATTAACCCAGCAGGAACACGGTGCCAGCTTCACACCAAATACAGCTGAGACAGCTCCCAGCCCTGCCCTGCTCTCCTCAGGCAGGCGTTGAGGTACGAATTACAGTCAGTGGACCACTGTTTATTCCTCTTTCACATCTCTAAGTACATATTCCTGTGGCATTCCTCAGTTATTACTAAGGCAAAATGCTCTTCTGCAAGACCCAATAGCTTCAAGAGCGTCACCGTACTTCACAAATCCTGAGGAGCTCTCCACATGCAGATCCACCTAGACTCATATCCAACTTCTAATCGACACCATATGAGGTRCATCGCTAACACAGATGATGTTGTCACTTATTTTTTGGGTGGAGGTGGAGGGTAGGGCATGTTTTTTTTTTTGTTTTTTTTTAATACTCACTTCCTTCTCATACTTCTTGCATGTTAGAAGGGTCCTGCTGGTCCAAGTCTCCTTGCCTGCACTGCAGAGCTGAGTTACATGGTGCCTTCTACAGACCAAGCAGATTTCACCCAGGAAATTTGGGCTTTGCCTCCCAAATCAGACTGAAACGCTGCACCTCTCATTTCTTACCCAAATATACTCGCTTGCATTTTATATCCATCTTCTCTTGTGTCAAAACTGTCTGTGCTTAAGGAGCTCTTTTTCTTTCCTGGCACTTCTCCCTCCCTCCTTTCCAAGCAKCAGCCAGGCCCACCCAGCCATCATTTACGAGCTCCATGATGCCAGCTCTTCTAAGGCGGTGCATCTGTACCTGTGAAGTGCCAGGCAAATTGTCTCAAGTGCCCTGAAGAGACACTAACTCACGTCCCAGAAGTGATGCAGRTACATTGCTCAGGCAGAGTTCTGGCAGCCAGGTTATTTTGCTTCTGATTTCCAGACTCAGCACAACTCATGCTTGCACTTGGTGTTCAATGCAAGAAGAACCATTGTGATGGACACACAGAAAGTGGCTCTCTGTTTTCTTTATCAGCCTATTTAAGACCCTTTACCTCGAGTAAGAGTGACCAAAACCACAGAGCAGTCTCCAGGAGATCTCACTTGCATAACAGCACGAGCAGCTCCCCAATTACACTGAAAAAACCTTGAGCTGCAGCCTGAGATCACCCTGGTCTTTATTACAGTTTACTCCATTATTAAGCATTGCACCAAGCATTTCCATCCACCATGGACATGATTTCCTACCTGGCAGCAAAAACCTTGTTACACCACATTTATATTCACCCACTTGGCGTTGGAGAGCGTCTCTTGGTTTTTTTTATTTCAGCTCTTCCCCCTGGCCACCCTCAACTCACTCTGTGTCCTCACAGCTCCAGCAGGGTTGAGCACACTCCTGCCTCTTGTACCAGTGTCCTCAACAAAAGCACAAGCCAACACCACCTCTAAGGAGCCTCAGCATTCCCATCCTCCAACACCTCCCACCTCCACCTCACCTGGCACACCTGAGCTGCACAGTTTCTCCAGAAAAACAAACCACTTGTGATGTAACGCAGCATGGTTTTAACCTCTCATCACAAAGTCATCTCTTTGCTGAGGAAACCAGCTGCCTCTCCAAAGGAAGGCATAGGCTCAGCCTGACAAAAGCTAACCTTAGGAGGCCAGTCCTGTGTCACATCTCAGCCTCCATGTGCCCGCAGACACGCCTTTACAACTTGTTGGAAGCGTTGTGAGCCACCGCAGTCAGAGCAGTGGTGAATCCCCAGCTCCGTGCTGTGTCCCAGTTAACAGCAAGYCTGTGAAGCGTGAAGCTCTCTGTTTGCCAGCTCAGCAGCTTGCAAGCATCACATCCTGCTCACAGATCCCAGGGCACCGTGGGAAGCCAGCAAGGCAGCCAGGTGTCTTTGTCCCTCCATGAGAGATCAGCGATCTTGCTGACCATAAGGTCACCAACTTGCAGGGTTTAGGTTTCAAAAAAGCACCAGGACCTTGCCCTGCTTGCTGGAAAGGGGTTGGTAGCCAACAAACCAGTGGGGACAGCAACTCCTTTCGTTCCCAGAAGGAATGCCTGTGTCTCACAAAAAGGTGACAGGCTGGTGTCATCTTCTTGAGACTGCACAGCTTCACGTGCTCACCTTCCAGGGCCAGAGCAGCGAGGGAGTCTGGAATCTCCACTGGGATTCAAGCACAGCCAGGCTCATTTCATCCCACACACACGAGGCAGAGGTGAACAAACAGCCTCATGCCAATTTACCAAGCGATTAACTCACTTGGTAATGTGTCTGSCCTGCCTTCACCCTCCTCACACCACAAGGATAACATTTGTCTCACCTCTCTCAGCTTTTCGAGCATTGTGGTAAACTGCTAAAAAAGGCACCTGACAAGCACCAAATATGGCACAGCACRTGCACAGGTGTTCCCCAAATCTGTGTCTATCCCAAACCAGAGGGGAGTGRCTTTTCCCAAGGATGCCATCAGCTCTGATCAGTGCCCGAGCAGATGACATTTCCCTGCTGTGCAACAGCCACTGCTCATGTTTGGATGCTGGGCAGTGAGTAAGCTGTGTGCCAGCAATGAGGCAGCACCCCCACACACACATTTATATATTTTTTATATATGTATATGGAAAGCAAGCAGAGCATTTGCCTCCTCTGTCTTGTAAGGCAACAGGAAAATTAATTCGTCACCCAGAAATATTAAACCTCTCAATCCAGACAGGCACATTAGCTTTCAATTACCTGATATGTTYAGCATTATAAACAAACCTCCTGGCACGCCAGCTCCAGACCATGCAAATGTGAATTTGATTGCAGTGGGAATAAAGGAAAGACATCTCTGAACCCTTGACCTGTAAGAGCTGTCTCCTACAATCCAAGATGCTGCAGATGCTGATGGGAAACTGAAAACTGGTGCAGGTCCCACACCCCAGGGCTAAGCACAGCCATTGTGGATACTGCCAGCTCCTTTTATCCATCCCTCACACCCTACGTGTGAGAAAGCCATAGAGAAATCAGACATCTTTCACAGAATTATAAGGCACTTATCACATAATTTAATAACTAGAGGCACAAAAGGACTTGATTCCCTCAAAATGAAATTTATAAAAGTGAATTGGTAACAGAAACTTAAAGGCAAGTGCGGTTGAATAAAGACTTACAAGGACAACATTTTCCCCATTTAAAGCACAGTGTTCCCTTCCCAAAAAGCATGGAAAGGTCACCCAGCAGTGGATCATTAAGGATAATTTGAGGTCAGCAGGAAAAGGGGGGTAGAGAAAGCAAATCCAGCTTTGTGCAAACAATTATGAGCATAACCCCACAGTGTAATTGTGATTCGTCAAGGTAACGAGCATAAAGCAGCGCTGAGACACAGCTCCCTCCTCCTGCCAAGGGCACGGCGTGGGGGCTGCACAGTGCCACRGGGCCCCATCCCACACCCAACCCAGCAACACAAACCAGACCCTTCCAGAAGGGCTGAGCAGAGCAAAACGATCCCAATCCCCAGCTGAGGAAGATGTGGGAGCAATGCAGCTCCACAGAAGCCTCTGCACAGTGGCATCTCTGCAATCTTCTGGAGAAACTCTGCTGCTAGGCACGAGAGAGTCACAGGACATGAGGAATTCAGAGAGGACTCCCCCACAGAACACTTTCTACATGAGTCCAGACAAGTTTGATGTTCACCCCAACAGCATCTGCCTGGCCCCAGGTTGGCCAGGAACATCCACAGGGTGCAGAGGAACTGCCACAACTGCTCTGCCCTAGCAAGATTTTCAAACAGAGACATCCTACCATGGAAGATGCCCCGAGAAACAGCCTCAAGCTATGCTGAACAGTTTTGGTTTCTTTTCCCAGGCTCTGCACTTATTCCATCTTGCATGGCACCCACAAGGACATGCAGGAGCTGGCCATAAAAAAAAAAAACAAAAAAAAAAACAAACAGACAGCAGTGCCATTGCAACCAGAGCCCCATCCTTTGTTTCTGTCCCAGGGACAGGAGATTGCCCCCAGGTTGCACTGTGCCTCGTGTTTGTCCATTCACCCAATTCCTTCTCCTTGAGCTCTGCATCCCCAGCAGCTCTAGATGCTGACTTATGGAGCAGAGAGCATTCCTGTCAGGGACAGTGTGTCAGTGTTACTAGAGGACAGCAGGCTGCCCTCCCCAGCRTGGACAGATGGCCACAGCACACAGGAGGCACTATGTTCCCGTTACCACACGCTGCATCCCAAGTTTTTCAGCGCCGGGAATTATTCCCGGGCACATATTTTCAGAAAAGAAGAAATAGGAACAAAGGAGGATAGCAGAGCTGAGGAAGTGCTGTGGGCACCACAATGAATACGTGCCCTAATATTCCATTGTTATTACTCAACTAATCCAGGCAGGGAGCAGCCCTGGGGTCCCAGGCAAGGACTGAGGTGTCCAAAATCATTTCAGTGCTGAAAAAAAAAACCCCTCATTTATCAGAGACAAGCAGCAGTGCAGAAGCCTCAGGAKGAAATCCCCAAGGGCTGCAGCACCTCCTGCATGGGGAGCAGGGTTGAGGGGACAGTGCCCCAAAAACCCCTCTGTGTAAGGGCTGGGCTCCTGGTCAGCACCAGCTCCCTGCYCACCACCTCGGCACTCCCCAGCTCCTGCAGGCTCTCCCCCTAACTCTTTCCGATTTATTCCCACGACTATCTGACCCCTGCACAGTCCCAAACATTCTCCAGAGTGAGAAAGCATGAAATGGGATGAGCTTTGCCCTGCAGACATGGACATAAATACACAAATAGAGACACCTTGGGTGAATCATCAGAAAAAGTGAGAGCTCACTCCCCACCTGCAGCAGCAGCCAAAGCTCACTCCCCCTGTCCTCTGAGTGGTAAAAACAATTATATTTCCCCAAAAGGGCATTTCTTTCATTATTCTCTGGCAGGAAAATCTACAAAGACATTTTCTGTGCCCAAATAGGTTCTTCCCATCACTGGACATGGACCTGGGGTACACAGAGCAGAGTCCTGTGTGTGTCTCATCATATCCCATCTCCAAAATAGCCATGCAGCTGGCTAGGATGGGAGGGCAGCCCAAGGACAGGAAAAAAAAACATTCCCCTTTGTGGAATGTGGAATTTGTGGAGTTTTACACCACAAACCCCAGGGTGAAGCAGCACCCTTTGGGATCCCACACCCATGTAAAGCAAAAGAGCTCCTGTTTTTCAGCAGCTCTGCAAGCACCTGCCACACCAAAGGAAAGAATCCTTTATCTACAGGATTTCATGTGCAGGGAGAGCCAGCAGTGCACGGCATTTTGTGGTCTTTAAAGATCAAACGGCATTTTAGAGGGGAAGCAGCACCCTGGTCAAAATCAGCTTCAGTAATCACATTCTGCTTTATTAAACCTTCCCTGCAACTTCAAACTGCAAGTCAGAGTCCCTCACACTCCCATCTCCAAAAAGGTCTGGGGCTTTTCAGAAACTAAACTATAAATATTTTTTCATATCTATCTATAATATATATAAATAAATAGAAAACACATTAAAACAGGCAAACAAAGCTGCCAATCTCTGCTCCAAACACAGCTTTTTCTCTCCTAGAGAGCACAGTGCCTGCACACATTAGCAAGACAAGGAGATGTACTAAAGATACAGGATCACTAGAGTTCAGCTCAGCAGGAATAACTCTTCAACAAGAGTAGTGTGAAAGAGAATGTGGTGGAAAGGAGCCTTCCCCAAAAAGGCACAGGGCCTTGGAGATGGGCAAGACCATATTCTGGTAGCCCAAAGTAGCTCAGCTAGGACCCAAAAGGGAGCACTGCCAGCCACATGCACTCATTGCACTTCATGCTGTGCTTGAAGACAGGAAAATGGATGGAGGAGGAAAAGGAGAAAATAAAATCTCCCACAAACTGGCTGTTACTGTGATAGATGGCACTGGGAATGAGGAGGCAGGAACAGGAGTCCAGCAAAAGCAGACKGGAGAGCCAGGAATGGGCTGTCCAAGTGCCACGGTTGGAGGGAGCCACAGTCCTTAATCCACGACCTTCTGCCACCACCCACGCAAACCTGCAAGCCCACTTCCCAAAAACCACCATGTGACTGTCATTTCAGGAGCTTTATATCCACATGAGCTTCCTCTCTAACCCTGTTTTGATGTAGCTGCACATTTTCGGGCAGGTCCTTTCCAGGGCTCCCGTGCCTGGATCCCAAAAGCAGCACAGAGAGCAGAGTTTGGAGCTCAGACCGTGGGTGCCCAAGGGTCCCTCAACCTCTGCACAGTCACAGCCACCAAACAGCCAGACCCAGAGCCCTCCCCTGCTTTAATCTCCTCTGCTCCCCACAGCTCTGTGGCCCCCATAGTGCAGCTCATTCAATTTTCAGCTTTCTCACACACTGGCCAAGAGGAGGGGAAAGACTCTTTTTGGATTTGGATGCTGTTCCTGTGAAGCTGCTATTTTCATTTTTTTTTCCTCAAACATCTCCCAAGGATTCTGAACTTTGATCCTCCAGCCTTTTGGCTCCTCAGAGGTTTATGAAGCTCGAACAAGGAGGCAGCAATGCCCAGCTGGGCTGGCCACAGCCAGGCTCCCCATCCCTCCCTCTGTCCTCAGGACAGCCATAGGCAGAGCAACTCCAACCTTCAAGGAGACTTCCTAAGACCCTCATTACCTCCACAGCATCACAGATCTGTCTGCCCAGCTTCCATCTGCTCCCCACAAAGCCAAAGAACCAGAGAACATCTCCATACAGTTTATTTTTGAGCAAACTGCTGTGAACTCCCGACGCTTTACCTGCACTTCAAATAAATCACAGCAGCTCTGCCCACCCTCTTCAGCAGCAACAGAGGGGCTTTTCCATCACCCAGAAGAAGGCCTCAGCCCCCYTTTCCCCAGGAAAAGCCATGAAAATAACCTCCTCCCTGCCCTTCACTAAGCTTTTCCTACAAGGGACACACATGCACTGACTGGGCTCTCACTGCAGAGGTGTCAGAGCAGAAGCCTCACTCAGGAGGAGGGGGATGCACTCACTAGGACAGGTGACTGAAAACTCCAAACTTCCCAGGATAAYGGGTATCTAGTGGGAAGTCAGCTGGCTCTGAAGAGGAAAAACAATCCAGCAAACCTATAAACACGACACAGGCAGGAAGAGGCAGCAGGGGAASAAAGGAAAGCAAGGAGACGACATTTTAAAAGCTCCCCTCCCTGCGCTTCACTTTATTCATCTAAATGTGAAAAAGCACCTTGCAAAAATCTTAAAGAAGACACTCTGACAGCCAGAGATGCTGCTAACCAGGCTGTTGTGTTACAGCTGATCCAGCTGCATCAACAGCAAATCCTGGGACTGTTTCTATCTCATCTCTCAGCTCAATCTGCCGTTCCTCTAGATAAAGGCATAGCTGAACTRTGCAGAAGCCTCTGCCTGCCCAGCACTTTGACTCTCAGCTTCTCAGGACAGCAAGAACAGCCCCCCTYGACCAAAACCCAGCCCTCCCCTGGCCACGGGCACCTCCTTCACCAGGGCCAAAGGTGGGGTGAGAGCCTTGAGCTCACACCATCCAAACACGCTGCTGCTGACTGGATAAGATTTGTTTTACACCAGGAGCAAGGCAGGAAGACACAACCTGAATTACTACAGCATGGCAAACACATTAATCCAGCWCTGAATTCCACCCCTGCACTAGCTGGCTCTCCCTGCACCATCTGAAGGTGTTTTTTATCACTGGGGCTCAGGGCTTTGCACAGAGGTTCAAGGCCACAGCAGTGAGAGGCAATGACATCCCCAAGACAAGCAAAAATATGATGAGCCCGATAGCTTTGTGCTCCTGAAAATGAGCCTCCTGTTGCTGAAGGATTTCCAGGAGGCTGGCATTAAACTGACAGGTATAAAAATCTCACAGGGGCATTTGGGGAATCCAAAGGTCCTGCTCAGTAGTAATTGAAAAGAGGCAGAGAGCAGGGAAGTTACGATGCACCTCCTGACATCTCTTGCCCTTTCACCACTGGCTCTGAAGATGTATTTAACTGGACACGTGTCCTTTTGGTGCCATTTGGGGTCATGGAAAAATTTTGAGGCCAGAAAGCAGATCACCAGACAAAGTCCTTACAGGGACTGTTTGCTGTTGTTTTAATATTTTTCATTTGTTTGTCCAGAGAATCACTCAAATGTATTTTTTTTGCTCCTGGGCAGCTGGAGAGCCAGGAGGGTTCCAGCCCGTCCTCAAAGCAAACTACCCGAGCCCAGATTATCAGTAAAGGAAATCTTGCTCTGCACCAAGAACATGGACTCTGTCTGCTCCCAGAGCAGGGAGCCCTTGGGGAGCGGGGCTGGCTCGCTCTGGGCCCCAGAACCCACAGAACCACAGATATCTCCAGCAGCACGGGGTCCARCCATGCTCTGATCTCTCCTACTGCAATGCCAAGGTTTGGGTTCATCCTCTGGGACAGGGCACACAGTGTCACCATGCCAGCCTTGCACCTCTCACCACGTTAACAAGGTTTTCTGCCCCAAAAGCATCATTTACAGCCCTTCCAGATGTTTTGGTGGCTCTCAGCGAGGGCAGGAGACAGAAGTGAAGGAAGCAGGGTAAGGACAGAGGGGAGGGCAGAGCCTGGAGCCAAAGCAGCACTGGGATGCTCCAAGGGCAGATGCAGCTCCCTCCCCAGGACTCTGGGCCCTGCAGGAAAGCAGGGACAGGTGCAAGGCTTTCCTGACTCCCACCTGAGCTGGCACAGCCCCCAGCACCACCAAAATAACTTTGCTGACAGTGAGCACAGTAATGCYACCAGCTTGGGAAATGACTCTGTGCATCAGCAGCTGCAGCATCCTCCACGGCTCCCCAGAGAGCAGCAGCATGTGCCAYCTCCACACAGCCAKCCCTGCCTGTTTCTGYCCTTTCCCAGCCCCAAAACCCTGGCACAGYTGCCCCATGAGGGCATCCCAGCCCTCCCAAGCTSTGCAATGMGAGCAGCAGCTCCCATTTCCACATTTCGGGTGGTGAGAGCATCAAGGGGCCATGAGGCCCCACACAAACACACCAAGCCAGAGAACCTCTGAGTGAGAGGCAATCCAAGATCTCCTGAAACGCTCCCCAAACTCACCAACACCTTCTGCCCATAATGGTTTTAAGCTGGGTTAGTTTTGGCTTTTCACATCTTTCCCCTAACTCCCCTTTGAAAAAATCYTGTAGTTGCTATGGAAATGGTCTCATCAGTATGGGTGGAGCATAGCAGCACCGGCCAAAACCCCCTGTGGCTCCCAGTTGACACCAGTGCTAGGGTCTGGCAGCTCTGGAGGTTACCTGAGCTGCACAGGGAGCACACTGAGCTTAGAGCAATGCTTGGCACTGAGGGATGAGCCAGACCCAGCCTGGAGTCAAAGGCAGGGACCTGCAATTCACCCAGGGATAAACAAGTTAAAATAATAATTGAGACACTCTCACGCTGGCTAAGGGATGAGAGGGTCACAAACAGTAAAAAGCTGCAATTTGCCTCAGCAACACCCTCACCTGGAGCAGGAGGTGGCACAGACAGAGAAGGGGAGCAGGGGCAGAGCTGAGCTGTGCCACCGGAGGATTCTCCTGCCCGCTCTGCTCCCACTCTGACACGAAGCTCAGCAGCAAGCAGGGTGTGAACAGCAACCACCAAGGGCTGTGAAGAGGGCTGGAGGGTAGAACAGAAACCTTGCCCGTGTGGCAAAGAGAGCAGCACGTTGGGCAAGCGCTCCGTGCTCCAGCAGACCCACCTCACACCCCAGAGCCCCGGCTGCAGAACATTTGGGTTTCACACCTCGAGTCTATTCCTGCTGAAAACACTGCAGAGTCCTCGCAGACGATGGATTATCCCTCACCACCAGAGCTTGGAGCACAGTCCCCAGGCACCAGGGAGCAGCTGAGTGTGAAATGCATCTCCTCCATGGGAGGGGACAGCRGGCCAGCAGCACTCCGTGCCACTGTACATCAACACTGCCATCACCCCCAGATTTAGGGACCCCCATCTCCATAACCCCACCCAGCTGGGACACAGGGAGGATGGGATGCCTCARTGTGGACACCTCCTGCCTCTGGCCATGCTGAGGAGCTGCAATCAACCTGCTGGCATCTGTCACCTTGTCACCAGCTGCAGCCCGTGACGAATGACAGCAGGAATCTCTCCAAGCTGGAAAATGCAAACACTGAGGCTGTTCCCAGCCATTGCCCACCAGAGATCACATCACTAATGGCAGCTTAACTCTGGTGCCACAGCCAGGAGGTTCCAAACTGTGTGGTGGGCAGTTCYATTGTTAGACCCCCATCAGCACTCRTGRTGSACCAGAACATGTGAAACTCCTTCCATATCATCACTGCAAGCTTGGCCACGAGCAGGTTACAGATGTTTTCCCAAATATTCRTCCCCCAGAGCAGGGATTTTGGAAGCATCTCATCAGATCCCAAATACACTCCCAAAATTATGCACCAGAGAGAGAAGGATGGGCTTGAGCTGTTAATGAGCCATCCATGCCTGCTCAGAGATGCTGCAAATAACAGCAGCCTGAACTCCAGCAATTGTTGTTTCTCACCSAAATTTAACAAGTTCAAGACATAAAGCAGAAAGGAGCAGCCGAAATGCCTCCCACCCCTGTCCCATGCCCAGGGAACACACAATCTCCCTTGCTCCCTGCTGGCAGACATCTCACTGCACCAACCAAAAACATTTTTTGGGGAGATATTATTGAAAGAACATGCATGCAAAGCTGCCTGTGAGCAAAAGGACTCTACAAAATCAACAGAAACTTGAATCAGCCCCATTTGGGGCTGGGAGAGCAAACCCCAGCTGAAGCCAGGGGATCAGACAGCCACCTGTGACTCAGTGCCACTGTCACCTCCAGCTCACAACACTGTCCCAGCACACATCACCATCCCTTCTGCAACCTCCCCAGTGAAGTCCCAGTTCCCACCGTCCCTTTATCTCCTGTGACCCAGAGGAACCTCAGCAAAGAGCAGGGACCATCCCATATCATGGAAAACTGAAGCAGACAAAGTTAAAAACTGRTATTTCATCACACAGCAGAACTTCCAGGATGTCTTAAGATGCAGCTCCTCCAACATCCACCTTTACTCAGCCTTTAGCCCAGCTTGGAGGCCCCTATCAAATCCCAGCTGCAGGGATGCTTTGGTGAGACCCAGTCAGCCCTGTGGATGCTGCTGTCAGGAAGATYCTGCTGTCAGGAAGCAGAGCAGCATTTTGGGGATAACTCCTGGCAGAGGGCACCCAGCTGACTGCCTGGTGCCCCCCAGCTGCACCCACAGCACCCCAAGATGCCCAGCAGAGAGCTGTGCCCATCACCTGCACAACAGCACGGTTCCTCAACTGAAAACTCCCCACAGCCAGCACAGTGAATAAGATTACAACAAATATAAACTAATGATACAGCTGTCAAGACAGATTAGACTGCACAGTGTAAAAAATTGCAGGGCTGTTTAGTCACAACAATATAAGATTAATTTATCAATACAGCTTATGTGGCACTGGAGAGATAGCAAATTGAATAAGTGAATCTTTTCTACACCTTGCTCAAGGAGGGAGCCTCAGACCCGATGGGTGCACGGGGCTGGATAGCAGTGAGGATCCACGGGCTGCTGTCAGCTGGCAGGGCTGTTTGACAGCCCAGGGGGATCTGCATCTTCATGCCAGGTTGAAGGGATGGTTTGTGTGCCTCCTAAAATCACAGCACTACACCCACATGTCCTAAAGGTGCCCACCCTCCTGCAGTACCACACTGGACAGGGATGGTGYTAAACCAAGGCATCCAGAGGCTGCTGCTGCTGCAGGCAGGAGCCTCCCAGAGCCTTTCCCACGAGCTCTCCAAGCCCGGCACCGAAGCCTCTCCCATAGCCTGACCTTCCAGCTCTGTCCCTGCTYCCAGTGCGTGTCCTGGTGCCCACAGGGAACCAAAACATCACCCCCTGCTCCAACACAGCAAAAACACGCACAGCCACAGCCAAACCACGGGGCTAAGCCAGGCAGAACCAGGCCAGCTTGCAGCCCTGAGAACACCTCTCACAAGAACCCAAAAAACAAAAATCCAACCCACAGGTCCTCTGGAGGCGCTTCCCTTTTCACCCCACAACTTCCAGCCAAAGACTGCAACATCTGCACGGGGCCTATATCTTTCCACATCTCTCATTTGTTGTCATCTGTGGGTTAAAAAATGTGCAAGTAAATAAATAGGTGCAGCGGTAACGAGCCAAGGTTTCGATCTGTGAAGGTGAGAGCACAGCAGCATCTGCCAATACGAAGGAAGCACCCGTTTCTATAAATATTGAAATCCGGTAATTATCATCATTAGAACTAGTTGTGATTTAGCCCATAGCTCAATCCCAACAAGTAAGAATGGCATTTATTTGCCACAATTAGAACAGCTAAAAATACCTCCCGAACTTTGCCTGGTTCAGCCCCATCCCAGCAGGCTCAGCTCYGGGCAGGGAGGAATGCAAAGCAGGGAATCGCCTGAAGGAGCGTGTGGGGCTGACAAAACCCTTACAGGGACRCCAGGACACTGACACCAGGCCACCCCATGCTCTAGGAGCCTTTTATAACTCTGCTCCATGGTTTTCTCCCCAATTCTGATTCATCWCAGCCAATTCCTGCCCCATGCAAAGCATCATTTTCTCTAGAAAGCTGCGTTTTTCATACTGAAGGKTTTCTTTGCATTTGTACCAAAAGGCACAGATTTGATTTAAAAGGGAACACAAAAGCTCCCACTGGCAGTGGGGGGAATAGCCCTGGAGGCACCCAAATGACCCAAACCACCCATGGGTTTCCTCACCTTKTGGAAACCATGCCAAGAGCCTCGAGATGCTCAGCATCCCTTCCAGGCTCCAGCTGAGTGCTGAAGGAGCCCCAGAGCTCAGCAGGCTGGACAGAAACCTTCATAGATGAGCCTGCTGTGAGACCCCATCCTTACCAGCTTCTACTGACARCTCCTCACACAAAATCCTGTGAGCAGCATCACGCTGTCCTGWCCTTCCCCTGCAAAGCGACCAGGGGGTCTCCACCTTTCCAGAAACTTTAAACTTTAAACACAAAGGGGCTTTGCCACCCTCCCTTGGGGACACATCAGAATTCCAGCTGCCACCAGCATTTCCCCAGCCTTTTCCCTGATAATAAACAAATGCCTGTGAGGTGCAGATAAATATTGCAGGAGGYAGCACCTCAAAGCAGCTAAAATCACCTCTCAGTTTCCCATCCAAGTGCTCAATCCTGGAAAAAAAATCCCCATCTACCGACACGAATCACCCAGGGCCATCTCCTCGTGCKTGTTCCAGGACTGGAGATTTTCCCTGAGGAAACGTGCCCAGCTGCCCCRGTCAGGGATGTTCTCTGTGACAGTCATGGTGAATATTCTCCCTGCTTTGGCGATGGTRTCTGGAGAGGGCCGTGAAATGGGAGCTCAGTGTTTCTCTGCTGCGCGGGGGCRAAGGCACTGAGGTGCTGCTCCCTGCCAACAGCCCAAATATTCATCYCAGCCCCGCTGGCCTCCACCTGCTCCTCCCTGAAACGCCTCCAGCCCTGGGATTTCTCACCCTCAGCCTCCCTCTGCGGGTAATCTGACCCCTCTGATGCTTTCCTCCCCCCACCTCACTCTGTTTGCTTCTGAACTCTCTCCAGTTTGTCAATATTCCCATAATAAGGTGCCTCAAACCGAGACCACATTCCTGGATCTTTTWAATTATTATTTTGGGGCTTTTCTGTTGTTTTGCTTTGCATTTTTTTTCAGTGAGGATAGCCAGGTTGTAGCCCTCCTCCCCCAGCTCCCCCTCTCCCCAAGCACAGCCCATCACTATTAGTTTAGGGCCCTAAGCCAGTTCTCAGTCCATTTGGCAGCGTCGTATCCAAGGCAAACTGAACTAATTTCGAGGGTAAGATTTGGTGAGACACTATATCAAATGCTTTGCTAAATCCAAATATATTAGGATTTCCACGTTCTGCTCAGCCACTAATTTTGTGATTCCATCAAAAAGAAAAAGCAATCAGGTTTGTCTGGCAAGATTTATTCTTCCTAAATCCCTGCTGTTATTGCTCATGCTTTCCTTATCCTCTAGTGCTTCACTTTCTTAATACTGCAGGACTGGAAGCGTTTGCTGGAAATTTATTTTTGCTATTTATATGGATTTTGAAAATCTGCCTCTGCTCTCCTCCGCTGCCCCCTGCCTTTCCCACTGCTGTTTAGCATCCCCCGTGCTCCCACCRTACTCATCAACTCCTCCATCCTCATTCCAAAGCCAGAGCACGGCAGCATCATAAGCCCGGTGTTAATACACAGCTCAGACACAAGATAYGGAAGAAAAACCAATAAAATAACGTTTGGCAGCAGGAAAAAGGTCTRAAGGAAACACCCAGCTGGGTCGAGCCCAGGTCCATCTCAGAGCATCACCAACAGTTAATATTAATGCCTGAATCAGCCATCTCCACGTGGTTTTTTGCAAATTTTCTGGCAGCCACAGTCGGGGTGATCAGGGAGAGCTGAGCCTCAAGTGACACAGGTCAGTGCCAGTCCGTGCTGGGTCAGGGCCAGCCTTTCTGTAAACCAAACCCTGAGCCACTCAGGCAGCTGAGGAGCTGCTCCAGGCCTGGGGCTCGCAGAGAAAGGCCAGGAAAGGCTGCTCTCCCCTGCCCTAAACTGGGGCTGCTAGCCCAGTTTGCCACTCACACCTTGAGGACTGAGGTGCTGAGAAAGCCACATCACAAAGCACTCAGATCTCCTGCAGCATTTCCCTCCCCAGGGAGGCAAACAGAACCCTCTGTGTTCACACAGCAGCTTTTCAGACAGCACCATCCCAAAACAMCCCCGTGGGTGACCCCATCCCAGCTCTGACTGAGCACCCACTGCTGCATCCTCCACTGGGGTGGGAGCAGGGCAGAGCATCAGGACAGAGCTGCTCCTGCATTTCAGGGCAGAGCTCTCCTGCATTTTGGGGCACAGCTCTCCTGCATTTCAGAGCATTGCTTCCTCCTGCTCCTTAGGAGGGCAAAGACAGCTGGGTCAGAGTGCCAGAGTTCAGGTTTGTGCTCCCCAAGCCTTAGGAAGGCTCAGTAATTCGTGCACCAAATGACACCTGCCTGGGTGCCAGCTGCCTGCACACCCTTGGGACACCCCAGGGAGTCACAGCAAAGCAGCAGCAGCACCAGCACTTATCGAGGACAAGCTGTGAGCTCAGACACTGCCTTTCCACAGACACTGGCACCTCCCCTTGTACAGCCTGGCACAGCCCAGCAAGCCCAGATCACAGCACTGAGCTGATGTTTGGCTTCCACACCTCCATCAGCTCAGGTTTCTGCCAGACCCTTTGCCTCAGCTCTGGCGTGCTGTGCTGGAGTTGAGGGAAAAAACACAGCATGGTCATCCCATCAGCTCAGGACTCAGAACAAGGGCATCAGCACCCAGCAGAAGCCCAGGTGACCATTGTCCACCTCACAAGGGACATCTTCTGCCCACAGCTCCTTCAGTGCCCACTGAAGGGAGCTCACATGGGGGCACGGTGGAGCTAAGCTATGCCACGACCCCAAGCACTCAAGGGATAAAAGGAGATTTTTCTCTTTACTCCAGCTATTTTTACATCTCAGAAACATGCCCTGGGGGAGCAGCCATCCCCAGGAGCCCTGCTGAGGGCTGGGATACCAACACCCTCCAGTTTCCAGCCAGCTGGCTGCAGCCCAGCTGAAGATGAGAGCCCAGCCCTGCTCGCAGCAGGAGGATGACCTTCCCTGCAGGCAGCTGGGTAAAACGTCCTCCACCAGTTCCCACTGGTAAGGGAGTTCTGAGGGAGCTGTTGGGAGGGATTAACCCATCCTGGGACCCCTGATCACCCCATCCAYCCCCCAGCATCACCAGGGCTCAGAATTTACAGAGCGAGGGGGTCAGCAGTGGAAAACCAGCAGGGAYGGAAGATTTACAGGATCCAGGGGAGGCAGAGCAAATCAGAGGGTGATTTATGGGGTCAGCAGCAATTTACACAGCAGGTAGCACAGGAGAGGCAAGGATTTACAGGGGCAGGGGAGAAGTGCATTTTATGGGTTTTTATTGGGAAATGAGCTTCTCCTTGCCCTGACCGCAGTGACCTGGGGCGGGACTGGGGGCTGATGGATCTCCAAGGAGCCTCTCCCTTGTTCTGGAGGTCACAGACAGGCCATCAAGGGGAACCAACCCTGTCCCACCATGGCTGCAGCTGCTTTCTGCTTGGCCACAGCAGCCTCAGGGTCATTGCAGCGTGTCCTTGTCCCCTCGCTGCCCCCAGGCAGAGTTCCAAGGGCAGCCTTRGTGCTCAGTGCCTCCCTACAAACAMACCCTCAGACATCTCCTCGCAGAGCTCAAGGCCCTTCCTTCCTCCTGGCAAACCCCCCAGTCCCTCCCCACCAGGGTCTGATCCAGCCCATCTGCTGGCAGAGAAGCAGCATTTCTGCCACTGCCAGGCTGGGGACAGGAGGGTCACACTCTGCTGTCCCTACACCCCATGGTGGGGACAGTGAGCCAGCCCCAGAGCCACCAGCATCGACACAGAATCACACAGAATCACACAGAATCACACAGAATCACACAGAATCAC
>NW_026623290.1:1568677-1575986 GCF_030028575.1 Malurus melanocephalus
GCCCCACCTGCCCACAGCACCTTTCAGGAGGTTGTAGAGAGCGATAAGGTCACCTCTGAGTCTCCTTTTGTCACACACGAGGCAGGTCAGCCACTCTCCAGACCCATTTTCCAGCTTCTGGCACCCAGCAGGAGCCAGGGACCGGGGTCAGCCCCACAATGTGTGACCCTGAGTACATTTCTTTGGGTAAGCAGCTCCTGCCCCGCTCCCACAGCAGCCTCCCCCCTCTCCTGAACTGCAGCAGGGCTGGTGAGGGACACACCCTCGAGCACACAGTGACATTTGCAGCACATCATGGCCTGGGGACCAAAGCTTCAGCCACGCCAGCAGGAGGATTGACATTCCAACCCACGCCTTGCATGCTCCTACATTCACCCCCCAAAAAGAGTGCAAAACAAAAAGTGGAGAGGTCAATCCTAGAGGAGCCAAAAGAAAGGGGAATTCACTGAGATATTTCATTTCAGTCTCATTCTCAGACAGTCCCCCATTCTCTAACTAAAGGAGGCCACACACTATCAAAGTGCAATCCCTGCAGGGGACACCCAAACTCTTGCTCAGCACAGGGGTGCAGTGAGCCTTGTGCCACTCACAGAGAGAGGGATGGAGKGGAACACTCCCAGCACTGCCCATAGACACCCACGAAAGCATTGAACACTGCCCAGCCCTGGCAGGGCATAAAAGAAATGAAAATGAAGTTGTGAGCAGCCTACACAAAGCAAGAGAAGTTCCTCTGTTTCAGCCTGGAGAGATGCAGCTCTGCAGCCCAGACAGGTTACAGGTCACAGGTAATATCTCAGTGTGTAAGAACACAGATAAAATACCATGGTTTGCAGGTGAGGCCTCACCCCCAGCACAGCTGATCCACAGATCCTCAGCAGAGATACAGGGGCAGCATCTCTGGTCCCCTTTTCCCTGTAAAACTTCCAGGGATACACCACAGCAGTGCCCAACTCACATCATCTCCAGAACCACAGACAGCAGCAACCCCATTGCCCCCCTCCCGCTCCCCCAAAGTTTGACTAAAGCTCAGGAGTATCTTTGCTTTTATAAATCTCTGCCTTTTAATGATGGCTTCAAGGCTCAGAGAAAAAAAGGCCCATTAAACTCACTGAATAAGTTAATGGGGCAGAGAGAATCCATTTCAAAGCCACCCCAGGCTATTTTCCTCTGGAGCTAAAGCCTGAATAAGCAAAAAGGAAAAATTAAAACTGTACAGTGCTTTGCCAATAAATAACCCCCAGTGTAATCTGCTACCAGGCAGGCCTCCATTTGCAGAGATAATAGGATGCAGATCAGCTTCAAACCACCTCCCCTTGCAGGGACCACCACCTTTTGATTGCAATTAGCAGTGCTGAGCAGGAGCCTCCATCTCCTGCCTGTCCCCTTCCACCTGCCCGGGCAGGAGGGARCGACACCTCCTGCAGGAAATGCCAAAATCCAGCACTTGGCTCTGCAATTCCARTATCAATGCTCCAGGCACACACTTCTGCTTCTCTGCCCTATTTTTCCCCAGCTCTGCTGCTCCTTCATCCCTGGCTTCTCCCCCTCCTTCCCCAGCAGCGCTGTGGGTCCAYCCCTCACCCATCAACAGAGCCCACACACAGTTGCTCCTCCCCAAACACTTAAAAAACAAGTGCATGTCCCAGAGAGGAGAAAAAAAAATAATTTAAAATCCCTGCTTGTAAATGTTGATCCCACTAGACACAGTTTGTTTACTATTTAATATTTAAAGACGCTAATTAAGTCTCTGAATAAATAAATCTATGCTACCCGTGCCTTTTGGAAGGCAGGGATCCTTCCCTGGGGCCGGGGCAGCCAGAACATGCTGGGTGCTGGGCAATCTGCCTGGGTTTGGGGCAAACCTGAGAATCCCATTACTGTCCCTCCTGGAATAGATTGTTGGGAACACCAAAAAACAGCAGGCTGGGAGCATTAGAAACTGAATTATCCAGTCCTGGAGGAAAACAGGCAGGACAGGGTGCAGAGAGGAAGATTTCCAGGCAGGGAGCTCAGCTGCAAGCAAGGAGCCAAGAATTTGTGCTCCCAGGGGCAGAGGAGGAACGCACAAAATGCTGGGAGACACAGACAGCACACACCCCACAGCCCTGCCAGTGCCCAGAGCCAGAACAGACAGCCCACACAGCTTCTTCTTACCTGAGAGCATCCCTGTTCCAGCTCCTTCCTCCAAACCAACGTGCAGCATCTCCCACACACAGCCCCAACATCCCGCCACAGCTCAGCTCCTCACCTGATACCTCTTCAGCCTATTTAAGCTCTGCCYCTCCCAAATCCTCTCCAGCTGCATCCTGCACCTGGCTATTAACCCTCACAGTGCCAGCCCTGCAGAGCTCCTTGTTGCCTCTCCCTGCCCAGCCAGTGTCCTGTGGGTGCCCTCACTCTGCTCTGATCCTTCAGCATCTGCCCCAAGTGAAATGAGGAAACGAGGGAGCTGCTCTGATCCTGGTTCAGCTCTGGGCTACCCCTGCAGGGTCTGGGACAGCCTGTGAGATGGCTGGAAGCACGGCTGTGTCCAGAGCCCGTGTGAGGCTCAAATTAGGAAATAATCCCCAGTAACATCCTGAGCAGGCACAAAGAGAGCCCTGGGAGGAAGGGATGCTCTCAGCAGGCTCAGCATCCTCGAGCCTGTGTCCCACTGAACTTTTCTTGCTCCCCAGGCTGTCACCAAGTGACTCGGGGGCTTTCACCTCAMTTTTTCTGGAGGCAGACAAGGCCAGGACCCACCTCAGTGCCCAAGGAACACCATCCACATCCTGGAGGAAAGCGTTTTGGGGACAAGAGAGACTTTTCCARCCATACAGAGCTCCCCACAGGCAATCCCTTCTACACTGGGAGGGACACGAGGRTGCCCAAGGTGGCCTTGTCAGCCTGGGTAAGGAGCAGGCAGGGGAAGGGCAGGCAGCCCAAGGGAGAGTTTGCACAGCTGGATCACMGATTGGAGAGCCAGGACTCCTTGTTCCCAGCCCAGGTCACTGCACAGCATTTCCATGGAGAGCATGGGATGGGGGATGAGGCCAGAGCTGCCCCAGGAGCAGAAGGAAAGTCAGCAGCTGCAGGCACCCGAGATCTCCCCCATGTGGCCTCAGTCCCGGCAGGGTCAGGACTTGGAGCTGGCATTGCTGCAGCTCAGCTGAGCATCCATGTTCCTAATTTATCCTGGCAAAGCCCTGAGCAGGGTCCTCAGCAGCACTCACATTCCCAGCATCTGTTTGAGCATTCCCACATCAACWTTTCTTGCTGAGGACAAGTTAAGGGACAGCCTTGCCCAGCCCAGGARGAGGATGGGGACATCACCACGCTGACATGTGCTTCCACCCACATCTCAGTGCCCCAGGGACAGTGAGAGCAGCCAGAAAAGACCCCTGTCCCCTTCCAGCAGAACTGAGCCCAACAGGGGCAGCAGGAGAGCTGCACGGGGGTGACACTCGGGCTCAGCACCTCCCTGCACCCTCCCTGGCATCCCAAGATCGTTCAGCTKTCACTTCAACAAGTGCTGTAGTGCAGAACAGGCACCCCGAGCTGTGCATCTGCACTGTCRCACACCCCTGGGAATCCTCCCTGACCTCTCTGCTCCACTGCTGGGACTTTTGTTTTTAATTAAAAAGGCAGTTTTTATTTAGGCAGAGGGAAGCTGGGAGAAGGGGAAGGATGATGTCACAGGCGGGTACAGGAAGGGCACAGTCACTGTGAAGCTCTTTTACCGACCATCCCAAAGCACGGGGTGGCAGCTGGAGGAAAGCTGGCTGCACACACAGCTCTGGCTTCTCCTTCAGCTCCTCAACAGCTACAGCTCATGAAAACAAGCTAAAAATACTGCACATATTTCCCTGGTGCTGCCCTTCCAGGCAGGCACGGGCCAAATCTCACACAGAGGGGAGCAGAGAAGGACCTCCAGTTCCATGGAGTCTGGAAACCAAGTGGTACCTGGTTGGTGGTACCTCCATGRATGGTACCCCCTCCATGGAGGATGGGGCTGGCCAAGCACACAGCATGGCAGGGCTGGTGGAGCAGCCCTGTTAGGTGGGCTCTGATTCCACTGCATTGCTCCCAGGGGAGCCCAGAGAGATTTTAGTCACCCTTTCTTCAGCTGAAGTGATGCTCGGGTCCTGAGCAGCATCACAGCTCTAACCCACATCCATCASTCGCTCCCCAAAACACATCCACCCAAATGCTGCCCCTGCCATGATGCTGGGGGGYCATTTGCTGTTGCCTGTTGTGCTCCGTGCGCTCCGAGCCGGCCGTGCCCGCATCCCGCATCCTGCAGCCCTCATCCCGCATCCATCATCCCTCACCCCACATCCGACATCCCGCATCCCTCACCCTGCATCCCTCATCCCGCATCCCGCATCCCTCACCCTGCATCCCTCATCCCGCATCCCGCACCCCGCATTGCTCATCCCACACCCCGCATCCCTCACCCCGCACCCCTCACGCCGGGGCCGGGCTGTGCTGTCTGGCGCTGCCGCTTGCCCTCTAGCGGCACAGCCGCCTTCRGACGGGAATAGCGGAGCGGAGAGGAGCTGTCGGGATGCTCCGGGCACAGCGAGCMGGGGATGAGCCGGGTTCTGGCCGCCCCAGCGGGGCTCAGCTCGCCCGGGTGTCGGGGAACACCCAGCTCTTGTGCCAGCGCTCCTGCACCCACAGCGACAGTCCGGAGCGTCTCCTCTTTGGGGAGAGCAGCCCGTGGTACTGCGTGCGTGGTCCTCAGGAGCCCGGAGCACACGAGAGGAGAGCGAGCTGCTGCTGCTCATCTCCTCAGGCACAGGGTGCTGCCATACCCGGCCACAAAGGGCACAAAGAGCAGCCTCTGAGCTCGCCCTCTGCTTCTCCTCCATCACAGCATCGCAGAGGGGACAGCAGGATTTGGGGGAGAGCAGAGCCCACAGCCCGCTGTCAAACACACCTGCTTAGACAGCTCCTAGCGAGCCTGTCGAAACCCCCTCTGCAGGAATCACGGAACTACTGCTACTGCACAGCGCCCGGTAAACAACACTCGGAGTTACAAGCGCTAGTAACACTCGCTTTTGGAAGCCTGGCAAGCTGAGRGCTTGGTTTATTCCCTGTTTGTCAGCATCCCCTTAGATGGATGCACCAAATCCAGCCATAAACTCCTGCACCACACCAGGCAGGGGCTTTTCACTGAGCAGGACAARCTGGTGTGCCAGGGTGGCACTGGGAAGCATCACCAAGCTCAATCTGCCTCCAGGGCTCCCTGAAGGTGATCCCATGGGATATCTCAGAGACTGTTTGGGGCATTCACTGCAAGGGCCCAGCATTACTGGGTGCATGGATGGTCACAGGGCTTTCATCTTTCACATGAAGATGCTTTGCTTCACTGGGGTGAGCTAATAAAGTAAAGCAGACCAGGAAAGCTTTCCTTAACTCAGCTCTACAAAAGCCCTCAGCCAGAGGGAACACCTTTCTGAGTCTCCAAGGACAGCAAGGGCCTTCYTCAGTCTCTTCTTCCTCCCATTAAACATCTGCCCTAGACCTGAAGCATCCCTGTCTCACCTCTCCAATTATAAAGAGATAAAACAACAGYCAGAATCAATTTAGACCTCCCCAAAACCTGCAGGTCACGGGAGATRTCACATGCACCCTGGGTCACCAGCTCCTCCTACCAGGCCAGCAGCTCTGGCCCCACGTTTGACTCWGAAAAAGTCTGGGAAGTGCTGGCAGGCACCAAAATTATCTCCTTCCTGAAGAAATACCTGCCATCACCTGTGCCCGGAAAGTGCCTCTCTCCAGGATTGGTGAGCAGAAAGGAAGACAGTAAGAGCAGGGCAAGGAGCCAACAGCCAGCCCACAGGAAGGGGGAGGATATGGATCAGTGYTCCTGGTTTAAATCACCTCTAGAGCACCAGGACCATATATCTCAGCCCAAATCTTTGTCCCAAATACCTCTGCACCCTTTTCTGTCCTCACAGCCTGGTGCTGCACCTGCTTCCCCCMTCCTAGCATCCTTCAGGATCGATGTTCTGCACGAACAAGAGCCCTGCAAGTCCAAGCTGGATTGAATCAGGGAATTTCTGAATTGCCTGTGGAGCAGCCAAAGCCTCTGGGAGCAGGAGATGGGAGGCTTTGGGAACACAGAGCCCTTCATCCCTGGAGAGCAGTAGTACACGAGGCACACTGGGCGCAACGTGGCTGACTCACAGAGAGGGGGAAAGTTTGTGCCTGTTGTCTGAAGCAGRGCAGTCAATAATTTGAGCATCACAGGAGCCTTTCTCTTGGCTGTTTGGGCCACCAGAGCAAGCTCTGCTCTCTCCAGCCCTTCCAGGAAGGGGCCTGCCCTTTCTTTCCCCGCTCCTCCCCTTGGTGGGCACACAGGAGCTGGCAGGGAAGGGGTGCAGCTGCTCTGGAGGGGAGCACCCCCTCGCTCTCCCCCTCTCCACATGCTCCCCGCTCCCGCAGCGAGTGGGGGCTGCGCTGCCGCTCCCCCCAYGGCTCCCRGCGCTGACGTGGCTCTCCCACGCCYGGCCAGGCCCACGGGTGCTGCTGTGCATTGCTGGGACAGCCAGCAGCAAACGAAGATGCTCTTCTTGTCTATGGAAGGGAGCAAGATGCTTCCTCTTGCCCCTGCCAGAGAGACCCCAGAATCCTGCATCCCACTGTGCTCCAGCTCCTTGTGGGTTGCTCTGAATTCATCTCAGTTTGCTGAAAGCTCTACAGGCTGCACAGACACGCTCTAAATATCCACCCATCGAGCCTATTCTGCCCCGTTCTCCCCTGGTGAGGCTGGATAAAGAGCGAGGGACATCTCCCTACCCCGAGGGAGCCCAGGGGTGACACAGGCAGGCCACCACCGCCTGCCTAGCAGCATCTCCGCAGTGCCATAGCAACAGCTGAGAAGTAGGGAGGCCCAGATGGCAAACTCCTCCGTCTGTCCTTCCCCACGCACGGTGCCGGCGCACGCAGGCGCTGCCCACGCTGCCAGCAGGGTGAGTCCCCGGCCCTGCCCGCCCCTGGCACGCAGCATCACCCCGACACGCGGCAGCCTCGTGTGCCAGCCAGCCCCCCGCAGCGCCAGGGCTGGGGACTGTGGTGACAAACACGCCAGCTGGGAGAGGAGGGGGTTCTGGGCTCAAAGTTCACCAGGATCAAAGGTCTGCCTGTGGTCTTGCAGTGAGTGGAGGCGCCACGTTACAGGGGTGAGGAGGGGTTGAGYATCCCCGTAAGTCACACCTGGCTGGGGACACAGCAAAGGCCACCCAGCCACACGGGAAAAGATGGCATGGACAGAGCCCAGCCCCATGGAGCCCTCTCCTGAAATGGGGAGGGGGATTTACAG
>NW_026623290.1:1576460-1583419 GCF_030028575.1 Malurus melanocephalus
GACAGGGCTGCTGGCAGCACTTATGGGGAGTGCAGTGTGAGCARTCACATCTCCAGGGATTCAGCCCAAAATTGGGTTCATTTCTGGGTGTGCTGGGAAAGGGCAGAGGGATGTCAGATAACCCAACCTCCTCCTCCTCAGGGCAGGAACCTCTTGCTTTTCTCCTGCTTCACCATGGACCTGGCACCACTTGGATTTTCAGGAAGGGTGTGTGTCACTGTCCCCTCCAGCCCAGCCAGGGCAGGAGCCACCCAGCCCTGATTTTCACTGAAATGAGGATGTGTGGGAAGCCAGAAGCACCAGCAATTGAAGAGAAGGCCATTCCTCTGAGGGGTGCAACAGGAGGCTCAATGGTGGGGTACCCCCAAGGGCACCCCCAGGGCTGGCCTGTCCCCCCAGCCCCCTTGAGCAGCCCTTCAGGATGGGTATCCCCTGCCCCTCTTCTCTTTCCTCACCTCAGCGGCTCCCATCAGCCACTAAGAAGTGATACAGCCCAAAGTGCTGGCTCAAGGGGATAAGATGGACAAGCCCTCCAAGATGGCTCACATTGGTTTATTTTAGCCAGCCCTCTGAATGGGCACTGGCACTCTTTCATCAGCAACACTCCAGCCCTGATTTTGAAGCTGAGCTGTCTTTTGGATAAGAATAAGGCTCTGCCTGGTCACAGGGCTGTTTCACCACCCCACACTCCATTTGCTTTTTCACCAGCAGCAAGATGGAGCAGCGACCAGCACCTTCCCCAGGGCCTGTGGGGAGGTTGCAGCTGGGGCTCTGCATCCCCCAGCTATGGTTTTAGGATTGAGCATCCCCTCCTCACCCCCAGCCCGGGAGGAGAAGGTGCTTTTGCCCACTGGCTGCCCACAAACGAGGCCAAGCCCTTGGTGAGCGAGGCAAGCAGGGGGAAAACACTGCTCCCTGCCTGGCTGAATCAGACTCACATGGCAGCAGTGATTCAGCGATGACCAGGCTGGGCTTCGAGGCACCCTCACCCCAACATCCATGATGTCAGGGCTGGCAAGGAGAGGCCTGACATCAGCCTGAGAGGGTGCAGGACCTGATGCCTCCCTCCCAAGAGCATGAGCGTGGTCCAAGGCTGGCTCCCAGCAGTGATTCCTGTGCTGGGAATCATCCCTGCCACGCAAACCAACCCTCTGCTCCACGAGCATCCCCTAAAAACYACCGCTGCCTTCCCAGCAAGCACAGACCCTTGTGGAAAGTTTTCATTCCTGCTCAGTCTCAGCCTCTGAGGGCATTTTGAGGTTCACCCCAGTGCTGTGGCTCAGCCCTCCCAAGCCCAAAATGGGAGGTGTGGGGTCCAGCAGTGATGCAGGGGTGAAAGAACATGCTTTGCTCAGTGTGAAGCAGAGAGGGACACAAATTCCAACAAAAACCAGCACCTTCTTCTCCTTCCCTAACTTAAGAGAAGCTCCTTTCCAAAAAAAATACCCACTATCTGTTTCTGGAGTTGTCCATTTGGGTTATTTTTTTTTCCTCCTCTCCTTTTTATGGACTGCTTATCAGCATTTTTCATTTTCAAAGCAGTAAAGACATTTTCTGGGCACAAAGCACTCATGTAATACTACCTCTCGCAGCAGTTCAGATGTCTGTGCATCTGACAGCGCACACTCTCTCACGCTGGCAGCTTCCAAACCCTTCCAGCCTTTCCTGCTGCTCCCCRGCCCCCAAAGGGTTAAAACTAAACCACAACAAACAGCGAGCACAGGGAAAAAACACGAGTTTCTCCGACTTCCCCAGCATCACCCTCATCCCTCCAGCATCACAGGGAAAACACTCAGGCACCACGACGCAGGATAAATATGGGGCAATTGGAAGGGGAGCGTTGCTTCAGCTTCCCCCTTTACTTTCCCCATTCCTGCTGTTTTTACAGAGGTTTGCTGGCACGGGGAAGGCAGGGCTGGGGATTTGGGGTCAGTGACCTGCTGAAAAGCTGCTTGGGCATCGCATGAACCTGTAAGCAAGCGGGGAGAGCGGCTCCCGTCATCTTTACCCAGCAAAGGTGATGAGCAGAGCTGCGAAAGAGGCACTGCAATTACTCCATGGCTCTGCTGCAACTGCACTGTGACCAAATAAAACAGCCTCAGAGAGGGACCCAAAGCCTTCTCCCTCCATGCAGCCATGCCATCGAGGTGGAAAAAAAAAATAATAAAATAAATAAATAACCCTCCATTACTCATTTCGAACCTTGCTGCATTTAAGTGCCAGAATAAAGGATTCCACCTCTTCTCTGCTCAACTCCCACTGGCAACTTGCTCTGGGGGCTACATTTCCCTAAATGCTCACATTTCAATTAGCATTAGAATAATGAAATGGCTCAGAGTTCATCTCACCCAAAAATGTACTGGAAAATAAAGAGCAGAGATTGGAAGCAAGGGGGAATTTTTTTTTTTTTTTTTCCACACACACACACAGAGCATGATGGATTCAGGAGAAGGAAATATATTCCTTTCTCGACTCCACACTGATGAGATTAACATGGGCTTTGCTAACTGCCTCTCCAAACAAGGATAATGCAACTTCAAGTTGATTTTCCAGATAAACAAGCATGCAAACAAACGCAAAGTGCTCAACTAAAAATATCTCGCTGCTCCGATGCTTCTCCCCACCGCCACCACCCCGAACCGAAAACGCACAAATCCTATCGCGGCACCACGGCGAGTTACAAAATTATAACAATGTGAATTAAATAAGCTACTTAAGGGACATCTCACTGTCCTATTTTTTTTTTTCCCCTCCTCTTAAACATGCAAAACCGCAGATCCCCAGATACACTCAGCCAGGGCAGGGGAAGGGAGCATTTTCTAATGTGCGGATGGATGTAAAAAATAATGACATTTTAACAGGATCCAAAGTCTCAAGAAAGAGAAAACAGCTCAGAACTTGCTTTTCTTGCCCAATTTGGGTAAATATGTGACGGTGTGTGGCCGTGGCGTCCCCGTTCCCCTTGCAGAAGCAAACAGTTAAAGGAAGCAGCAGCTTTAGCATCTTCGCCTGCTGCTCTCTCTCCTGCTAAGGAATCAGATCTCATTTACTTTATTCCTCTTAAGCCTCGGCCAAACTGTTGCTGGGCTTTTTACGGTTTTTTGGAGGGGATGAGGTAAGGGAAAAGCCGGATCCGCATCCTCTGCCCGGGGAGTCGGGCTGAGCCCAGGCAGCGCAGCGATGCCGGGGGCACCTGAGCCCCGCTCGGGCAGCWCAGCCCGCACCCTGCCGGGGGAGGGGGAGCCCGGGGGGACCCCCACTTACATGGAAGTGATGTTCCTTGAGATGTCCGTGATATTGATGCTCGTGTTGCCATTGCTGCTGCCTGAATCCTGCCCTTCCAAGAGAGGGAAGAGGTTCCCATCATCCGGCTTCTTGCAATTGATGTCTGTCTTGCTGCAAAGACAATTAGCAGGGCAAGCCAGCACCGAAAGCAGATAGTCTCCCCAAATGCTCCAGAGCAAAAATACCCTCCAGAAAGTGCACTTGGTAGGGCAAAGAGAGACATCCATCTCCGATTGCTGCTTCTAAAAAAGAGGAGGAGGAGGAAAGGGGGGATGGAGGGAGGGGAAGGGGGGGAAAGGGGGAAGGAAACAAAGACAGAGGGAGGAAAAAAAAAAAAAAAAAAAAAACAACAACAACAAAACCTCAAGCGATCAGATGCAAAAATCCTCCAGCAGATGAAATCATGCTGGCAGCTGGCTGGGAGAGGCTGTAATTCCCGCTAGGGCAGCGGCCGCGGCCGCGGGCGGGGATGGATGCATGCCGGCCCGGCCGCCCGCCGCTCCCGCAGCCGCTCCGGAGGATCGCAACGGGAGGCTGGGGAGGGAGGGATGGGAGGGGAGGGAGGGAGAGAGAGAGAAGCAGCCGGAGAAATAAATAAATAACAAAAACGGTGCGAAAGTCACCAAGTCCCACCTACTGGGCAGAATTAAAATTGACACACCTGCAAAAAAAACAGGCAGAGGGAGAGGAGGGGGCGATCTCCCCTTCCCATCGCTTCCCTCCCCCGGCCTGGCCAGCCCTGCTGCGGCGGGCACAAAAAGCAGGGGAGGAGGAGGAGGAGGAGGAGGAGGAAGAGGAGGAGGAAGGCTTGCAAAGAGAACCGGGCTCCGCAATAAAAAGGATTCCCCACCCCCCTCCCTCTCCGCTAAAATCAGTGTAGGAGGAGGGGGGGAAGAGAGAGGGGAAAAACCCCACTGCCGGAGCCCAGCTCAGCCCCGGCAGCGGAGGAAAAGTTGTCGCTGGGGTTAAATTTGTGGTGGGGGAGAGCAGAGGGGCTCTGGCGYGGCTGCTGCTTTCTCAAGCTCTTTTGGAGGACGATGCTGCCTTTCGCTTGGTTGTTGGGTGGGTTTCCCCCCCTCCTCCCCCAACCCGGACATGAGGGTGGAGAGGAAAGAGAGATTAAACTGAACTGGAAGAGAATAAAAGCCAGTGTGGATTACAGCAATTTAATTTTTTTTTYCCTTCGTCGGAGGATCCTAGCGAGAGGCAGATCAGACGGCTGGGTGTGAAAAAAGCGACTGAAGAGCACYCGGGAAGGACTTTCTAGAAAAGATGCACCCCCCCAGACCCTAAAAAAATGCATTGGGGACCCAGCCGGCTGCCGGGAAGCGCAGGCAGGAGCACCCAGGGTCGGGGCTCCCGTCCTCCCTCCCCCGGCTTCCCCCTTCCCTCCTGCAGCAGATTCTGCAATCAGACATGCAAAAAAAAAAAAAAAAAAAAAAAAAAAAAATCCTGAAAGAGGAAGACTGAAGTGTTGAAAAGGCTGAGCTCAGAGCGCCGAAATGGCATCAGGAGAGCAGTGAGTGCGAGCTGAACAGCAGAGCGAATTAAGATGCATGGTGCATTTTTGGCAAGCACAAACCCAAGCAGATCAGAGCTCTGCTTAATTTGCTCTGCTTTTCCACAGCGCTTTTCTGCATGCCTTTTTTTTATTTTTTTTTTTCCCCCTCTCCCCGATAGTTTCATGTCTCTGCTCCTCTGCACAGAGACACGGCGATAAAGGGATGGTGCTGCAGGCAGGAGCACGGGCAAAGGGAGGAATTACAGGTGTAGGACTCCAAATATTTCAAGGGTCTACTTCTGCCAGGCACAGGGAGGAGGAGACACAGCTCCAGCTGAGCCAACACCTTCAGACTCYGCTACGCACCCAGAGCCATCCTGCTCCAGGAGAGGAAACAGGATTTGGGGGGAAAGAGGGAAAAAAAAMCCACCAGGCTGGGAGGATTTACAAYTGGKATTTGTGCACCCATCACCCTCGGGTCCCAGTGGGGCAGGGGTAGGGATCCTGGGTGAGCAAATCCTCACCCACCGCTGCCCAGCCATGCCAGAAGCCCCGGGAATGGCAGTGATGTGCAAGGGGCTGCTCATTCCTGCCTCAGTCCTGCTCCCAGGGGTCTTGTGGGGTTCCAGAAAGCTTCAGCAGAGTTCCTCCAGCCAGGGCTGCCCAGSGGAAGGAGGGGCATTGGCCTGGAGAAGAAATACTGAGGTGGCAGGGATGGYTTCTCCCCGAGCCCTACCTGCCTCTGAATTACCAAAGTGAAACAAATGGAGCAAAGAGGTCACTGGAGTGCCTGGCACTGCAGGAAGGGGCACACGGGAGAATCTGGTAGAACCCCACTCCCATGAGAAGCATCTCTCATCCTCAGGCACCTACAGAAAGAGAGGAAAACAGCCAGGCATGTTTCCTACTCCGTGCCTCAGTTTCCCCTCCTGTATCATCAGAGAGATGCCATTCTCATGGCTCAGCCCCGCACCCAGACTGCAGCAGACACTGATGGAGGGCACCGTGTCCCAAACCCCTGCCCATGGGGGGCACCCCACAGCGCCCCATCCACACGTGGGTTTGTCCCTCAGCGGCACAGGGGACACCCATGTCACACCACACACAAAAACAATGCCCAGGATGGCACCCCCAGGACTCGCCCACCCCACTCTGCCACCTGGTGCCAGGCAGGCCCTGCTTCAGCWGCTGATGAGGAGGTTTTGTGCCAAGCCACGGCTTCCTCTGCCTCTGATAGATAAAGCTGCTGTCGCAGAGGAAATGTGGCCGGGCAAAGAGGGGGAAAGGGAGGAGTGGGAGAATCCAGCTGGGTGCCCAAGGGGCAGGAGAAGGGAGAAATTGGGGAGCTTTGGTGTTTGTGGGCTGCCAGGAGCATTGACGAGGTCACTGGAGGAAGAGACTGCGGTGRCAGCAAAGTCCCCACCACAGATGGGTCCCCAGCCTTCACCCAGCAGCAGAGATGGGTGGCCCCTGGTGCTGCTCTCCCTGCTCAAACCCAGCACCCCTGACCCGTGCAGGGACAGAGAGGACATTCTGCCCAGCGAGGGCAGCATCACCATTTGCATCCCCGGGAGTAGCCGGGAGCTGCCCGTGGTGGGAAGGCGTCATTCCTGCTCCCATCCCTCACTCCTGTCCCTGTGGAAGAGGCAGGCAGGAGCAGGGTGTGAGTGATGGGGCTGTCAGAGCACAGAGATGGTATCTGGAGCAGAGGCCTTGCCGTTATTGCTGTGAGGGATGCTGGCAAATTGCTCTTTCAAGAAGCATCTCCATGAAGAATGAAATCAGCGCTTCCTGGGAGAACTCTGCCCCACAGGGGCTCAGGGGTTGGGCTTCCTGTGCCCTTTGAGAGCCTCCAGAAATCCCATGGGATGCACTTGGCCAAAACTAAACCCGAGTTCCTCTGCAGACAGCTGCCCACTGCCCCATTCCAGCTGCCCTCTGCATGGGGACACAAATTGTACAGAAACACTCAAAAAAGCGGGGCTGAGCAGTGCCTGAGGGGCTCCTGGCCGCAGACAGAGCCAAAGGCAGCTGTTTGTTCTGTGATCCCGCTCTTCCCACCTACAGAGCTGCCTTTAACACCTCACTCCGGGGCTGGCCATCCCCTGGGGACGATCTTTTCCCTGGTGATCTTTCCCCTTCTCATGCCCTGGGGACAATCTCTCCCCCTGTC